>NW_015150586.1:600271-606934 GCF_000732505.1 Cyprinodon variegatus
GATGGATGGATGGATGGATGATAAATGGATGGATGATGGATGGATGGATGATAAATGGATGGATGGATGGATGGATGATAAATGGATGGATGATGGATGGATGGATGATGGATGGATGATCAATGGAAGGATCAATGGATGATGGATGGATGGATGGATGATGGATGGATGAAGGATGGATGGATTGATGGATGGATGATCGATGGAAGGATCAATGGATGATGGATGGATGGATGAATGGATGGATGGATAATGGATGGATGGATGAAGGATGGATGGATGAAGGATGGATGGATGATGGATGGATGCAAACTGTAACTGAAGCCGATTATGTTGATTATTTTAATCAACTGATCTAAATAATTTAAAGAGAGGATGAACTTTAGCTGCTGTTCTAAATCTGGTGGTTTTCTTTTCCATATATGAATGTATTTTAGTTTTAAATGTTTTAATCAATTAAGTAAATAAATAAAAAGATAATCTTAGTAAATCAATTTACTTAAAAAATAAAAAATGTGAATGAAAACATTTTTTTACACATTTTAAGGGATAAAACATTTTAAATTCTGAGAAACTTCTTAACCTTTATCTTTTTAATGATTACTGGATAAATGAATCAACTGATGATTATTTATTAATCAGACTGATCATTTCAGCTCCATAGAGAAGCAGAGCGTTTCTCAGAACGCCGTTAGCCCCGCCCCCTTCTGCAGCTCAGTGGGTGATTAATGGAGCTGTGCTGCCTCCGTCTAAATCTCTGCTCCTTGGGGTTAAGTGTGACTCTAAGGCGACCTTAGGAGGGAGCATCAGCATGCGTGAGTGATCTGGACGCGGCAGGACTTGGCAAGCGAAACGGTGTGACCTGCTGTGAGTGCAGAGCAGAGGAGTCCCAGCACACCTTCTGCATCCAGATCCGACCCTTCCTGATGACGTGCTTCAGCCGCTCCACGCAGACGGCGTGCAGAGGCAGGTAGAAGGCCAGCTCCGTCTGAGGCAGGATGACAGACAGGGCACATGTGTTCTTATCCCCCTTCAGCTCGCCGTCGAAGATCAGGGACACGATGATGACGCCCTTCTCTGCAAGCACGAAGAACTTCACGTCCACGGCGCCGCACTCTGCGCTGCGGAGGATCTCTCCGTTCAGCGTGTGGTTGGCCAGGAAGGTCACCTCTCCGTCACTGAGGTACATCAGCTGATCGCCCTTGGGAGCCCAGATGTGGTGAACCCGGGGGCCCAGGATGTTGTCCCAGTAGGCGAAGGTCGCAGCCAGCAGAGGGCATTCTCCCTCCACCGCTACCTCCGTCTTTTCTACAGCCGGCGACTGGGGGGGGCAGCCGGAAGACATGGCAGCGGCCCTCGGAGCTCCGCCGCACTTCTTATGTTCACCTGCGCCATCAAGCAGAGACCCAAGTCAGAACTCCCAAACCTCACATTGAGTTCAAGGACTTTCCAGGACCACATTATTCAAAATCAAGAACCATTTTCTGTAACATTTGTTACCATCTGTAGCAACGGTTTGTAGTTTCTGTTATTTCATATATTAATTTATGCTATTTACTCACTATTTACTATTAAAGTTTTCACTGCTCCTGTTTCTCCTGCAAGGCCTTAGAATTCCCCTGCGTGAGGCTGTTTTTAGACCAGACATACAAGCCAGATTCTTTCTCCAGGTTTATTCATAACATGTTACTGTTTAGCCAAAGTGGCTATAATTTGTTTTGACTGACATTGTACGTAAAGCCGGGCGTACACTGTACGATTTTTTGCCCTTTACGGGCCGACTTTTCAGTCGTGCGAGAATTTTTCGATCGGGCCAACTTTCAGCCTGATGGTGGGTGGTGTAATGAACAGGGGGTAACGATCAGCCTCTAACGACCACCTCCCCATCAGGAATCGTAAGATCAGGAGAAAATCTGGACAGGCTGATGGACAAATTGGTGGACAGGCTGGTGGACAGATCGGTGGACATACTGGGGGACAGACTAGGGGACAGACTGGAGGACAGGCTGGGGGACAGACTGGGGGACAGACTGGTGGACAGGCTGGGGACAAATTGGTGGACAGGCTGGGGACAAATTGGTGGACAGGCTGGTGGACAGACTGGGAACATATTGGTGGACAGGCTGGTGGACAGATCGGTGGACATACTGCGGGACAGACTAGGGGCAAGGCTGGGGGACAAATTGGTGGACAGGCTGGGGACAAATTGGTGGACAGGCTGGTGGACAGACTGGGAACATATTGGTGGACAGGCTGGTGGACAGACTGGGAACATATTGGTGGACAGGCTGGTGGACAGACTGGTGGACAGATTGGGAACAACTTGGTGAACAGGCTGGTGGACAGATTGGGAACAAATTGGTAGACAGGCTGGGGACAAATTGGTGGACAGGCTGGTGGACAGATTGGGAACAAATTGGTGGACAGGCTGGTGGACAGGCTGGGGACAAATTGGTGGACAGGCTGGTGGACAGATTGGGAACAAATTGGTGGACAGATCGGTGGACAGGCTGGGGGACAGGCTTGTGCTTTGATGTCCTTAATGGACCAATGAAAACAGAGGAAGAGGATTTTCTCTCTGTTTCCTTCCCTGACTTCCTGCTCCTTCCTGGATGACTAAAGGAAACCTGCTGGAAGCTCAGAGGAAGCTCTGAATGAGAAGCAGGAAAAGGAAATGAAAGTAGAACTTCCTCCTGTCAGCTGATCTTCTAACAAAAACAACATGAAGCTTTTCTATTAAAATTATCTACATGACCGCCGCGCTCCTTATTAAGGAACATTTCTGACCATTTGAATTCCTCCTAAACATGAAGCAGAAGCTTAGAAAGATGAAATCAGCGGTTTGCTGACTAAAGCTATTTCTGTAACCGAAAATAGATCAAATGGGTCTGACTCACCTTTCCGCTCCTCTCTGGCTCCAATCCTTCAACCAAAGCTCGTCTGAAACCAGATTCTGCTGATATACATCTGCAGTCAGCTAATACAGGTTAGTTACAAGCTGTTTGCTGCGGTCTGTTGTTGCTCTTCCTTCTACGTCAGACGTACGTCACGAGCAAAAGGGGCAAACAGCGACCTCTGCTGGTGGAGGAAGGGCGGTGAACTGCAGATCAATGATGTCATTAGCTGTGTTTAGGCTGCAGAAAAATGGAGCATCTCCTCAGACAGAAATAAAATGTAATTTTCTCTTCCTCTGGGTCACAACAACCAGCAAAACAGGCAACTTGACTTACATCTGAAAAAAAGTGTTATTTTTAGATAAAAAAAAAAAAGTCAAGTTTCAACAATTCACAAATTTGCAAGTGGGATGATTTGATTAAAGCTGCTCTCCTCCTAACCAGTTGGTGGCAGCAGGGGCGGATTAAGGAAATTTGGGGCCCTAGGTAAAGACAGGCATTTTAGCCAAAGGATTTTTGTCAAAAACATAGTTAATGTGCACAAATAAGGAATAGTTGTAATAACAATACAAACAAGGAACTTTGGGCCTTGGGCAACTGCCTGATATTGCCTAATGGTAAATCCCCCCCATGGGTGACAGTAAAGCGCCTGAAAAAAAGTACATAAAAAAGTTAGTTCAAAAGAAAAACATTTAAACTGAACAAAAAAGCTGCATATGTTAGTGAAGCATCATGTACACTTTGAGAGAACATTGAGATTTTATTTGAAATGTAAAGTGCATTACAAATTATATTTATTACATTCCCAGGACCCATGGTCCCTGAATGCAGCAGCTGGGAATAGGCCGTTCAGCCAGAGCGTTGAACTCTATAAAGCCTGGAACTTAACGCTATTTTTGACATTGTGAAATTAAAAATCTTCCTCAAAGGGAAGCGAAACATCTTCAAACTTGGGTTTAAAGTCCAGTGGATTGTTTTTCTAAAACTTTTTTGGAAAACTGTGGCTATGGATCCACATCCGTCACCTGAAAGTAAAAAAAAAAAAATGATTCTGAAAAGTAGTTTTTTATTTTTATTTTCCAGGATAAATTTTACTTACAAATTTTATGGACCAAATTTAGCTCCATATCAGTCTCCTTCCCACAAATGTTAAATAATTGTAGTGAAAGAACTTAGATAAAATCGAAGCTGGAAAAAAAGAAGAGAAAATACAGTTTTTATAACAAAATCTGAAAAAATATAAAACTGTAAGAATATTGGTTGAACTTTTGCATATACATCTCAGTTTCTCTCAAACTCCCTTCTTTTGTTGATTAGGAAATTTTTCAAAGTCACATTTTTAAATGCCTTCTCTTAAAATTTCTCTTTTTAAAAAATAATCTTTGCTTTCGATAAAATTGGAACAGATTTCTCTCCATAAAACACAAGGCTCTT
Organism: Cyprinodon variegatus; assembly: GCF_000732505.1. Lineage (NCBI taxonomy): Eukaryota > Metazoa > Chordata > Actinopteri > Cyprinodontiformes > Cyprinodontidae > Cyprinodon > Cyprinodon variegatus. Next base: position 604,600 of record NW_015150586.1, read on the forward strand.
TACTGCTTCCTGTTTGGACAAATCAGACATGTAGAAAGGGTAAACATTTCTTCCTTTTTTAACTGATGCAGGAACAGATTCATGGAATCCACCGAAGTCACGTCTCCAGTCAGCCTCACGGCTGCATACCTGTTCCTTGTGGGTCTGTGTGGTAGAAACTAAAGCACAGAGATGCTGGAGGCTTTAAAAGCCAATTCTAAGCCTGGATTGCTCCAGACTTCACTACTAATGCAAACATATACAGTCAGCTCAGATTATGTAACACAGCTTCTTTGAGAGCTCATGCAGCATAATGAATGGTTCTGCCCTAATGCAGGTTTCTGCTGCTCTGCCCTGTTCTTTTCAATAATCTCCCTGGATATCAGACTGCAGGTGGTGCCTCTCCTCATCATCCGATACTTTTCAGCGATTTTCAGTTTCCTCTGAGACCCTTTAAGGCCTTCTTGATCCCAAACACCAAATCTCTCTAAATAAACCAGAAATGGACAGGCTGCCAATGTCAACCACCTTATATGTTGTTTTGTTTTTGTCCAGTTATCAGAGACCAATCCTTCCCTAAACCCCTTTTACTCCTCATGTACAGCGAGCTTCCCGCTGGGCATGTTTGGATTAGCCTGAACAGATTGATCAGGCGATCATTGCTGCTCTGGGTTTACTTCACAACCATTAGCTGCCTTTATCGCCCCAGTCTGAGTACGGATCGAGCCCGATCAGTGCAGATAATGGCTTACAGTGAGGTGGAAGAAACAGCAGGAAAAACTTCAGACGAATCGGCTAAGAACCCAAAAAAAAAAACGTTATATTAAGACACAAAACACAGTTTTCATTTGCAACTAATGATGAGACAAGCCAAGTTTATTTCTACTGTGCAGTTCAGTGCAAAGACAGCTGTGCTTTACAAGAATTAAACAGCAAAATAGAAGCAAAAGATAAATGCAAGATTAAAAATATGATAAAATCAGGTAGTAAAGCAAATAAAAACAGTTGAACTACAACCTTAAGCTAAAAATACCTCAGTTAAAAGTTTAACTCCAACAGTCAATCAATAGATCATTATTCTAAAAACGAATACATTCGCTGTGATTTAATTAATTTAGCGTTAATCAGTAAAAAAAATGAACAAACACTTTCATCACGATCACTGAGTCTGGGAGCGGCCATTTTTGCCCAAATATAGCAACCCCTCCCTCCTGCCATCTTCCAGCAGTGACGTCACGCGGCGGTAAGCCTAGCGCCATTCTCCCCGCTTTACAAGCAAAATCAATGGGAACTACTAGACACATCTGCAATCAACAACAATTATTGAAGTGAAACTGACAATGCCCACGTGCATGGCAGCTAGATGTTGGAAAACATCGGGTAAAAGTGGAAAAAAAAAAAAAAAAAAAAGAAGTTATTTCAGGGAAAAATTAACGTGGGGAGCCAGGAAAAGATGAGGACCCAGTACTGAGGAACTGCTCAGGGAGAATAAATGTGGGAGGCAGAGCAAAGACTGGACTAATGAGCTGATTGGGAGCAGGTGGATGGAAGCATCTAGAAGGAAGCCAAGGGGAAGGGAAACAAACACAAAGGGGGAACAGAGTGTAACTCAAGAGCAAAATACTGCTTGAAAACAACTACAAATACAAAGAAACTAAAAATAAACTTAAGGGGGCATACACAGTGCGATTTTTGCCCTTTTCAGACAGAGTTTCCAGTCGTGCGAGAATTTTTTGATCGGCCCGACTTTCAGCCTGATTGGTGTCATGTAGTATACAGGGGGTAACGAGGGGCAATCAGCCTCGAAGGACCACCTCCCCATCAGGAATCATAAGGTCAAACATGTTAGAAATTCAGTCGGCCGTCGTAAGGTGGTTGTGGGCAAATCGCTCAGTGGGCAAACTAGGATTCTTTTTCTTCCTCTCAGATGAAAACCCAGAAGCATGGTGGGGGTGCAATGAGTGAAATGGAGTTCTTTCTGTAAAAGTGACAGACCATAGTAGCCACGCGTGTTCAGCCATGTCTTCGTCCAAATACGTTGTCGCTTTTTCTTTTTAGGGCTTTCAGCACAAAATTGCACAAATTGCCAAGGCAACGCGTTTCACTCTAGTGAGCTTCATGTTCCTCTTTACTTGTTTGGCTTCCTGATAGACGAGAAGAGTAGCGCCATCTCACTGCGGAGCTGAGTCCCACCTGGTTTTTAGACGTACAGTGTGAGCAGGTAGATCACATCAGTGTGAGAACAAACATTGTCAGCTGTGAACTTTTAAAACCTGCGATTATGTCATACAGCATTAGCTGTAGCTGCGTGCAACAACTGTGTGTACGCCCGGTGTAGGTACCAGATTGACTCGGG
>NW_015150586.1:607399-611531 GCF_000732505.1 Cyprinodon variegatus
CGCTTTCGAATAAAACCTACACCCCGGTATAATTACTTTAGTAAGCTGTCCAGACCAATCAAAATGTTTTGCGCAATTGTGCAAACGTTAAAACAATTATGTATTGTGACATCATCAAAAGGCGCAGGCCCCCGAGTCAATCTGGTACCTACACCGGCTTTAAACAGAAGGCAGAACCCTCATAGTTAAAAGTCTATTTTTCGTTCAAATCAGATGTCTTTCGCATGCATATTGACTATGGGTATGCTGGTCTGACAGAAAACCAGTCCCAGATAAGCAGAAGACGATGAGTACAAATAGGAGGAGCAAAAGCTTTCCATCTATCTAAACTATATCCAAGCAAAAAATGTAGAGAGAAACACACAAACTAGTTTAAGACCTTTCTGTTGTCATTTAGATGGTAGTTCATAAGTTCGATATGAGTCTGCAGCCGACATTCTCCCCTCTAGTCAGAGAAAATGATATTAAGCACATATAACAACATTCACACTATATTTCCTCTCATATCTCATTCTGCTTCTTTCCTCCATTCTCGCCCAGTGAATCAAATTCTCATCTTGAGATTTTTCTCTCAAGTATTTCAGCTTTAACTGTTGTGCTGTGTGAACATCTACCAGAGCACTCTGAGTTGCTTTATTCCACTGATATGCAGCAGCCAGCAAAGACAATATGTGGACAGAAGCCAAAATTTTCCAAGGTCAGTAAGCATCCAGAGATGCTCTAAAATGATGTAGCCTCTGGCCGGGCTGCTGACGTGATTTCACTCTGAAAGCTCTGCCGTCATTCACTGCAACCAGCACTTTATCCGTCTCTGTTTTTAGAGTCTTCTCCTGCCCTGTTTGTGCAGAAATCCAAGGTATTTGTATCAAACACGCTGCTATGAATACTGCATGTCTTCTGTTCAGAATAAAAAACACTTTGAGACCAAAAATCTCTTATTTTTTTTTATTTATTTGGATCCTAGCAGTCAGACTTTAGGATTTCCTCTACAGGTTTTTCTTTAGACCTTGGCTGATTTATCTGCCCATCAATGAGCATTTTGAGTTTCTCAACCTTTTAACTTCTTTTTTTTTTTTTAAGAAATGTTATCAGTCAGGCGCACGTAACCATGGTGAGTCCATCCATCCATCCATCCATCCATCCATCCATAGGGATGCTGGTGCCTATCTCTAGCTGTCTATGGGCGCGCGGTGGGGTACACCCTGCACAGGATACCAGTCCATCACAGGGTAACACAGAGTCAATTTATTCTAATATCTTCAGTTTATTTTGTAAAAAAAAAACAATATAAAGTATAGCCCATGCTACTCATAAGCCCAAAGCCAGCCAAATGTTGAAAGAACGATATTATTGCCAATATTGTTAATATATAGTAGAAATTTTACACTCTGAGGAGATCCAGAAGTTAAGCTCTCTGCTTATGACGTCAACATATGCTAACTCCACTCGGACAAACTGCATTGCACCCATTTCTTAAGAATCAGATCTGTTTTGGAATCTAGCTATGTTATTACCTATATTTGCTATTAATTCACATTTCATTGGCGATCTAAAGTAGCCGAAAGTAGAAAACAATATTTGACAGTCTTGAAGGAAAGCACTGCCTTCTAAGATAGATTGAGCTCTGCCATTAAAAAGGTGACAAAAAAGTCTCTGCTTATTTTTATTCTTTTATTAAGATCTGAGGACAGAGGAGGACAAATGGAACATCTTAAAAAATGACTGTCATAGATATTTTAGATAAATAAAACAGTTATTTACTTGTAGAAAATGAATGGTTGTTGTTGATACGAATTCAATAGTCGTGTAGCTTAAATGGCTAACTGACCAAGCTAAAAGAGGCTAATCTGTTAGCTACTGAGCACAGCTAGCCACAGCGCTACCCAGCTCCCCTCCTTTATGCTAGGGTCTTGCAGTTACTTTGTTTATTATAAACAGATTTTTTTCAGTTTTCTTATCGATCAGGTAAAACTTCATCCCTCCTTAGAAATGCTAATGGAGGCTGTGTGATATTTTGTCTGGACAACCACTATGTTTTACATCATGTGAAAACATTCAGCCAATCATGTAGCGTAATGTCACTGGCAGGAAGCAGGGATGGAGCAGATCTGGTGTTAGGAATCCAGTTTGTGTGGGCTGTTTGTGTGTTTTTTCTCTCTCCACCACTAGGTGGTGCCCTGTCCTCGTTGGGCCTCCCTGCACACCTGCGGCTCGTTAGATCATTACTGGAGGAGAATTTGAGCAGTGGGCTGTCAATACCTCGATGCCAGAGTGTTTGCCAGTTTTGGGTAGCCAATCTGAGATTAGCAGAGTCTAACCTAAGCTTTGTTTCTCTAAGTGTTATCTAGTTTTCGTCTTTGCTCTTCGGCAGAAAGCCTTCTTGAGTAACTGGATACCTGGACCTTCTCCCCCTGGAAGGATTAACTGAGAACACAATGAGCAGGGGAAAACCTCCACATTATCCATTCAAGTCCTCTTCGGAAAACAAAGTGACAGTCCGCTCATTAATTCCTTTGGGTCCAACTCTTGACTATCTGTCCGCCCTCCTTGTGGGATAACCCCCACAAGCTGGATTCAAGGATTGACAAGAATCCCCCTCAAACGTGAGAACCTCTTCAGTAATATTCAAGCCTCAGTCAAATTTCCTATGGAACCTGAACTGATCACTGTGATCTCCCCTTCAGACTTTCCAGTTCCGGTTCACCGTTCCACTGAGTTCCAGATCCAACTTCTGTTATTCATCTACATTAATAAACCTGTTAAACCTTTTTCCCTTGGTCTCTGAGTGGTTCGCTGCATGTGGGTCAGATCGCTTAAATCAATCATGACATATGGTACCTACACCGGCACTTTGAGGCGATCTTTCGCTTTCTTTGAGCTTACTTGGTTCTGTTGAAGTTTTTAAGAGCAAACTGCAAACCTAAATGGTCAAGAAAGCATTTTAATTCCACTAGATTAAGGGTTGTTTTATGACCTTTTGTGACTGTAAATGTATTTTTATTTGTACTTTCTTACTAAATTGTTCTTAGTGAGTCTGTGTGCATGGTTGTATGTCTTTCTGTGTCTCTTTGGTGCCCTGCGACAGACAGGCGACCTTTCCAGGGTGGACTCCGCCTCCTGTTAGACTGTTGGAGCCAGACACCGGCCCCACCAGGGCCCTGACGGAATAACCTGGAGGAAGATAGATGGAGGGGTTTTAAATGAGTGGAAGGCTTTTCTCCCTCTGAGGCTCTTTCACAGCTCAATTTGAGGAGTGAGGGTAAAAAAGTAAAATCTTTTGTGAAAATACTCTAAAAGACCTGCTAATCATGTGTAATATTCTGCTCACTGATTAATGAATTTCACACTAGACTCACTCTCTCTGACACTATACACTATTACAGAGACCGAGGGTTAGATTCACAAATTAAAAGGCCCTCACATGATTGACACATAATGAACAAAATATTAACATAAAAGTATGTCCTTAAATCAGATAGAGATGTTGTAGTCAGGGCATTCTTCCTCTGTACTACCTCCTAGTTAGACATGTGAGGAGAACCTACAATAGCAGATCTTAATTTGATCTCTGGAGCACCAGTAAAGTATTTTTCCTTCATTGGGATAGAGTTCTGAGATGATGGAACTGTATCCATATAGAGTTTAGACACTTTAATTTCAGCTTCATATATCCAGAATCCTTTTATTTCAGTAATGCTCCATGAATGATGATGGAAGACAAGAACTTGAACATAGATATACTAGAAACAGAGAACTTTCCCAGCCAGTAGAGTGCCTTCTTGTAGTGAAATAATGACATATTCATAGCCCATCCAGGTATTGCTGGCAAATGTTATTTAGTCAAATGATCTGTATATTATGCTATTGCACATAACTGTAAAAACCTTTTTTATAGTAATATCCACCTGTATATTATATTCGGTACATATCCAGCTGTAAATTTAGTTCATGTTAGGTTTTATTATTTATACATCATGTGCATTGTTATTTTGTTAGTCAGATTAGACAGAGCAGAAGGCCTTCCTTCACATTGTGGATGTCACTGTGTGTACGGAGGTCATCTAATCAGGACAGCCTTCGTGTCTGTAAGAATACCCAGGATATGGGCACATCTTGGAGCCGGTCTGATAGG
>NW_015150586.1:614416-615698 GCF_000732505.1 Cyprinodon variegatus
CACTGCTGAAGTAATTAAATTATATAAGCAATTAAAAAGGCCCTATACTTACTTAGCAGCACAGAAAATACAGTGGATAGGGTGTTAGAACCCCAGCAAACAGAAACAATGGAAAGCAGAGGTCACGAACAAATCTTGGCAACAAGATTCTTAAACTCTGGCGATTCTGCACCTGCTCAATTGGCAAAAACACCTTTTTCCTGTTTAAGTATCAGACCCTACTTTGGCCAGAATACACACGCTAAGATTTCGACATAGGATTTGGTCGCGCATACACACTTAGGAAAATCTGAGCCAACCAGACACACATATATTTACACACATCATGGTTCAGAAAGGAATAAATATGGCTCAAATAAAGGGTCATATCTGGGGAAAAAAGCTTTAAGACCTTTGAAATGATGCACTGTATAGTATTATGAGGCAACTGTTGGAATTGGACGAGTTTAATGTTTTCCCCCTCTGGAGGAAAAAATTGGATGAGTTACCACAGTGCAAAAACATTTTTTCATGATATATGTAAAATTATCTACTGAATGAAATGTTTTTCTTTGCCAGTTTAACTGCTGTCTGTTTCCTTACCTTGTTTTTCTTGACCTTTCACTTTGCACACACCTTGCTCCTCTGCTCCCCCTTTACGTCTCTCCCTCTTTAGACTGGCAATCAGGAAATGGATTATAAATTCAAATAACTAGAAAGTAAAAAAAAAATGATAACAGTTTACTAATGATTCAATACATGTAAATATTGATCTTGAGTTGTGGTTTTACCAGCCTCAGACACATTAGAGCACCCCGCTGGTGAACATTTCACCAACACACCATCAATAGGTGCAGAAATCTGAACCTTTCAGAAACACCTGAATCCAGCGTCCCCGATGCTGTAGCCCCGAAGAACATGCAGGCAGCTGAACCAGGTCAAGTGAAAACAGATCAGGCATGAACAGTTCCGAGATCCTGGAGTCCGTAGTCCGACCAGGGGTTCCGTTCCGCAGAGGAACAGATAGATCCTGAATCCTCATAGCATTTAGGCAGGTTCAGAGTCAGAACAGGTCCAGAAGCCTGCCCAGATGGACACACAGATGCAGATAGGCAGGCTCAGTGGTTGAGGGACAGGGAAAAGACATAATACCGAAATTACTGCAGGAAACTTTTAAGTCCCAGGGAAATAATATTTAAATGGCAAATCATTTTGGCTTAAACAAAATTTAGAAAATTTATATTTAAACAAAAAAGAAATCAAAATCCTTTCCTTTCCCATTGAGTTGCGTCCCAGTGTTCAC
>NW_015150586.1:618383-625168 GCF_000732505.1 Cyprinodon variegatus
TCTCCAGTAGCAGAAAAAAGTCGCTAGATTTGGCGCTAGGAGCTTTTTAAAAATCAAAGTATTAGAGTGGTCTGAAAAATCACTAAATATAGCAACTAAAGCGCTAAGTTGGCAACACTGCTCTTTGCATTGTTTGTTTTCAAATGGTTTGCTGCTGTCTGTTTGGACCTTTCTGAACATGTGCAGCAAATGGACTGATCCATTATGGTGGACACAAATAAGTCAGTAGCTGTATTAACCATACATGTGAACAGAGTTTTATTGGGCCCCTCAGTAGGTATTTTTACAATGTACGGGTTACAATATACATTGTTAAACCCAAGCATTATTGTCGTAATTATTTATAAATGTGCAATGTTAGTGTCTTTCCAATTTAATCATACAATGTCTAGAAACTTACATTCTTCCATAACCAAGTGTTCTGCTCAAAAAGCTCATTTCTTATGAGAGAAGATTTGGCTGCAGGGCCGCATTTCTGCCCTGTTGCTCTTATTACCACTGCGACACTGCTGAGTGTCACTCCTTGTCTTCCTTAGATTTAAATTCCTCCAGACACTCCTCCAATCTACCGCCAAGACATTAAGGGACTCCCAGCCGCTTCCCAAGCAGCTCTTGGAAGAAAGCCGAGCAGAGGCAGCCGTCTGGTTTTCCCGCGCGTCTTTTACTCGGAGTCAAACTATCAAACTGACAACATGAAACATGCAGCAGGCCATACCTCCTCTGCCTTTGTCTTCCTTTTTTCTTGTGTGATGAAGCTGAACAGGCTGTGAAGATTATTCTGCTTCAGATGAGGCACACAGCCAAATGGAATGCAGATAATCTCGTTTCAGAGTGTGTCACCCCTCAATTTCTTCTCATTTTTTATGAATGACTTTTTAACCATGCTGTCAACAGTAATAGCACATCACACGGCTTTATGTGACTCCAATTGAGTTAAGGTCTTTTATTTGACAGTATAAAATGATTATTCTGAGAGAATGGGTCATAAATAGACTATTATTAACAAGGATGAAGCAGGTTAAATCCTGCACAGTTAATCAGAATGGTGTGATGTAAAACTATATGCTTGATACTAATAATCCCTAAATTAATAGCTAGGGCAATTATTTCAGTGATATTTTTGTCGTTCGCCTGTAATGCTAGGAACATCTTAACAGATTTTAAAAAAAAATTAAATTCAATTAAATTCAGTTTATCTATATATCGCCAATTCACAACACATGTCATCTCAAGGCACTTTATACAGTTCACCAGATCATCCAGTCAGATTGATTCAAAGTTTCCTTTCTAAGGAAAACCAGCTGATTGCATCGACTCATTGAATTGAAAGCAATCGCTAACACTAAGCATGCTAATTTTAATGGAAGAAAGAAGAAGAAAGTGCATAAATGTTTTCAATAATAGAAAACTGTGGAGTGAACACACACATACATTCTACTGCTGCTGCATATCCTTATATTACTTCCTCTAAAGCTCGGTTTGGCATCCTTAAGTGCTCAAAGAGCCATATTTGACCAAAAAACAAATGTCTGGAGCTGCAAAAATATAAAAATCCTATGTAAGCCTTGTTTGGCAACACTGGCTCTAAGTGTATAAGACTACTACATTGGCTTTTTACAATATTGGAAAACATAATGAAACAAAACAAAACAAAAAAAATGTCCTACATTTGAAAGAAATCTCCAGGGAGCCGCAAAGTGGGGCGCTAAAGAGCTGCATGGGGCTCCAGGGTCGCGGGTTGCCGACCCCTAAAGTATCTTGCCTATTTAATCAATGCTGGTCCTGAATCCCATCTTTTTAGGCCAGGACGCATTCATCTGACCTGAACGTCATTAATAGCCGACAAAGATCACTATTCTGCGTCTTGCTACACAGAATTGGCAAGAAAAACAACCATGGCGGACGATGATGCTGAGAGGAGTATTAATGTTTAACCATCTTGAAAAAAATTGTGTTTTTAAAGTTGGGAAAGACCACGAGATGCATGTTTACTTCCGCTAACACAGAGCACGCTTACTTGTGACGTCATCGCATCCTCTACTGCGCATGCAGGACATTTGTATGAATGCACACAATGGCGTTGTATGAATGCAGTTTAACAGCTTTCATAGATTTGAGCTGTTGTCATGTTTAGTGTTTCTTGGGAGTTTGGAAGCATCTAAAGAGGCTTTTATCTCCATAAAGTCAAATTCTACCTGGAGAAGCAGCTGAAAGTCAAACTGATTCACACCTCCTGCTGAGATGGGATGCATATATTTAGCTTCAGCTGAATGTGGTGTAGTCAGAAAAAGTATTCAGATGTTCACCAGAGTTAAGAAAACAGAGATTGATGGATTTCACTCAGTCTTCACTTTATTTTCATATCTTTGCAAAGAGAGAAACAGTTCATCATACAGCCCTTACTGCTTGGTATTCAGCCCCGTTCCGCTCTGGACCGCTTTCCTCCCCCCTTACTTACATTAATGGAAAGTAGTCAGATTCAGAGCAAAATACACTTTGGTTAAACAGTAACATGTTATGAATAAACCTTGAGAAAGAATCAGGCTTGTTTCTGGAAGAAGCTTGTATGTCTGGTCTAAAAACACGCTCACGCAGGGGAATTGTGTGGCATTCCAGGTGAAAAAGACTGACTGAAAATTTTATAGCGAGTAAATAGGATAAATTAATATATGAAATAAGAGAAATAAAAATGTTCTGACCACAGCTGTAAGAAGCATTGTATATATTCCACAGATATGATCCCTTCATCTAACCCTGATGCACCAAATACGATGGTGGGAGCAAGTCAAAAAGCTGTGCCGAATTAAAGCTCTAACCTCCTCCAGCATCAGCAGCCCATTATAGGCTTAAAAGTTAAAAGCATTAAACTTTTATCAACAGTTACATCATGGGATTATCTCACTTCCTTTCTTCCTGTGAGTAATTGCATTTACCCTACAGATCAGCTGTCATTCATTCCGTCTAATTAGCTCTCCTGACCCAGTGAGCGCGGCGGTGACCTCCTCATCCGCCGACGGCGCTGACTTCTGCCTCATCTGTTTGACTTCTTGCTGACAGGCAACCTGCTCTATCCTTCCCACACCAATAGATGCAATTAATTTACAACAGGAATTTTCTAAAAAGATTTAAATACTTTGCTTTAAATCATCAGTAAAAGAAAAAGTCAAACTCATCCTTGTTTATGACAGACCTATAATGCAACTCGTTGGTATGAGCTGATCTACCAGCAGCCAGGCCTCTGGAGTGACTCGGGGGGGTCAGCGACTGGCAGCAGCCATTGTGTCTGATGAGAAGGGATTTTATCTGAACCTATTCAAAGCCGACCGGGAGGCTTGTTGTGAGCAGAATTACTGTGTGAGTGAATCAGCACCAATCTTTGCTTTTCTTCCTCTGTGATTCAGTGTCAGCGGGAGAAAACAGGACAGGGAGTCATAACTCCCAAATTAATCATTTATAATCATTCATCTGGCTTGCTTCAAAAATGTCGTCGCTGCATGAGATACTCTGATAACAACACGCTGTGTTTTCTCCCCCTCTTTGCTGAAATAGAGCTAAAAGCTCAGTTTTGCTGCAGTGCCGCTGAGTGTGTAAGCTGGCTCAGATAATCAGACGCCTGCAGGGCCGGTGTTCAAGACAAACCCAGAGGACGTCTGCCATGTAACGGTAATTCTCCATGGCTTCAGCACGAATCACGCTGCAGGCCTCCAGTCAACCCGCTGTAATCTTCTGCAGAGAAGCCCACTTGGGAAGCTCTCACATCAATCTTTAAAGGAAAAAATAAGGAGCAAGAAAGTCTGAAGAAATGGCGTCACATGGAACGTCTTTCTCAGCTTTAGATGACGTATTGCTTTGGTCCTCCTCCCTGAAGGGGTGACAGTGTTTCTTTTCTCTTATTGCTCTCGTTTTTCACAGCAAAGCATTGGCATTCAGTACCTGCCACAAGCAGTGTTTTAATGGAGCAGAGAGGAGGAGGGTGAAACTGTGATCTGATCAGATACACTGTGAATCCCATCTTCTTAGGATGGAAATGTGAAACCTTTAACCCTTCGAAGACTAAACCAACTGTCAGATAATTCTTATTTTTGGTAACTAGAGTTGTCACGTTTGGGTTGAGGTTTTGAAGACCCAAATGCAGAGGTGAATATTGTAGATTTAATTAATTAACTGAGGCAAAAATCCCAAAACCAAAGTACAAAAAAATACAAGAGAAAAAAAACAGAACTTCAGAGGAAAACTCACGTCGGGAGCCAGGAAAAGACGAGGAACCAGCACTGAGGAACTGCACAGGGAGAGGATATATGGGAGACAGAACAAAGACTGGACTAATGAGCTGATTGGGAGCAGGTGTGGCTGGGAGCATCTAGGGAAACCAAGGGGAAAGGAAACAAACACAAGGGGGAAACAGAGAGTAACTCTTTTAGGAATCCAGTTTGTGTGGGCTGTTTATTTGTGTCTTTCTCTCCCTCCACCACCAGGTGGTGCCCTGTTCTCGTTGGTCCTCCCACACACCTGCGGCTGGTTGGTTCATTACTGAGGACTTTACATTTTACTTTACACTTTACATTTTATTACTTTAATCCCAAAGCACAACAGCGAGAGAGAGAGTGTGAGAGAGAGAGAGAGAGAGAGAGAGAGAGTGAGAGAGAGAGGCTTATGGATCCACTCGCTCCTTGCTCAGGAGGACAGAGTTCTGTTCATCATGTTTTGTTGCTAAAGTCCTCATTAAAGGAGAAGTCCGTCAGCAAGGAATGATCATTGGATCATTATTTATACCTAAAACTAATAAGTTCACTGTGATTTAATAAAAAAAGGGAAAAAAAAGAATTAAATGAAAATAAAAGAAAAAAAACCATAATTTTCGTTGAGATCACTGAGTCTGGGAGCGGCCATTTTTGCCCAAACATAGTAACCCCTCCCTCCTGCCATCATCCAGCAGTGACATCACCGTGCGGTAAGCCTAGCGCCATTCTCCCCGCTTTACAAGCAAAATCAATGGGAACTACTAGACACATCTGCAATCAACAACAATTATTGAAGATTTCCAGAAGACTTCACCATTGAAATTCACCAGAGCTATAGTGAAACTGACAATGCCCACGTGCATGGCAGCTGGATGTTGGAATACATCGGATGAAAATGAAAAAAAGAGTTATTTCACCTTTCTGATTCCTGATCCTCCACGGACGGGTTGGTCGTTGGATTGCGAACTTGAAGAGGGAGGATTTGCCATCGAACTTCTGGCCAGAGAAAAAACCCGTAATATGTAGCCAACATTTGGAAGAAGAATGTTTTCAAGATGACTTGGATAATAGCGCGTTGTGACAAACACCAGATACAGCACTGGGACTTGATCAACAGCCAATACCGCACCGTGACGTCACAAACCAGTAGGTGGCAGTAGTGTTCTCTCATTAGAATATTCAATGCAATAAAAGTACTCCTAAAAATACATGTTTTTCTAAAAGTTACTGAAGTAAATGTAACTGAGTAAATGTCAGTAGTTACTACCCACCTCTGGCTTGAGGTGTGCTGGATTTAAAATGTGTGGACGGTCAGGTCTAAAAGGTGTATTACTGTGTTACTTTACATCTCTGTTCAGGTTTTCCGCTGTAACTGTGTGAATTAGTCCACGTCCCCCAGTGTCCCTGTGCTCCTTTTATCCCAGCTGCTTCCCCTTTTTTTCCTGATTACCTGCATTTAATGTCATTCTCCACTTTTCCCTTTTATTGTCATTCAACTCTTACAAGTACAAAGCAACAAAATCAACTCTCTGCATTTAACTCATCCTGTTGAGGAGCAGTGGTCTAACATTGTGCGGCGCCCGGGGAGCTTTAATAGGTTAAGGGTCTTTGCTTAGGGACCCAGAGTGGCAGTCTGTGGGATTTTGGTTCAAAATCAGAACCTCAGGATTCTATGCCCTAATCACTGGGCCGCCACCTAGTGGTTAGGGCACCAGTGTGTATCTGCACACTGGTTCGCTTTGTTTCTCTATGGATCTGCCTGTTGTTACGCTCTGCAGTCCTGGTTCACGGTGCATGACTGATGCTCAGAAGCAGCATGGTTAGTTTTGGGAACTGAATGAAACATTGAGGCAGATGAACAAAGCAACAGCCGTGAAAACATCAAGTCCAGCCGAGGATCCTGGTGCATACCGGGAACTGGCTGAGAGCTTAAAAAGGGAACAAAACAGGTACGAGAAATAAAAGAAATACCTGTTAGGATAATTATCATTCATGTGTGTTTATTACATCTTAATATTAGCTGCTTTTGCGTGTCAGAACTGATGTTTTCCCCAGTAGTTTATCTAATTAAGACAGTTCCTCTGTTTGGATATCCAGTTATAATCTTCATTCTGCACGTGGCAAAGAATTGGAATGGAATGAGAGTGGCGTCTTTCAGCTAAGAACAAAGTGTAATATTTTGATAAGACTGGAGCCATGGATGTCTCCTCATCTGCAAACATGTATGATGTAAAATATGATGTGGAACACTGGAGCTGTATAAAATGCTTCTTTAACTGTGAATGGTGGCCACTTCCTGTGAGCCCAGAGGTGAGCAGCTGCTTTCTGTAACTCTAAGCAACTTCTCTGATCTGAGTAAGATTACAATTTCTATCAGAATCTGTTGTCCTGTCTCATGGTTATTTAATACATATAAGTTATGAAGTGTTATTTAAAGAGTTTTTCCTGAGTGATCTCTTTTCAGGGAAAAGAACTGGAGAGAGAAAGCTTCAAGGTGCATACACAGAGTGTTGGGATCTGGAGTTGTTCCACCTTTCCCCAGCA
>NW_015150586.1:625553-627307 GCF_000732505.1 Cyprinodon variegatus
CCTGGTTAACCAAACTGTCATCTCTGCAGACGCCTGAGAATCCAGCCCGGACCTGTTTCCTGAACACAGTCTTATTTTGTGCAAACATTTAATAAACTCTGTTAAACTTTTCATCCGTCTCCTGGTAGTGTTCTGCATGTGGGTTTGATTCAGAACCAATCATGACACAGAGTATGTCTTTAACATGAGGGAACATAGGAGCGTGGAGTCAGCTAATTAAAAGAAGGCTCCAGCTGAGAGAGATATGATTAAGCAAAGGATCCTGGAAAGATCTACCCCTTGAGGAACAGGAGCAGTGACAAACTGCAGTAATAATGGAGTTAGACCTCCAGAAGCAACCAGCAAAGCATTTCACTGCCTGCTCAGGTGATGGTCCCAACATCCTTTATTTCTGTCATCAGCAGCCAAACTTATGGACTGTATCTGGGAAAAAAAAAGAAACTGGAGAGATATAAAATCCTGCCAGGAAGGGTTTTTATTGCATTTTATTTTCAACCTAACCATGTTAGTTCTTTTTTCAAAGGCCTGTAGGAACGATCCTGACTGCCTCATGAAATAATAAGGCTTCTCCGTTATCTCCCGCAGTGCAGATTTATGGAGGCTTCATGTGAAAAAATTTCCCACTGTGAATGACTCTGTGCTGCAACTTTACTGGCTTTAAACGACGCCAGAAATCTGGGAGCAGATCTGGTTTAATCAAATGAAATTTGAGCAGCTGGAACATCTGAACCTGTGCGGTCCGAGGCTGTCCCCCGCAGGTTTCAGGCCTTTATGGAGCCAAACAGGCCTGTTCATCTGGACAACTATAAAGCAGCAGTTTCTGTTTCACCACCACAACCATCAGATTAACACCACAACAGAACCTGTTTCTGCCTGAGGGGGTTTTCTTCCCACCTCCTCTTCGTTAAAAATGCACTTTCTTTGTTGTAGAAAATAACTCCATGTGTTCAGATGGTGTTTATATTTTCTTTCATTTCAGTTTTATGAGGACAATTAAACAAACAATTCATCTTCAGCTCAATAACGTGCAATAACCTTAAATTAATTAGTAATGGATAAAAACATCTCCTTTAAAATCAAAGTGTGTTATTAGTTGTTAGCTAATCAAGTATTGCTTCTTAAAATACATATTCTCCACTGTGAGATCAATAAAGTCAATCAATCAACAAACCAACCAACCAACCAATAAACAAATCAATCAATCAACAAACCAACCAGTCAGTCAGTCAGTCAGTCAACCAGCCAACCGATCAACCAGCAGATCCCAACATTGGGGATGTTGTCTGGGCAACCACAATGTTTTACATCATGTGGCAACGTTCAGCCAATCATCTAGCGTAACGTCACTGGCATGAAGCAGATCTGGTAGCTACACCGGGAGGCAGCGCTATGAATCCCCGCTGAAAGCTCTCTCCTTTGGCCAGCCTTTTGTGTGTAGTGGCTGGAGGTGATTTAAGGTTTGTGGTACAGTAAAAACTGCAAGTACCAGAATATTTGTATGCCATCATATTTTATGGTGGCATTTTAGCCAAAGGATTTTTATCAGAAACATTATTAATGTGCACAAATAAGGAATAGCTGTATTAGCTATACATGTAAACAGAGTTTTATGGGGCCCCAAGTTCCTGGAGGACCCATAAACTAACTGCCTAGTATTGCCTAATAGTTACCCCCTCCCGGCTGCAAGAGTGAAGGATCAAAGGTTAGCCTATATGGAGAAAGGGAGAAATCTGGATGGATTGATGGATGGATGG
>NW_015150586.1:629883-637209 GCF_000732505.1 Cyprinodon variegatus
TAACGTGCCCAACACTGACTCTTTACGTAAAATTGACTTTCACATAACCTAATGTGTATAACAAACACATAAAACATAAGTCATGTTATTTTATCAAATATTCTCAGTTTAAGTCCGGCAGGTCAAAGGTCGCATGGCGGATTAACCTGTTTTGCTTTTGAGAAGCTTCGATATGAGGGTGTCTGCTGCAATAAGCGGCAGAGTTGGACGCTGATGCAGGAGCCTCAGAGACTCAGGGTTGTCTTTGATGATGAGCTGAGGCCTGGAGGCACGTTCCTTCTGAAGGTCCTTCATCCAGTCTGACGTGACAAAGCACCTCCACATCTACTCAGGAGTTTTTGTTCTTTTTACATGAGTTTTCATCAATAGTAAAATAATTAATCTGACAGCTCATTCTGCAGGTTTAAGGAGGGCAATTATTCCCTGTTCCCGTTTTTCAGAACCATCAAACAACTCTTACCGATAAACACAGCAATGAGGTGACACATTGATTTTTTTTTTTTTCTGGACTGTTTTTAGTTTCCAAAGAAAAAAAGTGCAAATAATGAAACTCCACTGAAGCGACTTTGATCTTGTTCCCGTCGTGCCATAGCCGCGCCCTGAATATTCCCTGTGAGCTTTCAAACACACCGTGATTCTCTTTCAGCTCAACAGCATCTTGTGTTCTCAGAAAAATAGAACCTTGCTGCCAAATTAGCATTTCCTTTCATCTGTGACTTGAGGAGGCAGAGTGAGGTAGCGGTTAGGAACAGCTCTGTGAAGCTCTTGGTTCTGATCTGCAGCTTTCGGTTTGTTCTGACTGCATGAGGTCCAGGGCGATCTGTAGCTTCCCTGCAGCCGATCAAAGCCACCTGGTTCGGATGCGTTTCCCTAATTGTGGCTTAGCTTGGAGGCTTTCTGATCTTGATCGGGGGGAGATCCTTGAATTCATTGTTTTCTGAACATTTGGAGCTCATGGAGCAGCGTAATTACAGTAGGAGCCATATGAAATGCAGCCCACTTCCCTGCAGCTTCCAGCCAAATCCCGTCCAACTTCCAGCCACTGGCCTTCTCCTGGGCGTGCATATTTAAAAAGAAAAATATGCTGAGCACAAAACTATAGAGAGGAAAACAACAAGAAGAGAGGGACAAAACCTAGAACAAATAATGGATGTCTATTCTATTAACATTTTTCTATCTGCATAAAGGGTCTGTTTTATGTATTCTCTTCTCAATTCAGAGGGCCCCCTGCCAGTCTTTGCCTAGGGCCCCAAATTTCCCAAATCCACCCCTGCTTGCAGCGAAGCTCACTTTGTGCAGGCAAACAAAAAACTTTCTGTCTCTGCCAGGAAGACATAGCAGTGGGTGGATGACACTGCAGTGTTTCTATTATGACGCCAAAACAAGCTTCACTATATAGTGAATTAGCTAACGTGTGAAACCTCCGTGTCCGTTTGGAAGCCCCGCCCCTCAGGAACTGTCACCGCTTTGTGAAGCTATACTGATGTAGACTCTGGTTTTCTCCTAGTTTTTACTTCTTTTAAATTTCTGTTTCTTTCATTTTCCTCTTGCTGGATAAAAAGTTTCGACAGAAAATGACGAGTAGAACAAACCACAGTCCTCTATTATTGTTTTATAATTTTTAGTGTTGCTCCAATGTCATTTTTTGGCCCTGATACCTGGCTGTGCAGTATTGGCCGATACCTTCTGTTTGAAAGTGATGTGTGTGTATATATGAAGAACTGCATACTGCTTGGATGTAAAATAATTGCCATCATGGCTTTGTCTAGCTGCTGCCTACCTTTGTGAAGCAGGAAAAAGACTAAAACAAAGTGAATCCAGTAGAACTTTTTATTGCCTACCTGGAATGGATGACAATAGTTGAAGAAACTTTTTGCTCTCAAAATGGTATCGGCCCTATTTGTTGGTACTCGCCAATATCGATATCGATACCACCATTTTAGTGCTGGATCGGGACCCCGCCCGATACTGGTATCTGTATCAGTGCAATACTAATAAATATCCTCAACTGTGAATACGCATTTATATACAGGGAAAACGCATAAGGCTAACATGTCTAACAGACTGGGCGAGTTCTGGGCGTCAAAGCATCTGATTACATGCATATTCTATGGGTGACGGCGTTGAGAGGTCCAGTGGCGCGTCTGAGCGTTCGACTCTGGAGAGTCAACCAATCAGAAAAGCTGATCCAGGAGTTTTTGGGGGAGACAGACACTACAGTAGCAGCCATTCAAAACGGCCCTTTCCAGTCAAACGGCAGCCGAATGGCAGCCCACTTCCCTGCAGCTCCGAGCCAAATCCCTTCCAACTTCCAGCCACTGGCCAGCAACTGCAAAATGGAAAACACTGCAATACATTTTGATTTAAAGGGGTAGGAGCACATATGTTTTACTTCTTCCTACTCCTTTTAACTCAAGAAAGAAGGGTACCTTGTTTGTTTTTCTCTCCAATGTTTTTAAACATTGTCTTATAGTTTTTTGTTTTTTTGTCTTTCTGCATGAATCAGATAGAGGATAGAGGAGAACAGGAGGCGGGGTTACCAATCTACTTGCTCTGGAGAGCAGAGTTCGCTACTTTTAGATGTTGCCAAAGTCTCTAGTAGCAGAAAAAAGTCACTAGATTTGGCGCTAGGCAATTTTTTGAAATCAATAAGGTGGACACCATGAGAGACACTTAATATTATAAGTGTTCTGATGGCATTTTAGAATCTTTATCTAGAAGTTAGTGCTACTAACATTAGCCCATCTGACTGAATGTGTTCATTATTATTCCTACACTAAATAAAAAAAAAGAAAAATATATTATCATCTAGAGACTATTGATAACAGGAGGTGAAATGCAGACCAGCTTTGAATGTGGTGATGTCATCAGTAAGTTTCTGTTCCAGATGACTCATATCTATGCTGCGTGCTCCCGTTCTCCCAGAGTCCAGACTTTACTGAGTTCTTCTCAAGAAAAGACTTGGCGAGATCGCGAGTCTGTACTCGTGTTCTTGTGAACTGAGAAGCGGCCATTGTTTCATGTACCTTGAATGAATGATAGAGATTTGAAGATTGTCTCCCCCTAGTGGTCAGGAGTTCACCACAGAAAGGAATCATTGAGATGAAAAGCTTTCTTAACTTGCAGCATGTCTTTTCTCAGCGTGTTTGCATCATTTAGGTTTGCATTTCATATTTGGGTTTTAATCTAAATTTTGTCTTCATAATTCTTTTTGTATCCTCTGCCCATTTATGTTTTTGCTACCTGTTTGCAACCCTAAGAAACTGTAGTATAGAGACACAATGTGATCGTTTGAATCAATACAATAGATACAAAAAACCAAACCTTTGTTTTAGGGGGAAGGTTAAGATTTATTTCCTTTTGAAAATATACCCAGAAATTTGTCATATGAAAACAATTATACAATCTTGAACATTTTATCACAACAGGATCACACAAGGTAACAGCCCCCCCCCACCCGCGTTACAAAGAGTTGCCCTTAAGTCTTTTACTTCTTTTCCCGTCGTAAACATTTAAAACATTGTCAACAGAAAAAAAAACAAAAAGGCCACTACAACATTCAGAACTGCCATTTACGAACCCCCCCGTTGCCCTCGCCCCCCACCCCAGCCCTAAGGGAGAGTGGGGGTCCAGACAACTTTAAACTTTAAAATGATCAAAGAAAGAAAGACAGAGAGAAGGGGAAATTCAGCACATAAATCAGTAAAGCTCAGCTTGGCGTCGTCCAAAGAAGATGCCAGCCAGTAAATCCTTGCCACTGTGTCTGGCCACCAGCTTCTTTATTTCATATCCAGGGATTTGTCTGGCAGGAAAATCTGCCCGTGATTTATTATGTTATAAAATGGGTTTAACAGGAATTGTTCTTTTTTTCTTTTTCTATTTTTTGCTCAGAGGAAAAGCAGAGCCTGGTCACTGCTGTTTGTTGGTAGATTCATGTTTTCATCTTTAAAAAAAAAAATCTATTTTTTTTTGGAGGAAGTTGGGGGTGAGATTTGACCTTCTCTATGATTTCTGCAGCATTTCTTCAGTATAGATTCGTTGTGAGTTTGCATATAAATCCCTGTTTTAATCAACGGTGACATTAATGTTAGTACAAACAACCAAAACAGGAAAAAACACTTTGGTACGGAGAAAAATGTGTTCCAATATTATTGAAGGCAAAGAGATATTTCAAAAAAGGAAATTCATTGATAAAAGAAAAAAAAAGGTTTCAATAGTAATTTATAATGTGTCTACAAAGCTCCAATTTATATTTATAGAACTTTTTTTTATCAGATTCAGTTCATCCATCCGTCCGTCCGTCCGTCCGTCCGTCCGTCCGTCCGTCCGTCCGTCCGTCCGTCCGTCCATCATTATTATTATTTTTTACATTTTTTTTCTCCAGATGTTATTTTTACTATTATTATTATTTAATATTATTTTTTACATTTTAAAACTAAAGTTGATGATTAGATTTTCATAAATATTTTTTTCGGATTCTAAATTTGCAATTATTTTTTGGAATTAATGTTCTTTTTTTTGCCCTCTTTTAATATCCCGTAACCTTTTCGGGTGGTCTGTGAGTGGACTAATAGAACTGATTCTATCTGCATGGTGCTCCAGGTTAAAAAATAAATAAAGAAAGAAAATGTGAAAATCAAATCTGTAAAAAAATAAGCTGATCTTCCCATGACTATTATAAATTATTCTCCAAGTCTTTTCTATGAATTAAAACAATTTTTTTTCAATTATTAAAATTTATTAAAATGTTAAAATTTCCGTTTCCGAAACGTGTTCTTTGCTTCCCATGATTTTGGAACAAATTTCTTTCCATACTTTGGACCCCAGCGTTCAGCATTTGCATCATCCTACGAGAAAGGCAATGCGTGCACATGCACAACGAAACACACAAAATGCATCTCGCTCTCACACAAACACACACACACCGTTCACACTGCAGCTAAGATGGGAACGAGACAATTTAGTGGTGACACGTTGCAGTGATGACAGCTGTACCGCCACGCAGCCATGTCCCCGTCTGTCCCAGCGGCTCCTTCTTTCACCTTGATGTCACGGTGAGTCGACAATATCATTACTCATCACATCACCACTGAATCACACGCCTAGTGCAACACTATATCAGTCCCATATTGATATGTTGGTTATAGAATTATATTGAGTGTACTGTATTAGAACATTATTTTATATAAACACGGTTTCATATATCACAAGTCCACTTAATCACTAGACCACCGTCATGTCCACATCCACTATAACAGTACATCACTTCCGTTTGTCACAAATCCACTTTGTCATAAAAAAAAACCCAACAAACAAAAAAAACGAGAAACAATTTGCTTTTTTTTTTTGGCTGATATGTGTGCACGGTGTTCAGTCTGCGTTGCCCTTCAGATCATTTTCATGTTGACCCGCCGCGGGCCGCTCGTCTCTACCGTGTCCGCAGCCGCCCCGTTGGATTTACGGGGGACGTACTCAATGTCGAAGTTGTTCCTGTGGCGTCCCTTCCCCCGGCTCCAGGCGAACAGAAGCAAGAAGCAGAACACCACCACGCCAAGGAAGGACAGGCAGCCCATGGCTGCGGATATGAGGATAGTCTTCATGTCGATGGGAACTGTCATGTTGTGCAGCATTGTTCCGTTCCCCCATGTGCTGTTAGAGTCTGTCAGATAGTTTGAGCTCCTGTTGCTGTAGTGAAATCTTTCCCCAGTTCCCAGGCTCTTCACAGCTAAGGATGCAGACAGGCTGGCGTTGCCGGCAGGGTTGCTGGCGATGCACAGGTAGACGCCGCTGTCGTGCAGCTCAGCCGTCTTGATCTCCAGGGTGCCATCCAGCCGCACCTCCACCCTGCCGCTGCTTTTCGTAGTGATGTAGCGTCTGTGAGGCGTAATCCAGACCACAGAGGGCCGAGGAGCTCCCTCCGCCATGCAGCTCAGACGCGCCGGCTGACCCTCGTCGGCCATCAGCAGCTGTGTTGCATTGGGGCCCACCCGCGGCTTGGTGCAGGTCATGTACCTGGACACCAGAGGCTCCTTTAGGTCCCGGAGGGTTTTGCCCAGGAGGTGCTGCGGTGCGCTGCACTCGGGCTGAATGTCCAGAATCTGCAGGGAGGGAGGCCGGTGGTTGTTGAGGAGCCAAAGCAGCCTGCAGTCACACACTAGCGGGTTCCCACCCAGGCAGAGCCTCTGCAGGGTGTCCGCCGAGGCAAAGACCCCCCGCTCCAGAGAGTCCAGGTGGTTCTCAGACACATCCAACAGCTGAAGCGATTTAAGGCCCACAAACGCAAGAGGCTCAATAGAAAGCAGCTGAGCCCCTTGGAGTCGAAGCTCCAGCAGCTGAGGGAGTTGACCAAGCTCTCCTTGGTGGATGTGCTGGATGCGGCAGTAGGACAGGTTCAGGTGCGTGAGGTAGGGCAGGTTGCGCAGCGCTGCGCCAGGAAAGGCAGAAAGATTGGTGTTGGTTATGAACAAGGTTGTCAGGTTGAGGCCATGAAGTGAGAGTGGAGGCAGGGTCTCCAGTAAGGGCCAGAAATCGATCTCCAGGTGGCGGAGACGACTTAACCTCTTAAAGGAGAAAGGCTTGAGGAAAGCGATGCTCAGAAAGCGCATGCGCAGCTCCACCAGGTTGTGCAGATGTGACAGAGCATCGGTCGGAACCTCGGTTAGGTTGGACCGTTCCAGGTTCAACCTCTGAATGCCGGTTAATCCTACGAAAGCCCGTGGAGTGATGTAAACCAGCTGGTTGTTGGCAACCTCCAGGAACGTCAGGCGGTGCAGGTCCTGGAAGGCGTGATCCATGAGAATCACCAGTCCGTTGTGGCTCAGATCGAGGTGGGTGAGGTTCGTGAGCCCCGACAGCACTCCCTTAAGAACCATCTTGAGCTGGTTGCTGCGGAAGTTGAGCGAGCGGAGAGCAAGGTTGGAGTGAAAGCAGCCGGGTTCGAGCACGCTGATGAGGTTGTCGCTGAGATCCAGGTGTTCCAGCTGCAGGAAGGACGAGAAGTTGTAAGTGGTGATGAGGCGCAGCTTGTTCTTGCTGAGGTCCAGCGTGCGGGTCTCGATGGGGACGCCTTCGGGGATGCTGGGCAGGCGCTTGCGGTGGCAGCTGACAGATTTGGTTTGGGCTGAGCACTCGCAGCGGGCCGGGCAGCTCAAAGCTGAGCTCACCAGGATGAACAGAAAGGCCCCACCCAGGAGGAGGTGGCAGTGGTGCGGGGCCTTTCTGTTCATCCTGGTGAGCTCAGCTTTGAGCTGCCCGGCCCGCTGCGAGTGCTCAGCCCAAACCAAATCTGTCAGCTGCCACCGCAAGCGACTGCCCAGCATCCCCGAA
>NW_015150586.1:638278-642729 GCF_000732505.1 Cyprinodon variegatus
CAGGAAGCCAATAAAGAGAAGCCAGGATAGGAGAGATATGATCTCTATTTTTCATTTTCATCAGAACTCTGGCTGCAGCATTTTGGATCAGCTGAAGCCTTTTAACTACAGTTTGTGGACTTCCTGATACTAAAGAATTACAATAGTCCAGCCTTGAAGTAACAAATGCATGCTTAGTTACTTTAACACAATTCTTTTATGCCTTACCCTGCTAACATGAAACAATGCTGTTAAAGTAACTAAATATTATTAAGTAAATGCCAAAAATGGTTGCATTATTTTTTTCATCGGTTTCATTTACTTATTATTTTACTTTATTTTGGAATTGCAAGTTTTGATAGTTAAATGTTTTGGTGGGTTAACTTTAAAGCACATAGTGATGAAGAGGGGCCACTTCCTTAATGATGTATGTTCTCCCTACTTTCTTGCCCAAATATATGGAGTCAAAGCTCTGCCAAAATGGCACACACCTGATAAATTCTCACATGAGCAGATTTATCTAAAACATGCACACATCACAGCAGGATCAAACCAGGCACATCCCCCCCGTGTTACAAAGGGTTGCCCTTAAGTCTTTTACTTCTTTTCCTGTCGTAAACATTTAAAACATCGTCAACAGAAGAAAAAAAAGCCCACTACAACATTCACACCTGCCATTTCTGTGCGATCAGATTTGAAACCATGAGGCCCGGACATAAAAGAAATATTAGTAGATGCCCCTTCTCTGCGCTTTTGTCTCGCTTTTTATGCATCTGTTTCCTCTTTCTACTCATTTCTTTCTGCGCTCCTGACAACATTTGATCACTTGAGGAAGTACTTTTAGAAAATCCCACCTCTAGGAACTTTAATGTTTACTTCCTGTTTGCTGTGTTCTGTAAGACCACCATACCCATAGTCAATACGCATGCGCAAGACATCAGATTTGGATTTATCCCTTTAGTTTTACACGAAAAATAGACTTTAAACTACCTCAACAGGCGTGCATCCCTTTAGTCATGTACAAAAAATTATTTAAGGTCAGATTGCCAAACTCTTCAAAACACACCAAAAAGTAAGTAATTAAATAGTTTTTTTTTTACATGATTAAAGGAATATACGCCTGCTGAGGTAGTTAAAAGTGTATTTTTCATACAAAACTAAAGTAATAAAGTTGTATTGACTGGGTATGCTGGTCTGACGAGGTATGCCCATCTGACAGAACATCGGCTAGCAACGTTAGCAAAGTATCTTCAATCTAACCACGGTCTGCCGGTGTCCAGGCTACCGTCACCTGGTTGGGTTTGGTCGCTCCGTCCCCAGCCCCAATCAGCTGATGGCTCGGTTCTGCTGCACTGTAGTCGACCAAAATCCCGGACAAATTTTAAATTCCTCCCGGACATTTTTTTAGGTCTGAAAAGTAGGACATGTCCGGGAAAAAGAGGACGTCTGATCACCCTATCATATCAACAATCTGATGTTTTAGTGACTGAGTGCTTGTTGCTATGATGCGTCTTTGCTCAGCAGCTTCCCTCATTGTAAACCAACCAATCAGCGCGTAGCTCATCTAAATATTCATGATCATACCATAAAAGGAAGAAAACCTGTCGTTTCATTCTAGGGCTTTTAACCAGGCTGCATTAGGGCTCATAGAACAGCAAATATGCCATTTTCAGCCAAACCAATGTCACACACCCTATTCAGAGACCTTAAGGACCAAATACCCTATAAAACCATTCTATCACCCCTTTAAAGGACACATTATTTCTATGCACTGAAACGTATTTTTCATTCATCTATACGTGTAATAACAAAACATGTATTTTTGGTGTGGCTGCTTCAAACTGCTCATGATTTATAGATGTTTTTTAATGGTTGTAATTTAATCTGTATATAACATTCCAACTTAAATTTTTATAAAGGTGACACAGATTTTAATCAAGCCTGCTGGAGGCGACCCAATGCCCTGCAGCTGCCCAGGATACAGAAGAAACAACTAGAGGTCATTAAATTTTATAGTTATCATTATGTAGGGAAAAAATCAGTTTTTCAATTTGTATATATAAGTTTCATTTTAAATTTTAATTCCTGCAGAATCTGTATTGATGCAAATTGGCCCTGAACACAATGTTATTTTGCTCACAAGGGAAGAAGACAGAGAAGGCTGAATGACCAGATGGCTCTTATAAACACTATTGATTGATTAATATTATTTATCTTAGGAAATGGAAGAGGCACATTCCTGGATTTCATACTTGATTTTTGTTTAAATATTAATAAATATATAAAAATGGACGAAAACATCACTGTCCCTGTTTCCTATTTTAATTTTAATAAAATGTATTTATTTTTATCTATGAGCTGGAAATGTCTCCAGATTAGATTGCAGGAATCTGGTCACCTTACATTAGCTTAGTTAAAAGTTCCAAATTTAAAATGTATCCTTTTAGATCATATTGTTACTGCTGTCAGAAAACATTCATGACTGTTTTAATTTTTTCAAGTTCAAGGCTATATACAGTAGCCTCGAACTCAACGCTATTTCTGACATTTTTAATAGAAAAGAGTTCCTGGATGGAAGAGAAACGTCTTCAAACTTGGAAACAAAGTCCAGTGGATTGATTTAAATTTTTTGTTAGTATGACTATGACCTGGATGACTGGGAATCTTCCCCAGCACATGTGGATGAAAACTTTTCTAGTTCATTTCTGACAGAAATCCTTTAGTCATAAATGTAACCCCAAAATAAATCCATTACTTCCGGGACTAAAATAGGCAGCAGGTTGTTTTCCTAACAGCTCTGAGGTGCTGAAGGTGCGTTTCCTGTAATCGCTGTGTAACCTGCTGTATATTTGCATGTGTTCTATATGAAACATGGCTCTGAAAGCAGAGGTGGAAGAAGCAGCACCAGCGGGGGGTGATGAGCAGGTTTGTGAGCCGCGGAGCGGAGCCTTCTAGCAGCCACAGGTTGTTGAATTGACAGATGGCTGTGCAGTCAGAGCGGCTGATCATTATTGCCTCATTACCCGTAAAATCTGCATTCTGCTCAGGGCTATCTTTGCCAATTAGGGGAGCGACGTGAAAGACGCATCTGAGCAAAGCAAATTTGAATCCTAATAGAAAAGAAAAATGTGGAACAATAAGAGCTGCGCCTTTAGAAAGCCTCTGTAGAACCCTGGCGAGGTGAGCCGATGACGAGCACACAGACAGACACATACCTTACTTTGATAGCAAAGTGAGTGACAGTCAGGAAATAGCTGAGATGAGGCAGAAGAAGCCCAGCTCATCAACCGCAGCGCTCTTATCTCCATCTCTCCTCCTTCTATCTCCATCTAATCCCTCCGTCCTCCTCCTGTCGGCTCATCCTCCTCCCAGCTCCTGCTTTCCCCCCCCGGTTCTACCATCCGGGTCTGGGTTTAAAAAGCTCCGGTCTGCTCTGCTCATCAGTCCCTGCAGGCTGGGATGGGGGGCAGGTTGGATATCGATCGAGGCGCAGACACATCAGATGCCAGCAACGTAGCCTTTCACAAAGAGCGGGCCGTTGCCAAGGCAACCACAAACCCCAACTCCCATCCACTCTGTGTGCCAATCAAATTAATGAAAAAAAAAGAAGAAGGGAGGAACAGGAGCGGGATGAAGATGATGATGATGTATTGGTTGGGTTCATTTGGTCCCTTGGAGAAAATGTTTGGACATTTGGGAGCGAATCAGAACCAGGCTGGAGGCGCTTCTCAGCTGTCCCCCTGACAGCCTTATTTGTCCACCTGTCTCGTCTCCTGTCCATCTGATCCTCTGGTAACTGTCTGTCGCTCCACCCTATTATCCGTCCGCTCTAAGGCTCTGTGTATTTATCAGTCTGCCTCCAGCTCCTCTTCCTCCTGCTTCACTGTTTAATAATTACAGTCCAGTTGTCTGCAGCTGCAGAGAGGATGGAGTTCTGGGATGAAGAAGTAATTCCCTATTAGCTTTCTTCCTGTTGTTTCCTTGTCCCTCTTTATTGTTTCAGTACGGAAGAGGATTAGGGCCACTGGAAAAAAAAATTAATTTTTTTGAAAAGATTTTTAAATTTTATTTCAGTTTAATATGGAAAAAAGTCAGAATTCTAAGATAAAAAAAGTCATAATTCTGGGTAAAAAAAGTCAGAATTCTGAAATTAAAGTTAGAATTCTGAGATTAAAGTCGGTATTCTGAGTTTAAAGTCAGAAATTCTGAGAAAAAAAGTCAGAATTCTGAGATTAAAGTCGGTATTCTGAGATTAAAGTCAGAAATTCTGAGAAAAAAAGTCAGAATTCTGAGATTAAAGTCGGTATTCTGAGATTAAAGTCAGAATTCTGAGATTAAAGTCAGAATTCTGACCTTTTCCCATTTTATACTGAAAAAAATCAGTTACTTTTTTTTATTTCTTCAGTGGCCCTAATCCTCTTCCTTATTTCAGATCATCAAAACTGTTTGCTTGTTTTATCTGGTGAAGTTTT
>NW_015150586.1:642988-649912 GCF_000732505.1 Cyprinodon variegatus
ATTAAAGTCGGTATTCTGAGATTAAAGTCAGAATTCTGATATTAAAGTCGGTATTCTGAGATTAAAGTCAGAAATTCTGAGAAAAAAAGTCAGAATTCATGGAAAAAAATTCAGAATTCTGAGATATAAGTCAGAATTCTGACCTTTTCCCATTTTATACTGAAAAAAATCAGTTACTTTTTTTTATTTCTTCAGTGGCCCTAATCCTCTTCCTTATTTCAGATCATCAAAACTGTTTGCTTGTTTTATCTGGTGAAGTTTTCAAATGATAGCTTCATTATTGACTAGAAAATAAAAGAGCCTAAAAGTGTTTGAAATAGACCTTCCTATTTCATTAGATACCTTCTGTTGTTTAACTACATTAGCATCCAGGCCTGATTGCTGTTGGACACAAGAAAAGACAGAAACAGAAGCTGGTCTGACTAAAGCAAGGAAGAGATCTTAAAATATGGAGGAAACTTTATTCCATTATTGTTTAAATCAAGCTTTTTAACACAAAAAGGTTTTCAGAGTATTTTTTCTGTTTTATCAGATTTTATTGTATAATTAAAATATTTTAAATAATTTTTTTCACATTTGTTCACAGTTTCTTTTTTTTTTTTATTCCTGTTATTACAGTTTCAGTTTTACAAATTGCATTATGTAAAATAAAGTTCTTCTGCTCACAACGTTTGAATTGGGCTTGAAGTGAAGAGAAAATGATCCTTTAAACTTAATTCAAAATTTCATTAATAACTCTCATAAAAGAAATTTGAAAAACTAGAACATAAAATCTTTGAAAATATCAAGTATAAAAAACTAGAAAAATAAAATTTGAAAAACAAACTGAAAAACTACAATGACTTGAAAAAAAAAGTCTCTTCTGATTAGGAATTATTTTTGAAAGTTTCATATCTGGAATAATTTCTTTTAAGACTTCCATTTACAAAACATGTTCTTTGCTGTAACAGTAATAAAAAAAAAAAATCACTACATAAAAAAAAAACAGAAGGCAAAGAAATGTTTCTACAGATGAGAAATAGCATCAGTAATCTCCAGTGATGTCGGGTCTGTTGGGATCTGGAGGTCTGTCCACCTTTCTCCAGCAGAGGGCGCCCTAGGTCTCCTGGAGCTGAAGCTGACTACCACACCTGCGGCTCGTTTGCTCATCAGGAGACCAGCATTTAAGGAGAGGCAGAGCAACACTCCGGCGCCAGAGTGTTTGCCAGTTATGGTTAGCAAACCTGAGCCGACCTGCCTGTCTGCTTCTCTGACTCCCCTGAAACCTGAACCAGAACCTAACCTGTTTTTGTCCTCTCTGCTTCCTAGGGAGAACCTGTCTGAACCCAGAAACTCAGGAAGAGTTTCTCAGTCTGAAACCAGCCTGTCTGATCTCCGAAGAACCCTGGAAAGTCAGTATCTGTCAGTAACCTGCCTGCCCGCTCTCAGAAGAAACTGGAAGAAGGAGAAACTCAGATCAGAAACTGCAATATCAGAAATCAAGTCTCTGCCTCTAACCAAGCCCTCTGCCTGCCTTCGGCCTCTGGACCCTCCTAGCTCCCCTCCTCTGCCGCTCAGCTCAAACCACTGAACAGGTACAGACCTGCACTCATTCAACCAGCGAGCATACTTGAACATCAGCTAACCATTCTGTCCCTCTCTGCAGAGAAACCAGTCGTGACCAGTCTTGGACCTGTTTCCCCCCGAATCAGTTTTTATTAACATTGTGTATCTAAATAAACTGTTGAAACTTTTCCCTCTGAGTCCGTGTGTTCTGCATGTGGGTTAGAAACCTTGGTACCAACATGACAGGGTCCAACCATGGATGGAGACTTTGAACAACTGTTTGGTGAAACTTCTTTTCCTGATAAAGTTTTTAGGACCTCCTCAATGAAGGATGGTTTCCCATAAACTTACAGGAAATGGCGTAAATATCGGTAAGCAGAGACAGCATTTCCTTACGGTTCCACGGCCTCTTCGGGGCCCCGTCACTGACAACTAGTGGGCCCCTACACAATTATAGAATAGGACGACTCTTTGCATATGTAATGGTGTAAATCCTCTTAAACCCTCCTGATACTAAGGAAACTGGCCACACCAGACCCTATTTATACTGCAACACATGGCAGATTTCAACATGATGGTGAGCCGTTTAAATATTAATTAGTAAGAAATATTAATAACTGTGTATAGTTCATTAGACGGTTGGTAAAAAATACACTCATATAATATTTTTAAAACTGCAATAAAGATCTTAAAAGAACAATGTATTTGAGTATTTAATTTTTTTACACTACGACTTGGAATTATGGGTAACTCAGAGCGTAGATTAAAACTATAACTGTTACGTACAATGTGTTAGCGACGAAGGATACCAAAGAGGTACTGAAGCGGATTCCAGAAAAGAAAAGAAGAGCTGCTGGAGGAACGGAAAAAACTTCCCAAAATAAACACGTTCTTTCAAAGAATGGAAGAGGCAGAGGTGGAGGTTGTTGCTACAGTGAGAGAAGATGGCGACCAGGAGATGAATGGAGAGAGCGTTTGTGAGGAGGGGAGCTGTGAAGCTTAAGGTAGCCCCATGGCTTGTTGTGCTAACATCAGACATCCCAAGTCGTTCAATAAGCATCTCCTTGAAATTAGTTTTTGGAACTTGGAATGTCTGTAACACATGGTTGTGTGCTGTCACCAATGGTTCCATTCAAAGTGTGCAGTCACTATTTTTCCGTGTGTGATGTGTGATCATATACTACAGAGAATTGCATAACTGTATCTTCTTGGTCGATTTATGGAACTGTCGCTGCATCCTGAACTTTTATCACATGTTGTATTTCATATGGGGGCCACCCAGATAATGTTGCTTACGGGCCTACTGTTGTGTCATTACGCCGTTGCTAACAGGACCAAAAGAAAACTCTTCCCTGTAGCCTAATGTCCTTTGTCACTCATGATCACCCGTCAGGAAGCTGCTAAACCCATTAAAGAGGCTTGAAGGTCTGAAACTGGCTGGCAAAGCAGACCGTACCACTTCATAATGGGATCCAAAGTTAAATGAGAGCAGTTTTCTGCTTTGTGATCATACTAAACGGGTACTTTGAGACTTTCTTTCTGAGATTTTGCAGACAAAATCTGAGCCAAAGCACCAGAGGTCTCTAAACAGAAGATGATGCAGTTGATCCCCCCTCCAATGCTGATAGAAGACGGCATTAAGGAGCAGTTCTGTACGTCTGAGACCTGCAAACACAACAGAGGTCCTCTTCAAAGCTAGAAACTGCTGCAGCTTCAATTGTTCAGAGTCATATTCACTGCTGCCAACTTAGTGGCTCTGTCACGATTTTTGGCAAAGTTTTATTTCCCTCTTGTGGCTTTTTTTTTGTTTCTTCAAAGAGCAACTCACAAATCTAGATTTGTTTTTCCGTTATTGGAGACTTTGTCTACTAAATGTGAAATCACTAATCATTGTGCAGCTATTTTCTTACGAATGAGCAGAGAAATACTGCATTGCCCTGAGTTACAAAGCAGGATGTAAGCATAAAGTATATGTTTTCAGGTTCCTTTCACTGAAACTCTCACATTAAACCTAATCCCCGCGTTATCGTTTGCAATAAATGATTAGGACGTTAAATAATTATGTTACATAAATTCATCAAGTCTTCTGGACAATTTCTATATGAACTA
Organism: Cyprinodon variegatus; assembly: GCF_000732505.1. Lineage (NCBI taxonomy): Eukaryota > Metazoa > Chordata > Actinopteri > Cyprinodontiformes > Cyprinodontidae > Cyprinodon > Cyprinodon variegatus. The sequence goes on from NW_015150586.1 coordinate 646,643, forward strand.
ATTGTGTTAAACACACAGATGATGACTCAAAATAGTTTTTAGCTTCTGCAGTACAACATTCAGAGCTTAGGTTCATGGTAATAATGTGCCTCTGCTTTTTGTATTAGGTGTTTTATAGGTTCGTAGTTTAAACAGAAGGTTCAAAGGAATTTATGGTTGTTTTTTTTAATTTAGGTTGTTTTTGGGCTGGAAACATGCAGATCTAACAACCCTGGCAAACTGTCCAGGGTGGACGTCTTCTCTCGCTCGTAGACAGCTGGAGATAGGCACCAGCACCCCTCGCCGCCCCACCTGGGATAAGCATGATGGAAAATGGATGGATGGATGTACTAATTTATATTTTAGAAACTAATAACTATGTGTATCACAGGCGTAGCAGCCGGTTTTCCCTGCCATGTGGTTTCTACCGCGTCTGCTGTGGTCATATGAGCATCACCCTCAGAGTCTGACTCTGCAGGCCAGAGCGCCACTCTCACTCTGGATGATTCTGTTCTGTAACCTGTGAAGCCTCCATCGCCCTCAGCATTACTACCCTCTCCCGAGCTTGAACTGGATAGTTCAACCACAAAAATCAAATTCCAGACTGGATTTTCTGGAACTATCATCAATTTCCATCCAACTCTATTATAGAATGTAGAGCTAGTTCCAAAAGGCTTTTTTCTCTGACGTCACCATACAGAGTTGGGTTCCCACTACATGTAGCTATTAATCATAGTGCTGCTATGGATCTACGACCTAATTTGACAGATCAACGACATAATGATGCATTTATTTTGTTTTAGGAACACAGGGGAGAAAATACCATCTGCAACTTCCCAAACTTTAGAATATAAAGTCGTCAAGTTGGGACAAGAGGACGGTATTCAACTTTCACACAGATAGATACTACTTGTATCAGCAGTAGTTAAACATCCCCACTATGTTTGCAACAGTTTTTAATACTAATATAATAGTACATCACTCATTCAGGTACTCTTTGTAAGTGTTTAAAAGAGGATATGTTATAGAGCTGTTCCACTAACAGCACCAAAACTCAGACATGCTGCAGTCGTAGCCATTCAAAATTTCCCCACTTTTCTTGACGGACCCTTGGATGGTCCTTAGCTGGTCCCCTAAAATTTCTTTTTAAACATGTAAAATATTCTTTCTGTCATGATTTGTGGACATGGAAATGTAAAGAGAAGCATCATCTCCTTAGCCTCGTGAGACCATCCTGATCTAGCAAGCTTTCAAGATTTCACTCGCAGATCAGTCTGGAGACTCTCCGTTGAAGAAAATTTGGAGCCGTTCACCAAACGAACGTCCAATCAGCGTTGGCTTTGAGGCGGGTTGAGGTGTGACGCAACGAGAAGCGCGACAGTTCAGTCTAAGGAACATGGCGGCTTCAGCCGATGAAACTAGCGTTAGCGTGGCTATCGAGCAAGTTTTATCGGAATTACAGAGTATTTCTTCACTGAAAGAAGAGCAAAACACTGCTCTGGAGGCTTTTCTCAGAGGAAAAGATGTTTTTGCTCTTCTCCCAACTGGTTTCGACAAGAGTAGCCTGGCTGTTAGTACGTCATTTGCTTCGTTGATCTGATTGGTTTATTTGGCCCGTCTATCACTAACATAGGCCAATCAGCTAACCAGTATTTTCGCCCCTTCCCAAAATTACTTCAACTGAAGGTTTCCAGATGGATATGCGGAGCAAATCCATCTGACGGATTCAGGTTATCATCTCCTGGTCAGAACCTGTAATTCAGTAAAAAGGTGGAGTCAGAGTAAAAAATATGCTCGCCCAGGAGAAGGACAATGGCTGGAAGTTGGAGGGGATTTTGCTGCCATTATGCTGGCTTTTGATTGGGAAGCGCCATTTTGAATGCCTGCTACTGTAAGCCTTTTTAGTTGACCACTGGGTACAACTAGTACCAGTGTTCAACTAAGGGAAAATTATTTTAAGAAATAATGTTTTATTTAACACATGGATTTGCATTGTGAACTGGTTGAAACACACCTCAGACATTCTTAATCAGTTTAAAAGCTAATTTGACCTCATTACAACTCCTAAAGATAATTTTTGGTTTTTAAAGAAAATAATCCATACTGAAATATAATATCAATTCATCATTTTAGTGATAACGGTTTTGAAAGCATTTCAAATTTTTTTCTGTTTAAATAGCTGTTTTTGTTGAGTTTAAGTAATTTAGTTGGGAGTTTTAACTCAGTTATGTTTGACCTGTGTCAAGACTACATGGAGGTTTTTGAGGACCCCAATGCAGAGGTGAGTTTTGAAGATTTAATTACACATCCAAGGCAACAGAGGAAAAATCCAAAATACTGAGAACCAATAAAATACAGTAACATCAGGGTGAACACATATGGGGAGCAAGGAGACGATGGAGCAAGAAAACAACAGTAACTGAACGTGAGGTGTATAAATGGGAGACTGAACAAAGACCAGGATAATCCGTACATTGGGAGCAGGAGTGCACAGAGGAGTCTAGAAGGGAGCTAGGGGAAAGAGACAGACACAAAAGCTCAAAAGAGGGCAAACAATGAGCAAGAACTCAAATACAATTAGAAATAAATAACTAGAATAACACATACTGGAAATGAAACCAATAAACTTGAAAACACAGAAACAATCAATGAATCAAAATATAACTGAAAACTCAAAAAAGAAAACTTAAACAGAACCAAAAAGTGCAGAGTCATGAAAACCTGGACAATTCTATTATTGAATTTAAAGTTATTTGATCAAATATTATATAAGTAAATGCATCTCATTCCACAACAATACTTAGGATATTCCCTGGGTGGGCATTGAATACAACATTATATTTAATCCTGGTAGTGTTTAAAGTGATTGTTCAGCCTGATTTTACTAAAAGCTCTCCTCTCTGATGAACTCTCCTATATTTGTTTGGCTTTTATTTGGATTATGTGGAAATATTCATCAGAGTGATTCTTTGTACATTTTCCCTCTGTCACATGACTTAGTGGAGAAGGTTCAACCCCTTTGATCTCAGCTGAATGTCCGATCATTTAAGGTCATATCAAGTAAGGTCATATTTAGAATTCAAAGTTCTGAAAGTACTTTGAATATGAAATTATTACAAACTGTTCAATAAATGACAAGTTTCTTAATTCAGAGTAATTTTCATTTGAATGTGCTTTACTGGAGGCATCCATGTTTGTCAAAGAACACTACTGCCACCTACTGGTTTGTGACATCACGGTTCGGTATCGGCTTATAATCAAGTCCCAGTGCTGTATCTGGTGTTTGTCACA
>NW_015150586.1:650665-652154 GCF_000732505.1 Cyprinodon variegatus
TCATAACCAGTTTTAAGAAGGTACATTTAATTAAATGAAATCACTGTTTTAAATTTAATTATTTTTAGGATTTCTTTAACTTGAGTTAATTTGAATAAATTAAGAAAAAATATGTTTTTCCCTCTTGGAGGTATTTCAGTTTATATCAGATTTGATTATTCATGCTTTGCTGTTTTAAGTATTTTCTCTCCAACCTGAAAAGCAGCAGAGGAAGGTTTTTATCACTGGCTGTTCAAACCCAGATGGATCTGAAAGACGGCTGCTGGGTCACTTCCCAGGATCTGCATAACAGAGATGATTCTCCGAAGACTAGAAAATCCATTTCAGCCAAAGCAGGCGAGCATAACCTTGAAGATGATGTGGCTTTGATGCTTCAGAACAGCTGCGCTTTGTTTAGTGTCTCAATCCATATCTGATACTCTGAGTCAAACGTCCTCCTACTGGCGTCGTCCCCTTATGTGCTCTAGAGAGACGAAGCTGATGACGATAGACGATAAAGAACTTGCTTTAGAGTTTAGGGAGTGACGTCTTTATGTTACTTAACCCATCCCCTTGCAATAGTAATAAATCCCAAATTTAATTACAAGAAAAGAATCTTAATTGAGCTTCCTCCAAAAACTGTAAGGAATAAGAAGTGGGGCCAAAGCATTGACCAAGAAGGATTCATTTCCATAATTCAGCTTGATGACGATTGTTGGATTTACAACAGGATGCCTCAGGGCAGAAGTTATAAAGACCATCAATGGTTAGAATATTGAACTTTTTGACTGTGATGAGAAGGATCCACATATCTGAACCCTCCTGGGACCCCGCGGTCATTCCACATGAAGCTGACTGCAGAAGAACCGCAGCGTGACTCAAACTATCCTCTCTGCAGGTTTGGATGCTCAGATACGACTTTCCAAGAAGCAGCAAAAACATCCTGTCCTTCTACCAGAAAGCATTTCCCAAATCAGCTTTATAATTAAAGTAAAGTGATGTCATCGGTAATCTGCTGCTGGCGTCTGAAGCCCACTTGTTCTTTTAAAAAGTTTTATGGGCCTTGTGCCAGTGACAGGCTGACAGGGAATGGATCCAAATGAAAGAGATTTGTTTGTTATTCTATCTGCAGTGGAACAGTCCTGAAGGTCCATTTAAAACGAGCTCCTCTGCCAAGAGTGGATCTCTGCGGATGGAGACAGAACCCCAGGACATCATGTCACACTTGATTTATTATGGGCTAGAAGTGTTTAGGAACTGAGATGGAATCCGTTCTCAACAACAGGTGGTTCGGACCCTGGGAGCTTTACTCTGATGTAGAACATTAGATTGATGTTTTTTTCTTCACTCTCATTGAGTTTAATTGGACCATAAAACTTAATCAAAGTTTTAAAAATGAAAATGGAAACAGATGGTGGAGGAGGGCTGGGAGAACACAGGATGATGGATGGATGGATGGATGGATGGATGGATGGATGGATGGATGGATGGATGGATGGATGGATGGATG
>NW_015150586.1:655452-656889 GCF_000732505.1 Cyprinodon variegatus
AAAAAAAATCTACATTTACAATGCACCAAAGTTACAAAGCACAAATAGTTTTGCAACAATAGTTCTGAACCATTTGAAGCAAATCTGAAAATGTAAGAGGTTTTTAATGTGCAAATTGTAGAACAGAATTTCTGTACTTGAACTGAAAATTTGAACAGGTGTTAAAAAAAATTGTACTTGTGATTTATTTTTTTTTAAATTTATCTACAAATAAAAAACTGTAACAAATGTAACTCTCCCTACAACTTCAAATTCTCAATTACAATGCACAAATAGTTACTTCCTGTCAGCTCCACCAGAGCTGCGCCCTGAGCTCTCCTATCCTTCTGTATTGCAGAGGAGATGCTGCACATGTACAACTTTTAATGAGAGTCAATGGGCAAAGATTTTTGCACCCTAGGGCAGAAACACATCATCAATCCAACAAAGAAATTTAATGACGCTTTTCTGGTCATTAAAGATTAAATGTGTATCTTGCACATCTAATCAAACATCTAAATTATTTAAATGTTAATTTAAAATTAAATTATAAAAAATATATATATTTTTTATGTCTTAATCAGGGTATTTGGGTGGGTGGGGCAGTGGCCTAGCGCCCTCTATTGGCCAGCTGTCACTGATTGGCACCCATCCTGTGAAATGTGAAATGCAGCTCAATTTTGCATCCCCTATTGAATCTTTATGGGATTTTAATTATTCTATATGAAAACAAAATCTATCCATATCAAAAATGTCTGAAACCAGTTTGTCACGCCCATTGAAAATAAACGAAATAAAAATAAACAAACCAAACCCCAAGGAAATACTTAGCTCAGCAATATTGTATTGGCGGGATCTAAGCAGGACCTCCTCAGCTCTGTGGGTGCTGCTGTCATGGCTACACAAGTTACATTTCATTCTCCATCACATATTTAAAGGGAAAAAAACAATCAAAAATAAATATTTGAAAGGGAAGAATCTCATTCTGAAGGGTTCACCTTTAGCAAAAAGTTGTTGATTACTTTGGTTTGATGAGTAAGAGGTAAACTCAGCATCATAAGAACAACCATAATTGATCAACCACTTAGCTGTTCTAATAGGAGAAACGGTTTTAGAGAGGATTAAATGTTGGACAAATGAAGATTTTTTATATTTTGTAATCATTCCAACAGCCATCCTCCATATGCTAATACTCTAGATCAGGGGTAACCAATTAAAAATCAGCGCAGTCCAAATAAAGAAAATAATCAACCAGTAAAGGTCCAGAGACATTTTTAATTAGAATCTGTTACTTTACATGGAATTTAACGCTGAAATAAAATAAGGTGTTTATGCATCCATGTTATGCATTGAATTTTTAAATGAAAAAATATTTTATAAAAAAGAATAGAATATTTTTTCAAATTAGAATCTAAATTGTTTTTGAAGTAGAGAACAACAATCGTTCAGTTTGGTATA
>NW_015150586.1:659330-660709 GCF_000732505.1 Cyprinodon variegatus
GCTTGTAAAGCGGGGAGAATGGCGCTAAGCTTACCGCACCGTGACGTCACTGCTGGAAGATGGCAGGAGGGAGGAGTTACTATATTTGGGCAAAAATGGCCGCTCCCAGACTCAGTGATCAGTGAAAATTGTTTTTAACGCTAAATTTATTAAATTACTGTAAATGTATTAGTTTTAGGTATAAGTAATGATCCATTGATCATCCCTTGCTGACCAGACTTTTAATTTGAAGGGTTTTTGGTTTGTTACTTAGGAAGGAAAGAGACATAAAACATCTTTCTGTGTTCATATGCATCTATTCATTTATTTCCTTCTTGCCCATCATAAGAGAGGCATAAATAACAGCTATTTTTAATGAAAGCCTTCTTGGTTCGGTGATTACTGCCACACTGTGAACCTGTGACACACTGTGTGATAATTGACCTTGAAGGCTGCATCCACGGACCAATGAGTGAACGGCTGTGCAAACAGTGGCCACAGCACTGCCATGCAAATGTAAGGATTAATTTTGTCTATGCACTGATTTGTGAAAGCGATGGGGGAGGGGGGGAGTAAAGCTAGTCTGCAGCTGGGTTTCTTTCTTTGTTTAATTAACATTTTCAGCATATTCACAACAAATACTAAGTAGCCCTGAAAGGTTTTGTTTCTCTTCTCCCTGCACCGACCGTCCTGCAAAAAGGACAAAATGTCAGCCGAGTTTTCTAGATGCTGGAACTTGATCCGTGTTCTTGGTTAATTAAAGCTCCTGCAACTCGCCTGCCAATTAAACAGCCCCTTTCTGCTCCACTGGTCCCATTGCCTCTGAGGCTGTGGCTCGCCCAGTTGTCACCAGCACATCCAACCGCCCGCCCCCCCCCGACCATCGGGCTCATTGTTTGTCCGCTGCGGATTCAGAATAGGAAAGAATGTTGCTGCAGGTTTCTCTATCTTTATGTATTAAAAGTGCAGCTGATTCTTGGTCGGTGTTTGCAGAAGGTGACAGACGGAGGAAGTGGTGATGAATTGCCTTCTCATCGCCTTAGCCTGATGCACTGGCTTCACATTGTGGACAGGAGGAAAGTCTATTTGAAAACTATATCATGCAAAATTAACTGTTTTTAGGCTTTTAAACTTTATAACATATTATTTTGGCATCAGTGACTCCTATTCCTGTTTGGCTGTGACTCCATCCTGGAGAGAAATATCAGCTGTGCTGCTGCCATCAACACCTTTGTTTATAGATGTTGGAGATCAGCTTGTTTTTCAGTGTAGTCCTGTTTCTCTGACTGTGACTAACTGGATGTGCTCTCTTCATCCTCTGACATGGGAGCTGGTTCGGAGCTCGTCTGCCTGGCTGTGTTTCCTGGGCGGGGCCGCCTTTTACAGCTGCTTTCTGTATC
>NW_015150586.1:662419-664914 GCF_000732505.1 Cyprinodon variegatus
CCATCCATGTCTGTCCATCTGTCCAGCCATCCATGTCTGTCCGTCTGTCCATCCATCCATGTCTGTCTGTCCATGTCTGTCTATCTATCTGTCTGTCCATCCGTCCATCCATCCATGTCTGTCTGTCCGTCAATCCATGTCTGTCTGTCCGTCTGTCTGTCCATCCATGTCTGTCCATCTGTCCAGCCATCCATGTCTGTCCGTCTGTCCATCCATCCATGTCTGTCTGTCCATGTCTGTCTATCCGTCTGTCTGTCCATCCATCCATCCATCCATCCATCCATCCATCCATCCATCCATCCATCCATCCATGTCTGTCTGTCTGTCCGTCTGTCTGTCCATCCATGTCTGTCCATCTGTCCAGCCATCCATGTCTGTCTGTCCATCCGCCTGTCTGTCTGTCCATCCATGTCTGTCCGTCTGTCCATCCATCCATGTCTGTCTGTCCATGTCTGTCTATCTATCTGTCTGTCCATCCGTCCATCCATCCATGTCTGTCTGTCCGTCAATCCATGTCTGTCTGTCCGTCTGTCTGTCCATCCATGTCTGTCTGTCCATGTCTGTCTTTCTATCTGTGTTATAAGTCCTGTTCTTTTCCTAGTTATTTTGTAATCAATAAAGTTTTANTCCATCCATGTCTGTCTGTCCATGTCTGTCTTTCTATCTGTGTTATAAGTCCTGTTCTTTTCCTAGTTATTTTGTAATCAATAAAGTTTTAAGAGCTATTTTCCGTTAAAGATCACCGTGTCATTCTTAATCAAACTCTGGAACACGTCTGTGTTATTGTCTAGACATCAAGAAAAGGAACTAAATGCCAGAAGATTAACACAAAGTCCTCAGCAGCAAAAGGTTAGACACAGAGACACAGGAAGTTGATATAATGTTTGCCTCCTTGTTGCTAAGAAGTTTAAAAGCATTTTAGGGATGACTGCGTATATTTTTCAATTAACATCCTTAAATTGATGAAAGTCTATTGGTAGATATTGATATTTAGCTTTCATTCTGAATTCAGCAGGATATATTCCTTCTCAGGAGATGAAGCACAGCTAAAGAACCAAAGGTCATCAGGTGACTTATTTTCAGCTGCTAACTCTGCCTGTTAGTGCGACCATCGTTCAACCTGCACTACGGATCCCATTCATTAGTGGTTTGTGTCTTTCCAGGAAGGAGAAGTCCAAAAAACACTCAGTCTAACAACAGTGAGATGAGAGATCTAAAAATATTCTGTTACTTCTTATTCGAGGAGCCAGAAAATAGAAATGACTTTCTGACCGTACCCGGGGGTGAGCAAGTCCACTTCTCAAGAAGAGAAGGAAGAATATAAAAGCTGCATCTGAAAGCTGCAGGATGGCAGCTCTGTAGCACAAGATTTAGATGCAAAAACATACGTTTCTATGCCCAAAAAATATGTATTTCTGTTTTAAATCCAACATTTTGTTGTACTACAGATGCAGATGTCTAATGTTAAATTGTGTTATAAAGCTGCAGAGCTGACCTCATAGAGAATATCGTCTACTACCTTCATGGATACTTAATGTTTTCCTTAAAGCAGTCGTTCCCTGGTATTTTACATTTACAATCCTTCTGAAATTGTATGTAAATTCATATTTATGATCCCCCCAAAATTTGGGTGCTTTCAACGGTGTGCAAAAGATTTTTTGAAAATACAGATAGTAAAAAAAACCCTGGAAAAGACATTACTGTCACTCCTTGTCATGATCTCCTGATTAGGATTTTGGTTCTGTTCAAAGTTTCACTTTGTGTTTTCAGTTATACTAAGATTTGTCTTTCTGTTTTCTAAGCCATTAGTTTCATAAGTTATTCTCTAGTTATATTTAAGCACTGTTGCATCTCTGAGTTCCCCCCTTGTGCCGGTCTCCTTTCCTCTAGCTCCCTTCTAGACCCTTCTGTCCACACCTGCTCTTAATCAGTTCAATCCAGTCATTGTTCTATCTCCCATATATACACCTCCTCAGCAGTTACTATTTACAGGATTCTCTTTTTTCTTATGTTTTTTTCTCCCGAGCATCTCCTAGTTTTGATTCCTGAGTTTCTTGCCAATAATATTCAATTCAATTCAGTTTATTTCTATAGCGCCAATTCACAACACATGTCATCTCAAGGCACTTTACAGATCAGCAGATCATCCAGTCACATTGATTCAAAGTTTTCTATCTAAGGAAAATCAGGTGATTGCATCGACTCATTGACTCTTCAGCAATCCCTCACACTAAGCATGCTTGTAGTAAAAGTTGAGAGGAAAAACTCAATTTTAACAAGAAGAAACCTCCAGCGGAACCAGGCTCAGTGTGAGCGGCCATCGAAAAAGACATAGAAAAAGAAGCATAGATACAAAAGGCAACTGTAAAAGGTGGCCCCGTCCAGGAAACACACAGCCAGGAAGACGAGCTCAGAGCCAGCTCCCATGTCAGAGGATGAAGAGAGCACATCCAGTTAGTCACAGTCAGAGAAACAGGACTACACTGAAAAACAGG
>NW_015150586.1:665077-668983 GCF_000732505.1 Cyprinodon variegatus
AAAATTAAGCAGAATGATGAAAAGGGTCCCTATGTCCTCCAGCAGGCTAAGCCTATAGAAGCGTAACTATAGATATAGCTCAGGATAACCTGAGCCACTCTAACTATAAGCTTTATCAAAAAGGAAAGTTTTAAGCCTAGCCTTAAAAGTAGACAGGGTGTCTGCCTCATGGACTAAAACTGGTAGTTGGTTCCACAGGAGAGGAGCCTGATGACTAAAAGATCTGCCTCCCATTCTACTTTTAGAAATTCTAGGAACAACTAGTAAACCTGCAGACTGAGAGCGAAGTGCTCTGTTAGGAACATAAGGAACAATCAGATCTCTGATATCAGATGGAACAAATAATGGACGGCTATTCTATAAAAATTTCTTTATCTGTATAATGGGTCTGTTTAATATGCTGCTTCCTCAATTCAGAGGGCCCCTTGCCTGTCTTTTCCTAGGGCCCCAAATTTCCTAAATCCGCCCCTGGTTAGTACCTATCCAGATATTATGTCATCAAGGAGTAGAACCGAAGTCACACTTTTTCTCTTTTGAACAATGAGACCAGAAAAAAATACAAAAATGAACCAAAAACCAACTAATTTCACACACGGATTTTGCAGCAAGTCTTGACAGAAGCCCAACAACAACACGGATGTTTTAACAAGATGTAATTAGTCTGATTCATTAGAGAAATATTAATTAGAAACTGAATTCTTTCAGGGTTAAATACAGGCGCTTTGTATGGGTGGGACTCGGTCTGAATCACATCTGGGTTAAATCATGTCTCATTTACTGTCCATCTAATCCACATCAGAAATCCTGCTCAGAATAACTATAACAAAATCTCATCTTTATAATGTATTCACAAACACAGCACAAGGACAGATCAATTCAACTAAAATCCGGAAAAATGAATAATATGCAAAAAAAAGCACATAACAGTTCATAGAATCTGTTTTTACCAGTAAACTCTTTCAAATGTTCTTATAATGAAACCAAATGTGAAAAAATGAAGGGCTATGGTCACATTTTCAACTTAGAATCCCATCAAGGTCCATCTTCATTATCATGCAGACACTGTGACGTTTCTTCTCCATTCTCCTGCTGCACAAAATGGGCCTTTTTACTTCGGCTTGGTGCAAACGTCACTGAAGGTCAGAAACAATAATCACTAAGTGACAAAACAGCCTCTTCTGCTCAAAACTAGAAGAATAATCAGATTTTCACTGGACCGACATTCTGGCCTCCTTCCCACTTCAGGAGGAGTTCGTTCTGGCTGGTTTTCCGTACCCTCTCATCCTGCCTATTGTGCTTCTAGCCCAGTGTTACCTGAAGGACACTCACCATCTTCAGTTACTGCCTAATTTTAGTCACAGGAGGTGGAACTCATCCATTTTTCATGGTATATGCATACCACTGATTCAACAGCCCTTCCTCATTCTCTCAGAATGAGATTTGTGTGAGCATATTACGCCACTTTGCTCCGACCCCCATTTAAATAATCACATTCCCTGAAAACAACTTCTGTGTAATCTGAATCAAATCAGCTTTATTATGGAGCTCCAGCTTCCAGCGGTGCGAGCCGCCTCGCAGCAGGTGGGGGCAGAGGTTAGGATTATCTTCACATAAGCTCTTCTAAAAGCCTGACATCAATAATAAACCCTCCCAAACATCCCTCAGACCAGTCCAGGTATGGTTTTACTGTTTCTAAAGGGGGGGCACTGGTTGTATGGAGAGAAATTTGTTCAATTTTTGACAAAAAAGAGCACTTGAAAAATACATTTAAATAATTAAATAATAACTTAACTTTTCGCTTTAAAAATTTTCAATAGCTTTTTCAGAATAAATTTTCTCAAATTTCTTTCTTATGGTTTTTTCAATATTTTCAGCAAATTTAGGGGATGTTTAAATTTAAAATTTGAGAAATAAATTGTCAAAATATCAAATAAAAAAAAAAAGTCAAACTGAAAATATCAATTCAATTAGTCTTAATTTATTTTTATTTTTTTTAATATTTAGGACTTTTTCAAATTCCCATTTTTCAAAACACATTTTCTTTAAATTTATTTATTTGAAATGATTCTTTACTTCCATTATACGGAATAGACAGACTCTATCAATATTGGTCAGCACACGGACCAATAGAAGTGTTGTTTCAATCAGAAGTGTAGAAGGGAAATTCTGTAAAATGGGATTTAAAAGGAATGTAACTTTTATTATTCTCCTTTAGAAAATTTGGGAAAAAAATCTGAATAACACATGAAAAAATACAACAAGACAAATAACAAATTTAAAATAAATTATGAAAAATTTAATTTGAGTAAATATCAAATTGTTAAAATATTGGTTGAACTTTTCAGTACAATCTCAAAATCTTTTATTTGATTGAGAAACTTGTTAAAGCTCCATTTTTAGAGGCATTTTCTTCAATCTTCCTTTTTTAAAATGTGTTCTTTACTTTCCATAATAGTGGACCAAATTTCTCTCCATAGCTGTGAGGAGCTGGACCCTTTGGTCCTTTGGTTTCAAATGATGTCCGAACAGAACCAGACGGACACGCCTTTGTTTTGAAAGGTCAACTAATTCCTTGCATCTTATCCTTCTCTCTAAAAGCCAGAAGTTGCTATATTGTCTTTTATTGTCAACATTTTTATTCCGCCCACAAACCTCATGGGAGGCAGGGTTTTTTTCTATCCTAATAGGAGCCTGTAGCAATTATCTGGCACCCATATTGATCGTAAATATTGATTTGAGTCCATGGTTGATCTTAAGATGTGTGCTGGGGTTTCAGACCTAATTAGAGTAATGGAAGATGCCATCGTTTAGAGAACAGGAACAGGACTTCAAAAATGAGATCCTCCTGAAATATGATGCAGTTCTCCACTTTAGAAGATGGATGTGGAACAAACCTGAGGTGAAACACCCACTGAAATATCAATTTCTGTCTTGAAATAAAACAATCAGTCACAGTCGAGGTGGGGGGGAGTCAGTCAAAGGGTTCAGGAGGAGAACAGCAGCCTAATAAAAAGCTACTATTACAATCAGTGTGAGCTCTATAAACGGCAGCTCCTTCTGTCTCCTACAACCTGGCTTCATTTGAACTGATTCTAATTCTGTCTAAGAGACGCTCCTTTGTTACTCAAAGCAGACCCATCATCATCATCATCATCATCATCACCATCCTCATTATCATAATACAAGCAACTCTATAAAAACCAGTTTTGGCAGCAAAAAGGGTGAACAGTGCTGGCATCAGATCAACTGGTGCTGCCCATCATAGGTGTCAAGGGTTGGTTGGAGGTTGGTTGAGGATCCAAATGCAGAGACCAGGAGGCACAGGTGAATCCTCTTGATTTAATAAAAAAAAAGAAATAATAAAGGCAGCCATTCAAAAATTCAAAATACTAGGAACAAAAAACCCCAGAAAGTATCAGCGAAAATGTGGGAAACCAGAGACGAGGGAAAAACAAAACAACAAGGAACCAGCACTGAGTGACTGCATAAGGTGGTGTATATATAGGGAGACTGAACCAACACAGGCTAATTGGGGAGCAGGTGTAGCAAAGACCAACAAGGAGGGAGCCAAGGGGAAAGAAACACAAGCACAAGGGGCAACAGAGGGTAACTAAAGAACTCAGCACTTTTAGAAATAGACTACAAAGACACAGAACACAAAGAAACCTAAAAATAAATGCAAGCAGATGGCAGAAACCTGACAATAAGATCATCTCCAAATCTGTCTGTCTGTCTGTCTGTCTATATCCTGGCTTAATTAAGCCTAGACACACTGAATATCCTGGCTTAATTAAGCCTAGACTCTCTGGATATTCTGGCTTAATTAGGCCAGACTCACTGGATATCCTGGCTTAATTAAGCCTAGACTCTCTGGATATTCTGGCTTAATTAGGCCAGACTCACTGG
>NW_015150586.1:670172-674491 GCF_000732505.1 Cyprinodon variegatus
CCTGGCTTAATTAGGCCAGACTCACTGGATATCCTGGCTTAATTAAGCCTAGACTCTCTGGATATTCTGGCTTAATTAGGCCAGACTCACTGGATATCCTGGCTTAATTAAGCCTAGACTCACTGGATATTCTTGTTTAAGCAAGCCTAGACTCACCGAATATCTTGGCTTAATTAAGCCTAGACTCACTGAATATCCTGGCTTAATTAGGCCAGACTCACCGGATATTCTGGCTTAATCAAGCCTAGACTCACTGGATATCCTGGCTTAATTAAGCCTAGACTCAGTCTGTGTCCGAATGTCCGCCCTAATCATCATATAGGGCACCCTATACTGGTTACGGTATTTTAAAAGAGTGTCCGAACGTCGAGTGAAGGAAAAAGAGGTGGAATTTCCCAAAAGGCACCTTGAAAAGTATTGATCATCCATGGACACTAAACAAGCAGATATCCCAGATTCCTTTGCAAGAAACAATCTCCCTGTGCGGGGAGGCGGAGTTACATGACCAACAGGGAGCGAAATGTAATGATCATCTGTCCAAACTGTCAGTTAACTGAGTTCACTATAAAGTTCACTATATAGTCCCTGCTCTATATAGTGATGGAGAGGTCAGGGGTCAGGGGTCAGGGTGGACGTTTGGACACAGTTTCAAAAGCAGTAGTACAACAGTTGCCGTGGGGATTGATCCTGTTTAGCTAGCCTGCTCCAGACCAGGCTTAGTTAATCCTTGCTCCTTATTGACCAGAAACCAGTGAGTTTATCAGTGATTCTGTTTCCTTGTTTTGTTTTTTTTGTTTTTTTTTATCAGCCTAAAGCGTAAAATAACTGTCAATAAATGACTGAATTTGATAATGTGAGTAAATAAATGTGTATAGATGTAGGATTTGTATTCCTTCCTTGATGAAACCACCAGGAACAAAGAGGGAGAGGAAAATAAAGTTAAAAGGAAATAAATAAAAAGACGTTTAAACAGCAGGTGAAGGTAAAACATTACATAAATAAAAGGAGAAACTAATAGAACAAAATATATTAATATAAAAGGACTTGTAAAAACAGTTCAGAATAAAGTAGAAAAAAAAAGAAATTGGATGCATCAAATTGATTCAATTATGGTCTAGATAGGTGAGGGTGTTTACATTCAGTATGTGATAAAGGGTTACCATCTTTTATAAAAATAGCAGCTCAGCTTCTTAAGGAATATTTAATGTTTTCCAAAGACAGAAATTAAACATTGAATCACTCAACCAGAAGCAGCAGGAGGAGGGTTTGGGCTTTTCTAACGTGATAAGAAGACGTTTTCAGGCTATGAGTGAGATAAAAGCAGTTTTTCTTTGTGAAACTACATGGAATGTGAGGTAGAGCAAAGATGGATGTCAGTGCTTAAACCCTGACTGCGGGGAATTAAGGGCTGCATTTAACGATGACCAGAAACATAAAAACATGATCTGCTGGAGACAAACAATCTATCACAAATATTATCTGTGCCTGGAAGTACGCTGGAAAAAATGGAAATCTAGATTTTTTTCTTAAAATAAGAGCATTTATTCTTGGATTGAGGAGGTCAAAGAGACATTTTGCCCATGGAACAAGACAATTTACATTTAAAATAAGAAAACACAATTGCATTGTCTTATTTCAAGTGCATATTATCTAATTATCTTATGCAAGATTTAAAAAATAGTCATTCCACTGGCAAATTATCGAATTTAGATATTCAAATCAAGGGTAAATACACTTATTTTAAGAAATTTTCACCTATTTCTAGATCGTTTTTCCAGTTTAGCCTACCAAGCAAAGAACCTTAAATTGAATTAAACTGAGACGAGCAAAAGAAGATGTAGAACTGATCCTAATCAGTGCCTCCTTCCATCACTCATCTGTCAAACCAAACCAGAGCTCCCGTTCCCAACTATCCCTGTGATCCTCACAAGTGAGGACATATTATGAGGTCATATAATACTGAAATTTTACTACAAGGTAGTAAGAGATCTGGTTAGAGATCGAGGAAAAGATGCAAAGTGTGTGCGGGAATAACTCTGAACCACTAACATCACATGTTTAATTGTTCAGAAGAATATTATATACATTAGTGTAGTTAAGGGGGAGTTTAATGTTTTCCAGGCCAAGGAACCCAAACTGATGGCGAGATAGAGCCGGGGACCCCCTAATTATATATATTGTATGAAATAGTGTTCTGGTTCTATAGTCCCTCTATTACAGATGAAGTAATGTAACTAAAGTAATTTCCCTCTGGGATTATTAAAGTATTTCTGATTCCTGGTTGATGGGACAGGTGTTGTGAATGAAACGGTGCCCAGCTTGAAAGAGCTCCTGTGTGTCGCTGAATGTGTGCATTGATGACTGAAAGACATCTTCTGCCTCCATTTATCTGTTTACTACAGTCTGTTGAATTCATGCTAATGTGGATTTGAAGAAATTTCAATTAGTGGAAAAAAAAAAAAAAAAAAGCCTAATCAACCAAAACTATGGTGACCCCCCATGCAGTACCTCTGTAGCCCCCCTAGGGGTTGCGGACCCCCTGTTGAAGACCTCCGGTCTAGTTGTAAAAAAAGAAGGGGGACAGTGGATTTTTTTATCTTTAGAAAGCATACATGGGTTAGCTGGAGACCTCAACATGTTTTATTTTCTTCTTTATTTGTATTCCAGTGATCAGGAAGCCCATTGATTCTTCGTTTTTCAGGCCCATTGATGACTCATCGGCATCAAAGCGAGGCTCGCAGTCACAGCTAACAATGCTGGACTCTCAGCCCGCTACTGGTAATTAGGAGCCTACATTTACTCAGCATGAAAAGAAGTTCTCAGAATGACTTTTTGGTTCAGAGACACTCTATCTTTGTCTTTTATTAACCTTTATATTTAAGCAAGGAAGCTGTGAGTGTTTGAATAATCATTAAAAAGGAAGATGCTGTGTGCTAAAACCAAACCCAGACTCAAGCATCCTTTTCTTTTCTCAAAGCCAAAGCTGGTACGATGCCAACATTTTATTTATTTTTTTGCATTTTAGGATTTCTTTGAGTCGATGCTGGGCCGGAATTTTTTTCCCCCAGCCTCTAATCTACACAGAACCTCAGAAATGAATTTAGTCTGTTAGCAAATTATTAATAAGAGGAATGTGGTGAAAGGAGGGATGCTAGGTGGCTCTGTGGAGCAGCTCATTTATCTGACAGATGTTTCAACCGGTGCGGACGTTTGGTGCCAAAGCTGCAGCGTGTTCTCGCTGGCTGCACATCAGATGGGGTTTAGGTTGAGAGAAATGAGCCGTGGCAGCATCACATGCATTCAAGCTTTCATTCCCTATAATGAGCAATAACACTCATAGACTTGGTACAACTAAAGTAAAATATTTACCTTAACCAGCAGTTTGCCTTCACTCAGTATTGAGATATTTGTATGTTTTTGAACCAGAATAAGGATGAACTTTGTTGATTTTTAATAAATGATTTATTCTGACGTGTTTTACCATCACTATTTATCTAAGAGTCAAAGCAGATTTCAAACTAATTACAAAAAAAGGAGAAACTAAATTAGGTCCAAACGTGAAGCTTTGGATGATTTTCCTGTAGAAAAGTTGATGTCGTTTCTCTGTGCGTCAGACCCTCAGTGAGGGATTAGGCAGTTTTCACTGGAAGTGAATAACACAGGAGGATTAGCACCTTCACCTCAAACCAAATCAGTCTGCCGGATTAGCAATCTCCGCTGTCGCTCTGGAGAATTCATGCAGGCTCCAAACTAATTCAAGTCAGTGTGACGGCCAAGGTGACATTGGACTGGAAGAGTCATGTTCATCAACCCCCCTCTGACAGCGTCTGGCGCCAAGCAGCGCGTAGGAGAGGGCGACACGTCAGAGTCATGGCTGTCAGCAGTCAGGTGAGCCTCCTCTAATGGAGTAAACACCCCCCCCCGCTTTACTCAGTTTACTGTCTGGATGTATGCAGCTTTAAAGAGCAGATAGACTTTATGACGCCCCCCCATCCATCCATCCATCCATCCATCCATCCATCCATCCATCCATCCATCCATCCATCCATCCATCCATCCAACCATCATCCATCCATTCATCCACCATCCATCCATCCATCCATCCATCCATCCAACCATCATCCATCCATTCATCCACCATCCATCCATCCATCCATCCATCCATCCATCCATCCATCCATCCATCCATCCATCCATCCAACCATCATCCATCCATTCATCCACCATCCATCCATCCATCCATCCATCCATCCATCCATCCATCCATCCATCCATCCATCCATCCAACCATCATCCATCCATTCATCCACCATTCATCC
>NW_015150586.1:676553-688438 GCF_000732505.1 Cyprinodon variegatus
CTTCCATCCATCCATCCATCCATCCATCCATCCATCCATCCATCCATCCATCCATCCATCCATCCATCCATCCATCTTTCTGGCCCCAGCCTCTCCACACAGTAAATGTGTTTCTGTCGAGCATCTCTCAGGTCAGAATCGTCTCACAACTTTTCTATAAACATAGATTAAAGTAATCATCTCAGATTTAGTTCAACAGCTGATTTTCTTCACGATCTTCAGACTAAGTTTCAGCAGCTGTGAGCTCACTCTGCGCAGGCCGGGTAAATTATTCCTTATGTCAGCAGCATCCATATTAAGGGATTATTTTACTTTATTTCTCTATCAGCGCTGTCAGAATGTGTCTAAATTATTATATTTCAGGCAAAACAAAAGATCCAGCTTTACTGATGTCTTTACATTATTCATCTCAGACAAACATAGCCCCCCCTCATGTCTTTACATGTCACCAACAAGGAGGCGTGGGAAACTGCCCTGGAGCACAAAAAGCTCCTTTGGATCTCAGCCTCTCCGTGTCTCAGTTCTTTAAACAGCATTTATCATTCTGCTCTGAACTTCAGGACAGATTTAATCTCTTATCATTTTCAAGCTGTTAGGTAGATGATGGAGGGAAATGCTTTAGAGAGATGTTGGAGCAAGGCTGGATCAACGAATGAGACGTCTTCTTCATAACGGTTTCTGGTAAATGATCTATGTGGTCAAAGCATATATCTGATTCAGTTCAAGGCCATCAAACTGTACAGTAATTTCCACACACACCCTCCTTTAAGTGTCAAGTTAAAGGAGGGGCAGAGCATTAGAAATATCCTCACTAATAGTTACAGTTCTCTGCTCCATAGAGAATCAGCTCAGTCTGTTGATGAAGCATTAAACTCATTCAGTCTCATTCAGTCCAGCTTTAAAAAGCGGTTTTAATAAAATGTGGTCGTTAAGCATAAATTAAAACGATTGAAGCATTTCAGGGATTTAATCAGTAAAGGCAAGTTTATTTATAAAGCACGCTTCAGTAGTAGAGCTGCACATGAAAAAGAAAAACTTCAAGTTATATTACAGTGGTATGAAGGTAATTAAATAATTAATGGACACAAAAATTAAAAGTATTACAAAATGACGAGATAAAAACCTATATTATTTTAACATATTTTGTTAAAATGAGAAATATTTAGTGTTGGGATCTGGAGATCTGCCACCTGTCTCCAGCAGAGAGCGCTATGGGTCTCCTGAGCTGGAGCCTCCCGCACACCTGAGGATCATCAGCCCATCAGGAGACCTCCTACTTAAGCAGCGAACAGACCTGCCTTCAGCACCGGAGTGTTGACCAGTTTTGGTTAGCGGAACCTGAGCCTCAAACCTGAACTAGAATCTCTGTCTGCTCTAGAGAGCAACCTGATCCTAACCAGTCTCTGTCCTCTCTGCTCACAGGAAACCCGACTGAAGTCTGTAGCTCTGGAGGAGCTCATGTCTGGAAACCGGCCTGCCTGCCCAAGGAAGCCAAACCTGAAGATCCTCAGCCTGAATCTTCTAGCTAGTTCTCAGGAGAGAACTAGAAGAACAACCCAAGGTCTGAATCTCGCTAGCCTGAAGCTAAGCTCTGTCGCTGCTGAACTCTCTGCTGGAACCACAGCCTCTGGACCCAACCGGTTCCCTCCCTCTACTGCACAGTCTGAACCTCATCAGGTACAAACTAAGATCTAAACTCTGCCAAGTCATCGTTGCCATGTGGCTAACCAAACTATCCCTCTCTGCAGATTACTCTGTGAAACCAAGTCCCGGACCAGTACCAGAACCAGTGCTTATTAACTCTGTGTTTGCATCTTTTAATAAACTGTTAAACTTTTACCCTGCTTCGTGTGGTGTTCTGCATGTGGGTTTAATCACAGAGACCCATCATGACATTTAGTTTGGACAATAATTAGCTTGCTGAGAAATTTTTAACTAACAATCTAAATATTTAGTTTGGATTTTTATAAATGAATGAATGGCATAAAGATGACCTGGTAAAAATAACGTTAGTATTGCTCCTAATTTAACTGGATGTGCTCTCTTCATCCTCTGACATGGGAGCTGGCTCGGAGTTCGTCTTCCTGGACGGGGCCGCCTGTGGAGCTGGTTGACAGTTGCCTTTTGTATCTATGCTTCTTTTTCTATGTCTGCTTCTGTCTCCTTGAACCCCAGTCGGCCTCAGCAGATGGCCGCTCACACTGAGCCTAGTTCTGCTGGAGGTTTCTTCCTGTTAAAAGGGAGTTTTTCCTCTCCACTGTCGCTACAAGCATGCTTAGCATGAGGGATTGCTTGAGAGGTTTTCCTTAGATAAAAAACTTCAAATGGATCTGACTGGATGATCTGGTGAACTGGAAAGTGCCTTGAGATGACATGATGAAATAAACTGAATAGAATCGAATTGATTGATATCAATGAGCACTCGGACTGGTGTCCCTAATAAAGTGGCCGGTTCTTCCATTTAGAGAAAGGAAACCAAAGGAGGAAATGAAAGCTTCTGTTTTACTACGTCTGACTCAGGGATTAGGCGCGTCAGCTCGCTGCAGCAGCTGTCACTATTTACTCCTCTTTGTGTTGCATTGATGGAAAATAGACGTTGTGCTAATGAATGCCTGCCCCCCCCTGCTCCTCTTTGTCCACTGTGTCTTTGTATCGATTTTCTGGCTTACACTCGTTTTTTTTCTCTTTATTATTATCCTGAATGGTGTAATTTGTCATATTTATAATGCAACGCAGCAGAAATACTTCATTTAAACCAAGGAGTTTGTGCTTCCTGCTTGTAAAAATGGTCCTTTCTAGCTCTTTTTCAGTTCGATTACTAACAAATATTTAACTTCCTCCTATAAGGAGGCCAATTTGCTGTAGTGGAAAATTTCTCCCCTAACTTTGCTGATTATCTTTGAAGAGATTCCTACTTATGCTGAGTATTTTTAAAGCCCTTCATCCCAGGAATTAAAGGCTTTTAATGGTTGAAATCTGCTCCAATCCCAAAGGATGCCCCCGTTGCCACCTGCTTGCAGGTTGGCAGTTATGTGGCAGGTGCACAAAGCAGGTAAATACCATGTAAAAAGGATTCGATAAGCCAAAGCAAACACACATTGTTTCCTCTCTCTTTTAATAGCTGTATGGATTCCTGCAGAAATACATTTAAAGAAAGGAGCCGGTGTCGCACAGCGAGCCCCGGGCTCCCATCAATACTGAGGTTTTTACTCTGTGTGCAGGAGGTAGGGCTTTAGCTTCTCCTCAAAGACTAATGTTGAGGAAAATGAGGTGGATTTTTACTGTAGCTTCTGGCCACAATGAGCTGCAGGATATTTAAAGTCTCTCTGAGCCGAAAGACTGAAAGTCACCTTTGCAACAAAGAATAAATCTATTAGTACTTTTATCTTTACCCTGAAATTATTGAAAAGTACAGAGAGGATATAAAAACAGTGTTATGGAGGCAAAGATCACGTTTTAAAAATAAAACTTGAGAAAAATGTATCAAAGGAATATAAACTAGAAATACCTCTTAACCAAAAATTAGGTTTTAAGAGAAATCTATAATTTGTTAACAAAAGTTCACCTATATTGTTACAGTTTGCTGTTTTTTTCCTAATTAAATTTTTGCAAAGTTTTGTTTTCTTTAGACCTATTTTTGGGAGACTGAGTTTTACATTTATCATTTTTTTTTTGACTTCCTGTTTTATAGATTTTACTCTCGGCTGCTCTGAGCAGTCAGAGCCGACCAGCCGCTGATCTCTAAAACAGGAGAGGCTCAAAGGTGCTAATGAAATCCAAACATCACGTATTGCAGAAATAAATGTTCAGAAATCAAACTCATCACTGCAACGGGAGAAAATAGCTGCTGTGAAATAATAAACTCCAGAAACCATGGCAAGATTTCAAAAAAGTTCAAAACAATCAACTGGACTTTGTTTTTTTCAAAGTTTGAAGGCGTTTCTCTTCCCATCCAGGAACGTTTCTGAATTCATGATGTCAGAGATGGTGTTGAGTTCCAGGCTCTATACAGTGGACCAAAAACAAAGCCTTGTTTTGGCTTAGAAAAACACTTTTCCCTCTGAACTCATGAGGAACCTCCTCTCTTTCTGACCACTGTCAGTCAAAAAGTATGTTGTCAGTCTGTCAGTCCTCAGTATGTTGTCCAATCAGCATTGAGCAGCCAGCTTCACGACCCGCTTCGCTCTGCAGACCCCTAAGCCCGGGGTCACCAAATACAAATCAGCAGGGTCCGAATAAAGAAAATCATCAACCAGTAAACATTTTTAATCATAATCTGTTACTTTAAACAGAATTTAACACTGAAATAAAATTAGGTTTTTATGCCTCCATGTTATACATAGAATTTTAAATTTAAAATGTCTAAAAAAAAAAAAGAAAATCTTTCCTTTTTAAAATCTAAAGTGTTTTTTTTCCCTCTCTCTTTCTTTTTTCTGTCTTAATGAGAGCAGTGGGCCTTAGGCTGCCCTGCAAGGCTTTAAACCTGGGTTTGAATGGAGACTAAGCCATTCTCAAGCCATTTCAGGCTCTATTGTGAGCTTATATATTCCCAAAAACTAAGACCGTTTAATTACATGATTGAATGCAAACTATTGGTACTTTAACAGACCAGGAAGCAGATTTCTCATCTCGATCAAAATATTTATTTTATACTAAGAGGCTTAAAAGTTTCATCAAATCCAGTCAAAATGCCCAAGAGTGCCTCGCACAACTTCAAAAGAAACTTTTCAGGCCTGGATGAAGAGATGCTGAGTTTGGAAGCAGAGAACAAACATAGTTCATACAAACCATGGATGATCCTAATTATCCCAGCTACAAAACAAAATGAAAATATTTGGGCAGAAACTGAACATATGCTGGATGCTAGTGGGGATTTTTTTAATATGTCATATCAAATTAAGCGTCCATTTCCGCATGTTTTGCTCCTGAATTTAATAGTAATATAGCGCATACTCTCTTCAAGCTCTGAGGAAGTCTGGGTGGTGCAGGAGGGGAGGAACAGCAGAGGCTGTAGGCTTTGCTTTGTGCAGGCAGTCTGGAGCGCAACAGGGAGGAGCAGTGACAGAGGATGTGAGATTTTGGTGTTAGACTCTGCCGTCGGACAACATGCGGTAATTTATAAATGTTTTAAGTCAGGTTGGGTCCGGATTAGCCAGCAGGTGGGTCCGGATCCGGACCGCGCTCCGCTAATCCCTGACCTCTGCCCTAAGAGGTTTAGCCTCATAGGAAGTGATGTCTTTTGCCACGGTTGTGTGGGGTTTTTGAGGACCCAAATGCAGAGATCAGGAGGCAGAGGTGAGTCTTGTAGATTTAATGACAGAATTGAGGCAAAATCCAAATATACAAAATACAACAATCAAAAAACCAGAAAACTTTAGAGGAAAACTCACATGGAGAGCCAGAGATGAGGAAGCAGCATAAAACAACAAGCAACCAGCACTGACTGACTGCAGAGGTGGAGTATATAAGGGGAACAGAACAAAGGATGGGCTAATGAGCTGATATGGAGCAGGTGTGGGTGGAACTAACTAGAAGGAAGCCAAGGGGAAAAGAAACAAACACAAGGGGGCAGCAGAGAGTAACTAAAGACTCTTGAATATGATAGAAAAAAAAAACAAAACAAAGAACAAAACAGAATATCTAATAACTGAAAACTAAAAACTTGGAGTCCCAAAAGGGGAGAACCACAACAGTATTTTGCTGTTAACCAATCAGGGCTCTACTTTCTCTCTGCTTACCTCAACAGACCAAGGCTCAAACCTAAACAGGTATTTCTCATAGAGGCTGACAGGCAGCGTCCTGCTGCTGCAGAATGGAGGGGAGATTAATGTGCAACTTACTCATCAGGTGAATTTTAGCTCATATTTAATTAAGTTTAATGACGACATTTATTTTATATTTAGTATATTTAGCTTTATATTTTATATTTAGTTTGGAAAATAAATAAGTAGATAAAATAATAAATATTTATTATGGAAATAAATATTTAGTTAAAAATAATAAATATTTATTGTGTAAAATAAATATTTAGTTTGGAAAATGTATATATATATTTAGTTAAAATAATTGATGTTTAGTTTGCAAAATAAACATTTAGCTTGCAGAGAAATGTTTTCACTGACAATCTAAATATTTAGTTGGAATTTAAATTTTTTAAAATGAATGAATAAGAGAAAAAATACCCCCCTTATTTTTCTCCTAAAACACGCTAAATAACCATAAATATTTCTAATTTTTGACTGCTTAACTTTACAAATGGCGCCAATAGAACCTTGAAGAGCTGCAGCAGCAGAAGACGCTTCCTTCTGCTGAGAACAGGAAGCTGAAGCTACACAGACCCGCTAGAACCGAACCAGAACTGGCTGCCTGGTCCGATGAGTCTGGATCTAATCTGAAGCAATTTAAAGGATATCTGGTGGAGATGATTTGAAGGCGGGAGGATACTTTCTGAACAGACCTTGCTGCATCAGTACCATCTGAGCATCATTTATACGCCACAGCCTGCTGCTCAACATCTTCATCCCTTTATGAAAACTGTTCCAGCTCAGTCCTACTGAGTTTCAATTTTACTGAAACACCAAACAACAGGAATCTATTTGTACTTACCAAAGATTTCAATTATCAATACCAACTTTTCTGCTTATCTACAGTGTTGCAAACTATTAGAGCAGTGCCAAAAGGTTCTGGAACACACCGTCCATGCAGAGAGCTTTGCAGCATCAGCCTCAGAAGAACCAACACTTCCTGTGACCTTCACCCCCAGACATACGGTTCAACTAGAGAGTTTTGATTAAAAGATTTTCAGCTTGAATTGCTGAGAGAAGAGAACAAAAATGGAGGAGGACAACCTGGATTAAGGTGAAGGAAAAGGAGAAGCTCCCCGCTACATCATTACAGCTTTTTCTGATAATTTTTTAATCCCTAGAAACATCAGCTTTGCAGACATGTTGCTGCGCACAATAATAACCGAGCCGTAAGTCTTCCACTTACGTTCTTCCCACAATCCCCTGGATCCAGGTCCAGGACAAGTTCACAGATAGAGATGCACATGTCATCTCTGTCAGGAGATGTCCTGAGAGATTACTGAGCAGTGCATCCAACAAGAGATGTGCATTAGCAGCACAGTTGGTAAGGGACACCGCTCATTGCAGGAATTCACTCTGCAGCCCAGACATTACCTACAAAAGGCCCCCAAGACCCTCAGCGAGACGATGAGCAGCGCAGACACACAGCACTCACCCTCCCTGCTAGATTTCAGGAAGAACACTTCCGTTCTGGGGTCTAATAAAACCATCTGGATCCTGGAAAACGACGGACATCTCTTATTTTAGATACATTTGAGTTTAATAAACAATATTCTCCCCTAAAAACATTTTAAAAGTTTATTTTGGGTTTGTAGAGCGATTCTGTCAACCTACTCTTTTTTAATATTTTGAATTATGACTTCTTGTTAGACCCCTTAAATGTGGCCAATAAATGTGTCCTTCTTCTCTTAGATTTGAAGGATGGGTCCAGATTATCCTTCATGGCCCGGCAGTTCCCATGATTCATTGCAGGTCAAAGTAGAAAAGTCCAGACTGGACACCATTGGTGGATGAGAGATTAAAGAATATATATTTAGCTTTCTGTGACCTAAGGTCAAGATTTCCCTTCATTTAGAGGTCAATCGTTTTCCTGAGACTTAAGACCTGAGCTATATGAACTGCCTGAGCTGGAAATTTTTGCTTTAAACTCTTAAGACTCACCGAATTTTGGGTAATCCTCGCCTATTTTGCATACCCAAATGGAAAAGCAAATAACTGAGGAACTGTGAGCCGAAATTACATGTGTGATACATCATTTTAAAAGCTAACACCTTCCTGTTTTTGATATGAATGAAAGACGTTCCGCTTCCTATCCAGCTTTTTCAGCTGAGAAACTTCCTGGATGGGAAGTGAAATGTTTTGAATGAGTTGTTGCCGCTTTGTCATGTGCTAGATCTGTGTTAATTGTCCTTTGCTGCTCGTTTTGCTCCATAAAATGAACTGATTGTTGATTGAATTGTGGCGAATCGAAGCTTTCTAACGATGTCTAAGCTGTGTATATTGTCAAAAATGTTACCATTGTAATGTTCATGTTTTCTGAGTTGTTAGTTATAAACGCTTTAAAAACTTCTGCTGGCGATCGGGTGGATTTTTAACTGAATTTAGATCAGAAACTAAAAAAAAAAAAAGGTTACATTTATTAACAAAAGTCATTCAGATATATTTCAGTTAGAAAATTCTCAAGTAAACTTGTAACACTTGGCAAATGAAAAATGGTTCCAAACAAAAATGGATTTGAGTGATGCAATGATGAACTGGGTCTCAACTCTTTATAGCACAGCAGCAGGGCTCACATCTATTTCATCCAGGTTCACAATGACCACCATGGCATATGGCACTACGAGTGTGAATAAAAATGTACGCCTCAGTTTTTAGATGTTTCCTTACCAGAAATGTGATGTTTATTTTTCTATTCATTTCACCTCAATCCTCTACTTTTAGGTCTGTCACCTAAAGCCGCCTGAAACACCTTGAATCCAGAGCGAGTGAATCGCTCTACATGCCTCTCTGTGGTGGCGTTCAGCGCTCTCCAGAGCGTGTCTGTGCAGGGGGAAATCACCGTGAGCACGTGCAACACGTCCAATCGGATTCTAACCTGAAATGATCCCCCCGCCGTCGCTTGGCTGCACTTCCTCCTTTGTTTGTTGACACTTGGAGACGTCTGCTGCTGAGATTTCCAAAACCAGGGATGGAAATGAAATCACTTCTGCTGCTGCAGCTCTTTTGTTTTTTATCATCCTCCACCTGTAAAGAACTTTTCTGCTCAGTCAGACAAAAGTTGAAATAATTGACGAAGAGTCATCTCTGGCTGAGTCTAACACATTTGTTTTTCTCCAGCACAAAATCCACATCAATACCACCCACTAGCTCCAGACTAACACCTAGCAAGTTTCATCATAACAGGAAGCAGCAACCATCTTGTGTAAATCTGACTCAAAGACAGCTAATATCCTGATCTGTGAAAGAGGAATATTATGGCTTTATGTTTAGGCTGAACTTTTCTGAATCAGGCAGCATCTCTGCACATTGTCTCTGTGTCAGATGCATAAAAAGCCCCAGTTGATGTAGAGCGTGTGGCGCTGATGTTGTGATCCTAACAAGCCAGTGAAGCTGCAGATTTGGCCGTCGACCAGGCAGAAGTCTCCCGGGGCAAGGAGTGTGCTCTCAGACAGGGTCAACCGCAGCGTTGGCGGCGGCCTCACTACAGCACAACTGACGGTCCGGTACCGCTCTGTTCATAACATTGAGGAGTGGATTACGGCTCCTTGTTCCAATGATGGAGATCATATTTCGAAATATATTGATATATATTTTTTAGATGTGCAAGATAAATATTTAATCCTTAATGACAAAAGTGTCATTCCATTTTTCTTCAAATTGGTGGCTTATTTCCATCCTAGGGCACAAAATTCTTTGCCCATTGACTCTCGTTAAAAGTTGTCCATGATCAGTAGCTCCTCTGCAATACAGAAGGATAGGAGAGCTGAGCTGACAGGAAGTGAATTTGCTCACCAACTGCCACAACAGCGCAGACGTTTGTGCAGATGATTGACAGGTCGAGTGGGGGGAGTTGGAGACGCATTAGAGAGAGAGATGGTGCAGGAAACGTCCTTTTTCAGGGCTTGTTTAGCTCCAAGGCTCGGCTAACTGCATGAAGCGAGGCTAAAGCTTTATCCTGCTTTTCCTGCCTCCTTTTTCAAACCTCAGGATCTGAGCCAGCATGGATAAAGACAGCTAGGACTGATTTAAAGCACTTTTTCTAGATGTTTGTTTTGCATGGTTGCTCTTGAAAAAAACACATTCTTGAAAAATAAATAGTTTTATATATTAAAAAATATAAAGCTGACTAATAGATTTTCTATTATTAAACTGGTACATTATTTTTTTTTAGGTTTGTGACAATATTGGACCATTCCAAACACAGGTTTACCTTCAGAAAGCCTCAGAATTGGGCGACTTATGGTATTTAATCTGTATCCATAAAAAGTTCAAAATGAGTGTGGGGAGTTTTATATGTAAATAAAACTGCTTGTATGAGTATCTATTACCCCTGAGCCCTTTTTGGAAAATTCTGACTATATCATTATTGATTTACTGGCATCAAATGATTCTCCTGCTCTACCACATCCTAATGCTCTGCTGGAGGTCTGGTGGCAGTGAAGGTTTTATGAGCCCAGCAAACACGTTATTATGTCCAAAATGATTCGTGGCATGGAACGTTAATCCTGCTGCAGGCAGCGGCTCCCATGGGTTTGGAGATGGTCAGCAGTAAAGCACAGCTAGGCTGATGTGGTTAAACGAGGCTTGGTTGCAAAACGGATCTAAAAATGAGTAAAACCTTCTTAATATAAGTGGATTTGACCTTAATTTCAACAGGAAAATAGAAAGATTTGCCAATAGAAGGAGTATTTTGCCTTTAAAAATAAAAGCACTTGATATTGTGCACTTAATGTAATAGCCATTCAAATTTCCTGACTTTCCTTGGCTGCTCCTCTAACTTCCTTTTTAAACGTCAATCTTTGTACTAACATATTCTTTCTGTCATGATTTGTGGACATTAGGATCTAAAGAGAAGCATCATCTCCTGGTCAGATCCTGAGATTTAGTGAAAGGGTGGAGCCAGTAGAAGGCCAGTTGCTGGAAGTTGGAAGGGATTTTGCTGGGAGCTGCAGGGAAGTGGGCTGTCATTCGGCTGGCGTTTGACTGGAAAGGGCCTTTTTGAATGGCTTCTACTGTAGAAAAATGTAGTAAAGTTTTTTTATTTTTTTTTTATTTCACACATTAATAGTCTTATTCCATTAGAAAATATGGTGATTTCAAGAGGACTTAGATTTCCGTTTCTGCAGGGCCTTCGGGACACTTTATACAAGCCAGGATGGATCAAAGCTTTTGAATTGTTTTAATTAATTTATTTTCTTGTGCCATTAACAAAGTGTCTCATTTACCTCATTTCAAGAAGAAATGCACCTATTTGAAGAAAAAAAACCTAAGTTAGATTTCAAATTTTTGCAGTGCAGTTTGCTGTTCTTAGCGTACAGGAGTGGATTTACCAGAAAAACTAAAATATAAGACATTTATCTTTTTTAAAATAAGTGATTTTTTCCCCTTTAAATACGCTTATAGAAATTTAAAACTAGAAAAGTAAAAGCTCCATTATCTTATTCTAAATGTATCATATCTAATATATCAAATTTATCTTATTGTCGGGACAAAACTCCTCTCCTTTATCAGAATATTTCATTGACCTGCGCAAATTAAGGGCAAATTTCATTTAAGAAATCTGCTGCTGCTGCAGCTCATCTTCAAACTTCCACATGGTTTTGATTCTGAGATGTTCGGCAGAACTTGCTGGGATCCAGTGGTTCTTACAGTCGTTCTCTGCTGACCTCTGACTCCAGCGAGGGACTTTCCTTCACAGAGCTGCTCTTCTCTCTTCTGTTCCTCCCTGCTTCAGATCATTGTTGGTGAATCTGATGCTTTGAACCAGCTATTCCCAGCAGGTCAGCTGGTTCTGAAGCCCTCGGACTCGACCCATCTGACACCAACTATTAGGCTACGTCCAGTGAAATTTAAATCCTTAGGCATACCTAATAACGACTAGTTCAATGTAGTCCTGTTTCTATGTCTGCTTCTGTTTCCTTGAACCCCAGTCGGCCTCAGCAGATGGCCGCTCACACTGAGCCTGGTTCTGCTGGAGGTTTCTTCCTGTTAAAAGGGAGTTTTTCCTCTCCAATGTCGCTATAAGCATGCTTAGTGTGAGTGTATTTGAGTCAATGAGTGGATGCAATCACCTGGTTTTCA
>NW_015150586.1:688448-702468 GCF_000732505.1 Cyprinodon variegatus
TCCCTTTGAGTCAATGCAGTCAACTGGTTTTCCTTAGATATAAAACTTTGAATCAATCTGACTGGATGATCTGGTGAACTGTAAAGTGTCTTGAGATTAAATGATGTGAATTGGAGCTATAGAAATAAACTGAGTAGAATTGAATGATACTGTTACAGTCACTGATCTCTAGGGGCTCCCTTCATGATAGAGCGCTCTCTGTGTTTTAGTTCTACCTGGCTGTTACAGGTGCAATGTGTTGAAGCTCGTCAGCCACCCCATAATGAACCAGAGATGTCAGGCTCCTTCTCTTTCTCCTATTCCCTGGGCCTTGATCTGAAGTGATCTTGTCTGTGAGCATTTTGTTAATGTGTGATTCATATTGAATAAATCACAATGGAAGCTGGTATTGGTTCTCTGCCATTTTTGTTTAACTGTTTTCTCCTTGTTTTGTGGTTAACCAGGGAGTTCAGGTACTTTCTTTTCAGTTTACCTTTAGAAAGTGTTTTATTTTATAACTAAAGGGGGTGTTTTATTTGTTGTTTTGGCCTTGGAGACCTTAAAGATTCCCTGTGTTTAGCTGTTTTCTGTAATTTGAACTCCTGCTAATTGTGAAATAAATAATATTTTGCTATTGACATCATCTACTTAGGTTACTGACTTTTGTGTTACACCCAGTACCAGAATTTACCCTTAGTGGTCTTGAGGGGGTGGGGTTGTAACAGATTCCCCTAGGGGTATTCTACCATTGTGTCTGAGCTGCCCTGCAACGATCCTCCCCATGTTTTCCATCCTTTGATTTCTTCTCTTTGTAGCTGCTGGAAACGTCACATAAAACACCAGCAGAGCAAAACATGAAAGTAAAATGAGGCGTGAAGCTGCTGCTCTCCAATTAGTTCACAGACCGCACTCCAAACTCTCTCATCCAGCTCGTCTGCACATCATGCATTAATATCACAACCAGTGGATTTGGATCACGCAGACTCCCGCCCCTTATGCATCAAATTACCAACAGGTTCGCTCTTTTTCACCCTCTGCCATTTATGGAGCTGAAATAACTTTACAAAATGTCATCCTGTTGACTTTTTGCCATCGTTTCTCTTCTCTCCTCCGCTTCAGTCATATCCTGCTCCTGGTCTTCTCCTTTGCTTTCATGTCAAACATCCCTCCAGGCCGTGGGGTTTACCGTGCCCCATCTATTATTGCGTTGAATGCTTTCCAATCAGTCGGAGGGAGGATGAGACCAAAGTAAATTTGCAGTAGCTGAGACAGACAGAGGAAAGGGGTCGAAGGAGCTAATGACAGAATACGGGCCAGATACAGGCAGAACTCCTGGAGATGGAGGGTTACAGACCTCCATGTTGAAATAAATACGATGCTGGAGAGAGATGAGGGCGAGGGCAGGCGGGCCAGCAGGTGAAACTCTCAGATCAAATCTGGCTCTTGGCTTATGTCACATTTAATTCCCATCCTCGTCTGTCTGTCTGCAGCAGAAGCCAGGAAGAGCTTTAAAAAAATGAAAATAAAAATAAAAGCTGCTCTTGAAACTCTTTAACCATCAGAACGGCCTCTTTAGAATATTCAAAGGATGTCGCTGATCAGCCTGCGTGTGCCTGATTTATTTCAGATTCCCTTCACTTTTCATCAGATTCAATCTCCTGCATCCTTATAAAACAACTCCAGAAAATATGAAGCACCATTTGCAAAAAAAAAAAAAAAAGAAGAATCACATTTTTGTTATTTAGAGCAGTCTCAGCATTTAGGTGCAAAACTGTAAACACACAACGTAACTATATCTGAATATTATCTAATTATATTGGATTATACATTTTTGTCAGGGTTCTGCCCTTTGTTTAGGTTTATTTTTAGTTTCTCTGTAATTGTGTGTCTTTGTAGTCGTTTTCCGGCAGTGTTGTGTTTTTGTTACTCTCTGCTGCCCCCTTGTGCCAGATTCCTTTACCCTCAGCTCCCTTCTAGTCACACCTGCTCTATATCAGCTGATTACCCCAGTCTTTGTTCTGTCTCCTGTATATATACTCTCCCTGTGCAGTTCTTCAGTGATAGTTTCTTGTTGCTTCGTTGTTTTGCTAACCGTGTGTCGTTTCCCTCTGGCATCCCCTGTTTTATGGTTTTCAGTATTTTGTTTTTGGACTGTTTTGATTAAATCTGCAAGGACCCATCTCCCCCAATTTAAAAAATATATATATTTTTACATGTTATAAATAAAAACGTTATGTCAAAATCTTTAAACTATATTGGTATATCTAGATCTTGAATCTAATTTTATATCATAAATCTTATATCTGAATGTATATCTCTTAAATCTTAACCTTAAATCTTTAGAAATGATGTTAAATGACCACACCCCTTTAAGAATCAACTTGTGGCCACGCCCCCCAGCACAGAGGAATATCAATGAGAAGGAAACTAGGCAGGGCCCTTCAAGATGCTTCCTTTTCTAAAGCTGCTTTCCCAAGTTAATTAGCCGGTGTTCTGTCAGCTCAGCATACCACGCCAAGCCAGTATACTGCTAGTAATACACATGATCGCTATTAGCGGCTATCAGTCCCATTGAATGGATTGTGCTCAGTATATTAATCCTAATCCTAAAGTAATTCCATTTCATCCCTGGGAATTAATTAATCTATTTATGTTTAATCTGAAAATAATTTAATTAGGTCTTCATGTACAGTAAAAATTAATAAATAAAAATAAAATTATGTGCATGTTGCTCATATCAAACAAACTAAGAACAGATAAATCTCATATCCTGACAATTGAGTTATAGAATCCTCTCCCTATAAATATTAAATTCTCTGTTAAATAATGCCGATCATTTTTTAATAAGATCCTCTTTAAAACGACATGCAATGTTATTTAAAAAAAAAAAAAAAGAAGAAAAAAGCTAATGTAGATCTGTTTTATGCTCAAACCTACGACAAAAAATTGGACTAAATTGGGAACTAAAACAGCCCTGTTGACTGTAAGGAGAACGGAGACAGGAAATGTTTTTGTTCTTTGTAATGCGTATTACTAAGGGTATGCTGAGCTGACAGAACACCAATTAACAAAGCTTTTTCAAACATTTGGCTCCTTTTCCACTGGCAAAAAAAAAAGAGTTAGCATTGAGCAGTTAGCAGCTCAACCCGGGTCTGATGTTCCCAACGTATGCAGATTGCGGCCAAGCAGTTTGAAGGCAATTTTAACCCGGTATACTTGCAGAGTTGTTTGATGTTGCTGAGTCAATGCGGGTCAATGAGCCGATAGTTTGCAGGTTTAAACTTTTTTTTTTTTTTTGCCAGTGGAAAAGGGATATTGTTGGTGCTCCTATGAGTGTGGGCTCAAATTGAGCTGTTGAAGGGCCGTGGATCAGTGGCACTTCTCAAGATTTAAGTTTTAAATAAGATATAGATCTAGAATTGAAATTTTGGTTTAAGATTAATATTTAGATTAAGGATATATTAATAGCTTTAGCCATAAAAATAAGAATAAATAGGATAGAAATAAGATGTTTATTAAGATTCAGATTTAACATGTAGGTTGAAGATATAGTTCCACTAAGATTTAAGGTTTACATTAAACATATATATATATAGATAGATCTAAATGTATATCTTATGTCAAAATCTTGAAAAAAAAAAAAATATATATATATTTTTTTTTAAGATTACATGCATTTAGATCTTTACTGGCTGTATGTTGAAAAAAAGCACTAAAAGCCCTGTTAATTTCTTTATTTTTAAACGTAAAGAACCACTTTGAGGTGGAAATATTTGCATCCTGTAGATTTGAACCACCAAAGCAACTGAGCTTGTAAGACAGTAAACAACAGTGTCATCAGCATAAGATGAGAGTCAATCAAGGGTCAACATTGATCAATCTTTAGAGTGTTGGTACCTACTTAAGCAAACAAAGGTGATTAGAGGAAAGGTGGAGGTTGCTGCCTTGCTTCTGATCAAGTAAGTTATTTAAGTTAAATGCTTGTTTTTGATTACCATTAGCAGACCTGGCAACTTGCTCTCAAACAATGCAGAAGGAGGGTTTGTAAACAAAGGAGCACTACTTACTGGCCAGGAGGAGTTCAACTTGTATCTATCATCTTTACATACTCTACATAATTAAGATTAGCTGAAAATCAGTTTCTGTCTGTTGGAAAATGGAAGTGTAAATGAACCAATCAGTCAAACGTGGATTGAAATCAGACAGTTTCCCTTTATCTGTCTGAGTGTAGTCTGTAAGCCCAGAGGGTAACCTGGATAAAAGGGAAAGCAACAGGAAATGTCTTCAAAGTACCAGATTCAATTCATAACACAAGTCCTGGGTCATCTGAAAATATAAAAAAATGAAGTTCAGAGAATGCGCTCTGTAAGTTCTAGCTAGTTCATCATATGTTAAGACATATTTCTGCTTCATAGCAGATAAAGCATTGGTTAAGTTCTGTTGAACCAGTGAAGCATCTGAAACACAGAGTAAATCCTGATCTAAAATATGCGGCTAAAACTTTTGACAGGTGACAAGAACATCTAATGTTTAATAGAAAATATCTGACCAAAATGACTCCTTTAATTGAAGTCTTTCTCTTGTTTTGAGCCATTTCCAGAGCTAGCCCACTCAGACTTCAGGTCACTATTGAACCGAAAGCCACTTTCCCCATTTTACTGGCATCTCTTCAAGCAGTGGGTCCTCCAGAGACCTGCCTGCTGATGTGTTCTTATCTCTCAATGGGTGTGGGCTGTGGGCCATTATGAGCTCTTGACATTGCTGAAAGCTGGGCACATTTTTCATGTAGCACAGTAAGTGGCAGGCACTTGAAACATTTTGACTTCATCAAGTGTTTTCTGTCTATCGTCACAGCAACCTGGGGAAGTTTTAACTTGCTTTGACAGATAAGGTTGAAGTGCATGGATTGCTCTACCTTCTGTGGCAGTAATTATGTGAATAACCATTTTACGATGTAATGTGGAGAAAAAATGAGTTTGGAACTTTCCCCAAAAGCCTAAACACTACTTTGCTATCGGCAGCACATTTAAACACAACCTGACTAGGAGAACTGGTTCAGGTCCAACCTGCAATCCATCAAAATCAACCGACAACCGAGGATAATAGATCAAGATGTAAAATTTAAGTAACAAGAGTAAAGATGCAGCTTACAGGATCCCAGTGTTGGCTGAGGAGGCTAGAAAATCTGTATAGATACCCCCATGAATGCTTTACTCAAGGTGTGTTCCAGGAACATCCCACTGAAAGGAGACCCAGGGGATGGCCAAGGATGCACTAAGGGGTTATAAGGCCAGCTAAGAGACAAGGCTAAATCTGAACACCTCAAGTTGGTCAAGACACTTCAGCCAGTGTGGAAGTGGGTCTGTGTTCGCCATAATAGGTGCCAGAGCAGTGAAAGAGCAGGGAAGAGGAAGTAGGCAGCTTGCCATCACCACTTCAGTTAAGATCACAACCTAAATCCATTGAGTTACAGGACATATATGCACAGCCAACCTCATGGTGTCTGCGGCCTCATTCCTACCCTGGATTGATGTTTTACTGTTGACCCTGCGAAAGGGGAAAGAACAGGAGCTACAATTTGAGCTATTCTGAAGGAGCCATAATCCCCACATCAGGTTTGCCACAGACAAGCTAGAGGAGCAAGAGGAATTATGGGCCTCTCTGGTGCACTGTCCGGTGGGTGCATCACGAGTGCAGAGTTCGGGGCCTTTACTGGGGCCATCTGGTCTCCATACAAGCTGAGCAGCAGTTTGTTCCATATTGCCCGCATTAAGTCGGACCTATTCCTGGTAAACATTAGACTCCCCCAGGGGCAGCCTAGGGCCCGAGGGGGTATGGTGTGTGCCAGCAGATTTCATCCTTGCTTTTTGTAGATGATGTAGTTCTGCTGCCTCATTTATGCCATACCTACAGTATGAATGGGGCAGTTTACAGGCGAGTTTGAAGCAGTTGGTATATGAATATACTATAGATTCTCAGTCTACACCTTATGGACAAAGGACATTCTTTTGAGGACCAGAATGTTCACATTTGGACAAAGAAAATAGGTGGTTTGAGGGGGGCGTGAAGGAAGCCATGTATATTAAGAAAGAAAAACCAACCTTAAACAGAGGGGGGGACTCAGATTTCAGCTTTGTAAAACCTACAATGCAGCGATAGAGTTAATTCCGTCCAGCTATCATCGCAGCTCATGCCTCTGTACAGGAGAGCAGAAAACCTCACCTATTCAGCCATGCCAAAAATTCCCTCTATCGACTCCTCTTTCAGAGACATAGACAGGTATGGGGCATTGCAGGCTAACAAAAGAAGCCAAACAACCCCCAATCCAAAGGGGAAACATCCGTTTCAATGTGCATGTTTTCTAAACAAAAACAAGGTTTTGATGGGCTACTGTATAAAGCCTGGAACTCAATGCTATTACTGACATTTTTAATTGAAAAAGCTTCCTGGATGGGAAGAGAAATGTCTTCAAACTTGGCAACAAAGTCCAGTGGATTGTTTTAAACTTTCTTTGTTTTGGGCTGGTAGAGGAATCCACTCCTTGGCGTCTGAAGCCATGGTTCTTGATGGTAAAAAAAACTGGCTTCAGCTTAGAACAGAGTTCCTGCCTCAAGTGGAGGGATTTAAGTAACTACGGGTCCTGTTCACAAATTATTGGAGAATGGTGTGGAAGATCGATAATTTTATTGGTGCGACTGCGGCTACAATGCAGACACTGTAGCAGTATGTTATGGTGAAGAGAGAGTTGAGTAAAAAAGGAAAAGCTCTTGATTTACAGTACAGTCTATGTTCCTACCCTCAGCTATGGTCAAGAAATCAATCATGACTGAAAGAAAAGGTTCCCGAATACAAGCGGCTAGAATGGGCTTTCTCTACAGGGTGGCTGGGCTCTCCCTTAGAGATAGGGTGAGGAGCTCAGTCATCCAGGTAAGGCTTTAAATAGAGCTGCTTATCCTCCACAAGGAGAGGAGTCAGTTGAGGAGGACTGGACATCTTTGTCGAATTCTCCCTTGACGGCTCCCTCCAGGCACCCCCCACCAGGAGTAGGCCAAGGGTACGACCCCGGATAGGCAGGAGGGACTATGGCCCCATTTCAACTACCCTCTGAAAACCAATCTGTTACAAGCTTGGATCAGTTAACAGTGCCAAGCTTGGTTCCTTTCGACCATTTACACACCACACTAGCATGGTTCCTCGCCTCCTAGTGGCGAACTACGGTACTACTTCTCTCTAGAGGTAAACAGGCAAACCAACATGGCTGCCCCGGTAAAATTCAGGAAGTTTGCGGAGAGTCAGGCGAAGAAGGAAGCCTTTGGGGAATTTACTTGACAGACTCGGCTTTTGGGAAGTGGATATGACAAACAAAAGTCTAATCAGGGCTTCCAGACACAGGAAACAACGAGAAAAATGAAGGTTCATTACGCTGCTAAGCAGAATCAATTTACACTCAACAGTTATCTCAGATACCATGCTCAGACCGATCTCGGCACGGTTTCAAAAGGGTAATGTAAATGGGGCTTATGTCTCTCAGATGGCCCCCATGAACCAGTCCCGAGTATTAATCAAACTCCAGTACGAGTATGAGTAATACACATGAATATTAGCAGAGTCTGTTTTTAAATGCTGAACTCCTCATTTTAAACCTGTGAATATTTAAAGATGTTGGTTGCTCAGTAGGGAAATGTAAGGTGCAAAAATTGTCTTAAGAGGGCTTTCTGTGCAAAAAACAAACAAAACAAAGAAACACATTGCGGCCTGTTCATATCAGGGCATCATCATGTTGGCCTGAGATGTGGACCCAAAACTGGTTCTGAAATGTCCTACCAAGACTGAGGACCAATTCATTACAGTGAGTGTGACGCTGTTCGACTGACCTTAAATGTAGTTAAAAAGGCTAATATGTCTGATGACTTAATAATTGATTTAATCTCACACTTAAGGATTGTAATATTAAAACGTCCCAGTAGTCATACTATTAAAAGACTCATCATTAGGATGACTTCAAATGCCTTGACGTGGATCTATGATCAGATGGTTGGACCTCGTTTTTTCCATCTGGAATGTCAATGTGAGTCTTTATTCACACTCAAACATTCATCTTTGATTACATTTCCACAGAAACTGAACATCCAGGCATCTTTAGCACAGAGAGAACGGATCCATGCGCTCTGAGCCTTTGTGTGGACTTCAGAGAACGAGCTGGGGGAGGAGGAGGTGCAGCATACACCTGAGCAGCAGAAATTGGCTCTTTTCATTGTTGCAGCATAATTCTGCTCTAGTGAAATTCCCACGCACCGCTGTTACATTTTAATCATCCACTGGAGACACCGTTAGGGGGAGGGATTTCTCGAGTTTGTTAAAAAAACTGACGCCTACAGATACAAAAATCTGCAATTCTAATCACAGTGGAGCAGAGGACCCTGAAGACTCGTCTTGTCTTCCCCGTCAGGCTCAGGATTCGACTCCGATAGCAGCCGATAGCTCCGATCCAAAGCTCGCTGCATCACTAATGTGTTACCGGGCTTGATCTGGACCAAGCCTTGCTGGCTGTCGTCTTTGGACAAATCTTTAGTCAGAATAGGGATGCAGGGACCCAGTGAGTCATCCTCCTGACTGATGGACCTGTTTAGATCTCCTGCTGTGAAGTTTATCCTTCTATTTTTCCATTATCTGTAAATCTGCTTATATGCTCACGTCATCTTCTTAGTTCAGGAGAAAAAAAACAGACAAAGCCTTCAGGTTTAGTCCAAAAATAAAACTAGGGTGTAGCTCTTTATAACAATAAATCATTTTTTTTAAGTATTTTACATAGAGCAAATTTTGTTTCGTCATTGCTGCAGCAAAGAAAACGTTTTTAAATGTAATTAGAAAAAAAATTTACATTTGAAAACTTATGAATGAAAAGAAGTTTTTAAGAGAACTGTTCTCTCAGATTTTATTTGCCTTTTTTTTACTCCATATTTTATCCCTGGTGAGGAATCTTCTGACCCAACTAGAGCAGGATTTATATCTAAATTGTAAAATACATTTATAAACATTTTGCATTTAACATAAAAAAACTACTTTTTCATCTATCCAGAACTCCTCAAGTGAAATAGCTTGATTTTCACCTGGTTCAATTTCGTAAAAAATCTTTTCCAAGGGATCTTTGGATATCTGATTATTAATCCATTAATTGAAAAAAAAAAAAAAAAGATTGACAGATTTAATCGATTTGCAAATTAATCATTATTTGTAGCCCTATTTCAATCTGATACAGAGTTATTGTGCTTGTAAATGTAGTTATTGATCATGGCGACATTATTTAAATGGACACCGCTGTAACTGACGTGGGATGCTGTCCATTAGTTTCATAACAGAACATTAAACTTCACTTTAAACTCTTTGGTTAATTGGCCTTTACTGTCCTCCAAAAGTCTGCTGCATCGGTATGTTGTCATTATATCAGCTCCTGGCCTCCTGCCAGCGTCTGTCTAACTCTTAATCATCAGAGTAACTCCAGCCTCAGCTCACAGGGTTTTTCTTTAACATTCAGACTTACAGAACATTAAGTTTTTACAATCGTTTCTTTCCCTGGAGTCAGAAATCATTGACCAGCAGCAGAGCAGCTTCATTACTGAACATAGAGAAGGTATATCTTGACGTCTGCTCCAACACTTCATGTTTTATAACGCCTATCTTTTATATTGAGTCGTATTTTTTAACTTAATGTTATGAATTATACTGACTATGCTGTGTTTAAACATGATGCACATTGTGTGTGTTAAATGACCCTACCATAAAAACAAAATAAAAAAAGCTCATTTGTGGACACAATGTATATACTGTCTATATCCCATCATGCACCATTTTCTTCCTTTGGCACCTTCTTCTTCTTCTTTCACTTTTTGAGCTGATGTAATAAGTAAATTTGTCACGATTTGTATGGAGGTTGGTTGAGGACCCAAATGCAGAGACCAGAAGGCTGAGGTGAATCTTGTAGATTTACCGGTAATGAAAAAACAGAGGTAGACGACCAAAAATCCAAAATACTAAGAACCACAAATCCAGAAAGAATCAGGAAAAACTCACGTGGGAAGCCAGAGAAGAGGGAACAACCAAACAACAAGGAAGCAGCACTGAGTGCCTGCAGAGGTGGAGTATATAAGGGGAACAGAATAAAGAATGGACTAATGAGCTGAATATGCAGCAGGTGTGAGTGGAACTAACTAGAAGGAAGCCAAGAGGAAAGGAAACAAGCACAAGGGGGCAGCAGAGAGTAACTAAAGACCGTTGAAATATAACGGAAAATAAACCAAAGATTAACAAAACAGAATAACTGAGAACTGAAACCTGAAAAACTCACGGTGCCAAAAGGGGAGAACAATGACAAAATTTTCTCCACTGTGAAATCAATCAATCAATCAATCAATCAATCAATCAATCAATCAATCAATCAATCAATCAATCAATCAATCAGGTTTACCACCAGGAATTAAAAATTTTACTCATAAATTTGTGATTTCTTCTTTTAAATTTGTCCTTTATGATTAAGAATCTTTGTTTTACAGAAATTTGTGAATTCTTAATCGTAAATGTTATATTTATTATTGTAAATTTGTGATTTTTACTTTAGATCTGTAATTTGTACAGCTAAATTTCTCTTTGTCATTTCTACATCATTGTTGAAAAGTTTTGACTGTAACTTGAATTAATAACTTCTTGAATTCTCACAGGTTTGTCACTATTTTTTTTACCTACATTTACAAATTTAACACAAATCTTCTCTGTTTTTATGAACATCTTTCTAAGCTGTCAGCAGAAAGGCTCTAAAGAGGAGATGAATACATGTTTGCTGAATATGTTCTGACATTGTAAACATTCCCTTCTCCTGACTGATCAGCTGTCTTTGCTGTGGTGTCCTGAATACAGCCTTACAATCATTTATCTCTCTGTACCATCGCTAATACTAGCTGAAATGTTAAAGTACACCTTACCTGATTGTGACGCATCCATTAAGACCTTGCTCCACCACTGATCTGTAGTCTATGTTCGCTAGCTACCTCCACTTCCTGTTTAGTACATCCAACCTAAACATATGACGATGTTACCCTTTGCATCGCCGGGTTTATCTCTACAATGGATGGATATTTTAAAAGTTCAATCAAAATCTGTGTGATATGTTGATGGAAACACAACTATAGATGTTAAAGGAAAAGTCAGCGAGGAATAATCAATGGATCATTATTTATACCTAAAACTAAAACGTTTGCGGTGATTTAATGAATATAGCGTTAATCAGTGAAAAAATAAAAACAATAATTTTTATCGCAACCACTGAGTCTGGGAGCGGCCATTTTTGCCCAACTATAGTAACCCCTCCCTCCTGCCATCTTCCAGCAGTGACGTCACGGTGCGGTAAGCCTAGCGCCATTCTCCCCGCTTTCCAAGCTAAATCAATGGGAACTACTAGACACATCTGCAATCAACAACAATTATTGAAGATTTCCAGAGGACTTCACCATTGAAATTCACCAGAGCTATAGTGAAACTGACAATGCCCACGTGCATGGCAGCTGGATGCTGGAATACATCGGGTAAAAGTGAAAAAAAAAAGAGTTATTTCACCTTTCTGATTCCTGATCCTCCACAGACGGGTTGGTCGTTGGATCGCCAACTTGAAGAGGGAGGATTTGCCATCGAACTTCTGGCCAGAGAAAAAACACGTAATATGTAGCCAACATTTGGAAGAAGAATGTTTTCAAGATGACTTGGATAATAGCGCGTTGTGACAAACACCAGATACAGCACTGGGACTTGATCAACAGCCGATACCGCACCGTGACGTCACAAACCAGTAGGTGGCAGTAGTGTTCTTTGACAAACATGGATGCCTCCAGTAAAGCGCATTCACATGAAAATTACTCTGAATTAAAAAAAACGTATCATTTATTGAACAGTATGGAATAATTTAATATTTAAAGTCAGAAGTTTGAATTCTGAATATGACTTTTGCTTTAAGATTAGGGTGACGGCAGGGAAGTCTTCCAGTCTTAAAGACTTAGACTTCCAACCAAAGATCAAAACACCAGAAAAAAATCCAAAAACCTGCTAAGAGTTTAGAAGAAAGGATCTGACTGAAAAAGGAACCAACCATTCCACTGCTAATAAATGAAGATAAAAACACCCAAATATTCTTTTCCTAAACTGATCCGTCCTCCTTTGATCGTCTCTCTCTCGTTTCCTATCAGAAACAAACTGCCTGTTTTAATCATTCTGGGCGTATTTATACTCATAAACCTGCAATAAATAAGGTGAACAAAGATTAAACTCCTAATTATTCCCGATGTGGTTTGATTTATTGCTTTGCAGAGGAATATTCCAGAGCTTTGTTACTTCTTAGATTATTAAAAATCCCTTGCAAGAAAAACCTTGCATGCCGGGTAAAGCATGACATTTCTGGAGTTTAACATAAAAAAGCATGGTAATTATATGTAGGATTCTTGTCCTGCAGTCAAATGTAAAATGCAACAGCCCTCTGAGAAGCATCTGATTTATTATTCATGCTGCAGAAAAGAAAAGTCTTCTCACACAGTAATTACTGGACAATTAAAGTCGTAGTGTGTGAATTAGCAAGTTTTAGCATAAATAAAGCTTTCGGCTGCTGTTTTAATTGTCATTTTAATGTCTGGTTACGACAGGGAACAAAATAAAATGAATATGCTTGAGAGAATAAGAGGCTTGGATATGAACTACTATGTTTAGACACACCCAACATCTGGGTAGCAAAGTCAATAATAAAATATTACCTGAATTCAGGCTGTAGATTGTTTGCTCTGACTCATAATCGGAGCTGAGGACAGCAAAATGAACATATTAACAGGGAACACAAGTCTTCGATCCTCTATCTTTTATCACGTCGCCGTTAGAAAGCTAGTGTGTAACCCTCCTATATCAGAAATTATCACTTCCACTTCATAGCCTCCTTTGAGAGAAACTGCCTGCTGCAGAGAGAGGCATGGAAACAAATAAAAAGTCATTACACAGAGCTTCAGTTTCTCTGCAAACACTTTCACTTTTTAGCTCTGTAAAGTGGTAATTGACTCTTTGTGGAGGTAATTAGGCATCAAAAGGTAAAGACATAAAAGCTACCGCTGTGAAGGGATGCTCTTCAAATTGCTGCCCTAAATCCAAATTGGGAGATGTGGGTTATATCTAGAAAAACTACACCTAATTCACCATAAGTGATGAAGCACACAGTGTGGTGATGCTGTCTGAAACAAGGCTTTGTTTTTGGTCCACTCTATAAAACCTGGAACTTAACGCTATTTCTGACATTTTGAATTGAAAAAGCTTCCTGGATGGAAGAGAAACGTCTTCAGACTTGGAAACAAAGTCCAATTACTATGAACTGATGACCTGAATCTTCACCAGCAACCTGGACTAATTTTAATGTCAGTGCTGGAGGGGTTACGGATGGGGGGTGAGCAGATGGATCCTTGGTAAATTCTTGACTCTAAACAAAGAGAGTATTTTTTTTAACCTCATGTTGTTAAAGGCATGATAATGGATCAGCTCCAACTGGCTCACTGACTTCTCCCCCAAACTGAGATGAATGAGGTGTGACATCCATCTCAGATCTGATCTCTGAATCTTAAAGGCAGATGAAATGATCACTGTGTCTCTATGCTCTAGTTTTGGTTTGGCTTCACTCTATAGAAAATTGACCAAAGCTACGAGGGGTTAAAGGCTTTCTCACACAGTGTAAACCGTAAAAACCGGACTTGAAAACAAGAAACCTAAAAAAAATTAAATCTGAAAAATAGCAAACTTGCCAGGGTTAGTTTTGGTAGAGGACCCAAATGCAGAGGCAGAGAGGCTGAGGAGATTTCTTGGGAGTTTAATGGGGCAAAAACAGTAACAAAGGCAGGAATGCAAAAATCCAACTAATAATCAAAAGCAAACCAGAACTATGGAGACATCTGGGGAACCCAAACACGAGGAGCCAGGGAGAGATGAGGAACGTGGACAACAGCATGGGAGGACAGCAAAGACAAGGAAC
>NW_015150586.1:703205-706482 GCF_000732505.1 Cyprinodon variegatus
ATCCAGCTAACATTGTCAGTTTCACTATAGCTCTGGTGAATTTCAATGGTGAAGTCCTCTGGAAATCTTCAATAATTGTTGTTGATTGCAGATGTGTCTAGTAGTTCCCATTGATTTTGCTTGTAAAGCGGGGAGAATGGCGCTAGGCTTACCGCACGGTGACGTCACTGCTGGAAGATGGCAGGAGGGAGGGGCTACTATGTTTGGGCAATAATAGCTGCTCCTAGACTCAGTGATCCGGACAAAAAATATTGTTTTAATTTTTTCACCAATTAACGCTAAATTCATTAAATCACCGCAGACAATATATACGTAGTTTTGGGTATAAATAATTATCCATTGATTATTCCTCGCTGACCGAACTTCTCATTTAAAACCCTTTATTCTTTTGAGAAGTTTTTTCAAATTTCCATCTTTTAAACATGCTTTTTGCATTCAATAATGTTGAAACAAATTTCCCTCCATACTTAACGCATCTCAGGGGATTACTCAGAAATGCATGAATTAAGCAAAGAAAGACCATCTAAATGCTGAAAAAAGGTAATTTAGCATGAAATTCCTGTTTAATCTACTGGTTATCACACCTCCTGGTGGAGGTCTGCTGGGATGCACGGTCGGTGTGCAGATAGACCAGGTTTATACCAGAACATTTGGGTAAGAAATAAACTAAAGCACA
The DNA here is from genome assembly GCF_000732505.1 of Cyprinodon variegatus. NCBI lineage: Eukaryota > Metazoa > Chordata > Actinopteri > Cyprinodontiformes > Cyprinodontidae > Cyprinodon > Cyprinodon variegatus. The sequence goes on from NW_015150586.1 coordinate 703,882, forward strand.
GCGGTATGAATAAGGCAAAAAGACCAGCTTGTTTTCTAATTTCCTATGTTCTTTCTTACAGTAGAGTCTTAAGAGTCATCCGTCTCTTCTCTCCAACCGCTGTCCTTCAAATCAATAAAGAAAAAAAACCTCCCTCTGGTTCCACTTGTTGCAGCAACATGTAGCATCCCTCCCTCTGTAATCAGTTAATGATCTTTTGTGTTTGTTCCCACATTCTCCACTAAGTATTAAGTTGGATTTTTTTTATGTAATCCACCTAATGCCGCCGAATGAAACCAGTGGAAGTGAAAAGAGAGCTTAACATTGAGCACATAAAACCCTAATCACTGGCAGCACTTGGCACCATCTGAGGGAAGCGAAAGTGCCAAGAAGCAACCAGCTGGCATGTGTGCAGCAACAGGGCCGGCATGTTAACTCGTTATCTTATTAGGCAAAGAAAACACAGACAAACCGAGAGGTTTGGAAAGCTTATTGAAAGGTTTGAAGCTTGAAATGGTCATCGTACACAAGAAGAAGCCTTAAAAGCACTTCCAGGGTCCTGGATGTCATGTGGAAGCTTTCCTAGGATGTGGCGGTTAACGGAGTTTCTCAGTGAGCAAACGAAAGATAGGATCAGGAGGGATGCTCAATGGCTGCAATGATCTAATCTACCAACACCCAACTGCGGGGAGAGGGAAACCTGGTGGGGGGTGGGGGGGACTGGAGAAGACTGACTGAGTGGGAGGTGTGGAAACCGTCCCACCTTTCCCTCCACCCAAATACACACACACACACCCGCTCTATTAATGAGGAATACTTTTCTCCTCGCCTCTCATCTCCCTCACTCCCTGCTTCTTTCCTCGGCATCTCCAGGGACCAAACACACCCCTGACAGGTTGCCATGGAAACGCCTCACTCACATACACACACACACACACACTCGTTCTTCTGTCTCTTGATTTTTGCAACAGTAACGCCAGCATCCTCCCTCTCTGCCATCCATTAGCATCATCCAACTGAAGCCCTTACAACTCTAACCCATTTAGAGTGACATTAAAACCAAACCCTGGCAAAACTTCTCCCACTTCCTGTGCTATCTGCCTTTTTGTTTTAACAAATGCATGTCAGATTATTTCCTTCCTGAACTTTGCACCCCATTACCAAGATAAGAAGGGCTGGATTAAATTTGCACACAATTACCGTCTGCATGCCATGCTCAATTAATGCCCATGGAAGTCAGAGGCAGAGAGGTTTGGAGTGGAATCGGTGGGGGTGGGTGGGGGGGGTGAGTCCCCTAAGATGGACAATAGCTCATTTATAATTCAGTCATATTTCAGATCAGGATTAGAGTAAAGTCTGGACTTTTTTTCTGCAGCCGGTCATCCTCATGGAATTGGACACTGATTTAAAGGCAGTGTAGCTCTACTGCCGGACCACTTTGACCCACAGCACAACTTCATCCAGTACATGTTGACCCCCCCCCGTGGAAAGTGTGTGTCATCCACATGTAATCTCCTGCCAGCAGGAAGCCAATCAGAAGAAAGAAATCATAAAGGAGTCAGTTTTTCTTTGACACCAGAATTGTTTCCACGTAGAGGCAGAGCCTTGATCTCCATTCAGCACCACGGACAGTTCCTCACCCCTTCTCAAAAGCAAAAAAAGCTGATGGCCAAATAATGGGACTCCGCCTAAAGTCTGCTGATGAAACCAGGTGTCACCAGCCTCCACAACCTTAAAGAGAATCTGAAGGGAAAAGATCCAAACTCTTTTTTTTTTATCTGCATTTAAAGCGTGTTAAAGTGCGCCGGGAGAGCCTTACCTTTTACCTGCTCCTCCACATGCCCACATCCACATTCCCGTCTCACATGGCACAGACCGGAGCGCACAGTCCGACAGGAACGCGCACCGGAGGCTGTGGACGCAGGTTTCTCTCCGAGTTTGTCTCCCTTCCTCTGTGCTCGTCTTCCATGAGAAAACAAAAGTACCTTTCACGTCAACACCTGGCTTCTTTTTCTCTCTCTCTCTCTCTTTAACTGCTCCTCTCCGCGGTGTGCGGGCGGCTCAACCTCCCCGACGGCTCCGGCTTTAAAAGATGTGTCGGATCCGCGCAACGTGACAGAGGCGCTGGGAGGAGGAGGAGGAGGAGGATGAAGATGCGTCAAGCAGGCAGCTGCGGCTTCATAAGGGCTGCATGAGTCAACCTTCAGAGTAAAAGCTCCGAAACGTTCTAGATCTAAACTCAAAGAGTTGGAGAGAAGTGAAGATTTTAACTGAATTGGTTCTAGTTTTGATTTGCGGGTAAAAAGATCCGGTAGGAGGAACAGGATCAAATGCTGACTTTGAAAAGTGAAGAAACATCAATCAGGCAAAACATTATGACTCCCTGGAGCTGATAATCAGGAACAAGCATTGGGGAGGGGGGTGCCCAAGTTCCTTAGGGCCCCATAAAACTGTTTCCATGTATGTTTAATACAAATATTCCTGAATTTGTGCACATTAATTATGTTTTTGATAAAAAAATCTTTTAGCTGATGATATTAACCTCTTACACCCTAAGGGGGTATAAATAAATTTCTGCCTGACAAAAACACACAAAAGTAAATCACTTATAGCCTCACAGCT
>NW_015150586.1:706898-708168 GCF_000732505.1 Cyprinodon variegatus
GGACCCACCGGTGGGTCCGTAGGGTTCTAGGGGTTAAGTGTGTCTCATATTGAATCATTCCATTTGCTACACATGTTCAGCAAATCGGCAAAATCTCCAGTATCAGAAAAAAGTCGCTAGATTTGGCACTAGGTGCTTTTTTGAAATAAAAGTACTAGACGGGTCTGAAAACTCGCTAAATATGCAAAAATGTGTTTTATAGTGTGTAATGGGCCCATGTGTAGACAGGAAAAGGACAGCCTTATGTTGAAGACAAAGATCTGCTAAAAGAAGACAAACAAGCAGGACAGGAAATAGAGATTAACTGAATGGGAACAAACCAGGCAACAGAGACAGGAGCAGAGAGGAAACAGGGGCAGACTGTTTTAGATTATAAAATGATGAAACGATAATGATTCCTCTCCTCTCTGAACCAAAGTGAGAGACATTTCATCAGGCACCAGCAACGTCCGAAAAAATATTCTACAAAGTTGGGCAGTTATGTACAAAACTGAGTTAATGGTGTGTATGTGGGCCTCGTCAACCAATCAGAAATTTTCATAAACAATCTTATTGCCTCAGACATCCCTAGGACTTCATCCCAGGTCAGAACGACCCGACTCCAAATGATTCAGACTGGTTGTTTTTTTTTTAAAGCTACTCCAACACACACCAACAGTTAACTGCTCCTTGAAGTCTTAAGGTGGATAATCTGGGCCTTGTCTCTTTCCTTAATATGAACAGACTTTAGAAGCAAACTATCCCTTTGCAGTATGACCTCCGACTTAAATGGAAATAGAAGGATCACATGAAGTAGCCATAAGCCTTTCCTGACATTAGCATTAACCACCAGTGACAATATATGTATTAAAGTCTAGGTATGATCAAGACTAGACAAAGACTATTTGAGCTGAGACGGAGTCCAGATCGAGGAAAGACTAGATCAAGTCAAGTCCAGGACCAGTGGCCCACACTTTGTCAGATAACAGACAACAATGAGTTGTATTATTTCTTGGAACTGAATAGATGTTTACCTTCCAGCAGGAGAAACGTTCAGCAAGAGATAAAATTCAGTTTATCTATATAGCGCCAATTTATTACACGTTATCTCAGGGCACTTTACAGAGACAATTCAACCATACAGTCAGATTGATTCTAAGTTTTCTATCTAAGGAAAACCAGGTGATTGCATCGACTCATTGACTCTTCAGCAATCCCTCACACTACGCATGCTTGTAGCGACAGTGGAGAGAAAAAAACTCTTAACTCTTTAATCAGAATCAGAAATACT
>NW_015150586.1:708767-710160 GCF_000732505.1 Cyprinodon variegatus
CCCATCTGAACAGGCTGATTCATGTCTTAGAAAGGCCTAGTCAAAGTCTAAACGTAATTCCAAAAGAAAATCTGTGGAAAGACTTAAAACTTGATTCTGATCTGATATCTGATATATGTTTAACAAAATTCAGAACGTTGGAGGTGAAATACTTCTTAACTGTGATAAAGAAGGCTTTATTTTTTATCCATCTGTTTGCTTTGTGCACACAGTTAAATTTCAACTATGTGCCTACTATCTAACAAACCTTCCACATTGTATTGGTTGTCATTGCCTCATTTGCAGTTATTTTCAATAGACTTTAGAAAAAAATACCTTTAGAAAACACACAGGAATCAACAATTATCTTATACATCACAGAAGACCCTTTTTCAGGAACCCCATTATCTCAGCAATCTCTCCAAGACCCCAACGGGTCTGACTCACCCTGATCGACAGAATAAACCTGCTCCTGACCTTCGTCTTTACCAGTCTCAGCTTCTGCTTCCATTATCAAGTTTTTATTTTTATTTTACCATATCACAGAGTAACAACTTCAGTCCTCAGAGGGAACCTACTGGTGTTGGTTGCCCTCTTCTGCAGCCTGTCCCTCTCTGATATGCAGGTCAATAACACATCACCTCAGGAGACCGCTGTGTCTTCTTTTACTCTTTACACCTCAGATTTTCAACCTCAGTTGAAACACTTTGGAAAAACTGAGTCATATCACTTCTAGGAGAGTTTGGATGAAGAAGGGAGGAATGAGGGGGTTATTGGCTGCAGAGTAGCTGACTTACTAAAGGTCAGATTAATTATTTAGGGAAAAGGTTCCCAAACTTTTGAGTTTCTGACCCCAAGAAAGTCTCACAATTGATTTATGACCCAAAATACTGATTGAATACACAAAGTTTTTCTTTTCTTAAACTCAATTTACCATTTATATTTAAAACAGCATGAAAAACAAAAGATGTTCTCCTTGTCCATTTTTAAGTGATGCATTTATATCTGAATGCATTTTAATTTAATATTTTTTGTTTAGTTATAACTGAATGCAATAAACACACAAAATTCAGCCACATCTAAAAGTCTGACTTAAAAAGATTTATTAGAAAATATGTTTGCAGTCAATGAGGAGGGAAAAAGTCGATGTCCAGAGGTCGGAAGTCAGGAGAATATTGAAGGTGGGCAGAGGGGGATTCAGGAGGAATAAATAAGATTAACTTCAAGCAAACAGGTCAGGAATGAATGCTGGACATCCGAAAAAAGTAAAAAAAAAAAACAATCCACTGGACATTTTGAATTTAAAAAGCTTCCTGCATGAGAAGCAAAACCTCTTCAAACTAGGAAACAAAGTCCGGTGGATTGTTTTGTAACTTTTTTGGAATGATTATGACCTGGATGACTGAGAATCTTC
>NW_015150586.1:712500-716154 GCF_000732505.1 Cyprinodon variegatus
CTCACACTGAGCCTGGTTCTGCTGGAGGTTTCTTCCTGTTAAAAGGGAGTTTTTCCTCTCCACTGTTGCTGCAGGCATGCTTAGTGTGAGGGATTGCTGAAGAGTCAATGAGTCGATGCAATCAACTGGTTTTCCTTAGACAGAGAACTGAATCAATTTATCTGGATGATCTGGTGAACTGGAAAGTGCCTTGAGGTGATGTGTTGTGAATTGGCGCTATAGAAATAAACTGAACTGAATTAAGATTGAATGTGTGTGCGTCTTGGTGTCATGGTAAGATCAAAATATCACATTAACATGAACTGAAAGGCTTCATAGATTACCCAAACTAATCGATTGTCCAGTCTGCTCCCCTTGAAACAGATGCATCTTTACATGAGAGGTGGACATAACTGGCGTTCCCAGCTAAGCTTATCAGGGCTTAAAAATGAGGTCGATATCTGGCCGATGCGATCTTTCCTTCCTGCAGAGGAATTTCACGCCTCTATCAACAGCCCTGCCATTTAATGGATGATGTTCACCCCAGTGCCTAGACAGCAAGAGAAAAGGCCTGTTCATGAGATGTTTTTCTCGCTCTGCTGTTATGATTGGACAGGAGTTTTTGGAGTTAATTGCTGGGATTTTGGCAGACATCAGCAGCTCTCAGTGTGAGGAGAGAGGCGAGCTGAAGGCATCGCTCAGCCTCTCCTCCTTCTCCCCGCCTCATTTCTTCCTTCTGTTCTCACTCTGCTCTGCATGACTTTTAATCTGTATTCATCTATTATCCATTCCTACCCTTTGCCCCTGTTACTCCTGAGCACCACGGCCCTTCTTATTCTAATCTTCTGCAGCACGCTCTCACCTGTAAGTGAGTCACAGGAGACCCCCTGACTCACATGTTGCATAAAGAAGATGAGAGCTGTAGACCAGTGTTTCCTTAGTCCTCTGTCTGTTTCAGGACAAGATGTTCTGTCAAAGACAGCAAGTCACAGGGTGGGAATAACAACATAGTGAAGTTTTGAGTGTGAGAAATTTGTTTTTTTCAATTCATTTTGAATTGAAAAATCTTCCTGGATGGGAAGCGAAATGTCTTCAAACTTGGAATCAAAGTCCAGTGGATAGTTTTTTTGGAACGACTATGACCTGGATGACTGAGAATCTTCACCAGCATCCATAAATGAACTTGCCTTCCCTTAAAGGGTGATAGTCACGTTACATCCCGCTACAAAAAGGACCATAAATCATTTAATCATGATAAACAAAGGTTATAAGACCAAGTGTCTGTCCTAATAGTACTTAGATATTCCTTTTAGACCCTAAAAAGAATTCCAACACTGGGCGTCATGAACCAACATAAACAGACACAGCGCCAACCACTGGCAGTTCTGCAGAACTATCAGAACCGTAGGTGGTCACTGTCCTGGATAAAGGCCAACAGATATAAATAACATAAACCGATCTACAGCAAAGCTAAGGTCTGGGGCCCATTTAACGAAGCAGGTTTATCAAACTCTGATTCAAATCAGCAACTCTAAATTGATCTAGACTAATGTTGGGAAGGAACTCTTGAGTTTTCGATTTCACAGCAGGTGCTATAAATGGAGAATGTTTTTAAAAGACAGAGAAACAGCGCTACAGCTGTAAAGGAGAGGAAGATGGTGAAGGACAAGATTGCTGCTAGAGTTAATGCGTACATTTATGTGAATATGGAAAGCCATTTGGTCCAATTACTCATAATTTCTAACATGTAGAAAACATGTCAATGACATATTTTGTGTGTTGTTTGCGCGTTGTTAACGAATTGTCTTCGCCTTTCAACCTGTCACACAGTTTACGCTTTAAGAACGTGTCGACTACACATCAGGTACGTGCAAGAATGCGTTAAAAACGTGTCAAATATACGTCAACTACGTGTTGATTTCACGTGAATATGAGCCATTCAGCCAATTTGAGCTGGTGCTCGTCGCTTATTTCCCACTGGCTGCTTAGTAGTAGAATATGGCAGGCCGTTTGGACATTTATTAGCTTGAATGAATATGTAATACAGATGCACAAATGCATTTCTTTCTAGTCAAAATGAACATTTCAGATATCTAAAAAGTAATTTTTTCTAGTAAACATGACATCACGTTTCTCATTAATGTGTATTCGGCTTTTATTTTCAGATATCTAAAATAACATTCTTCCTATCTAAAATAAACATTCTTCCTATGTAAAAATTATTTCTGACAAGGGTGAACTCTAATTTCAGATCTCAATGATAGAGTTACTTCTAGTCATAATGAAAACTCAAATCAAAAATGAATATAACATTACAGATATCCAGAAATCCAATTTTTCAAAAATATAATTCTGCTAATAGAAATGTCATTACAGAAATGAACTACTTACTTTATGACTAGTTAAATTAGAATTCCAGATATCTCAATTTTAATAATTCTTATCTAAAATACATTTTTAGATACCTGCAACAGAATAATGAGGCTCCATTTAACATAAAATAGGCAGGCTGACTAGTCAGATTGCTTTACTTGATCCAACACATCAGGATCTAGTAAAGCCAAAAAAGAAAAAAAAAATCTTAGCATGGAGCACAGGTGAGCAGCTGGCATGCAACAAGCTCTGCAACAAATACGTTTATCGACTTATAGCAGTCCTAAAGCAGTGCATATCAACTGGGAAACTCAAGGAGAAACAGTGAATCCATGGAAAGCAAAACTGGGTAGTTACCAACCAGCAAGCTGGAGAATGTCAGTGTTGGTGGTGTTGAGTGTGAAAAACAGTTAGAGGCGTTAAGACGCCTAACGTTGCCTCAAATTGGCTTATATCCATGGGGCCTTCTGTGGTTGGTTAGATTTAGGCACACAGGACCTATGGATGGATGTGGGATTGGTTATACCTGTCAGTCAGAGTGACTCAAACTATAGCAAGCCGTTTCGAGTATGAATGAATATATGCATGAGAAATGTTGTGTGTTGCGTGACAATGGGTCATATTGGGTGACTGTCACACTCAAAGTGTGACATTTGGCTGCGCTGTGTTAGATTCTGCTAATGGTGCTAGCTCGAGCTGGTATGGTAGACAGTACATCACATTTGTTTTTTTAACAGATATATTCACGTATAACAGCCCATAAAAACATTCTGGCAGGTATGGAAATCTGGCAGTGTAAGCCTGTTGTTAGAACCTAACAGCGCCATCAACTCAGCAGGCAAAAATATAATAACGGATTTATAATTTTGGAGAATTACATTTTTTATTAATTACAAATGACATTTTTTTTATTTTAGAAAGGTACAACTAGTCTTGGATCCCTTTAATAAACTACAATTTAAAAAAAGGAAAAAGTATTAACAGAATTTTTTTTTTTAAGTAAATCAAAATAATACTTTTAGATTCAATAAAAATAAGTGAAAATAACATATAATTCAATTTCAATTAATGTCATTCATCATGTCATCTCAAGACACTTTACAGTTCACCAGATCATCCAGTCAGATTGATTCAAAGTTTTCTATCTAAGGAAAACCAGTTGATTGCATTGACTGATAGACTCCTCAGCAATCCCTCACAATAAGCATGCTTGTAGCGACAGTGGAGAGGAAAAACTCCCTTTTAACAGGAAGAAACCCCCATCAGAACCAGGCTCAGTGTGAGCGGCCATCTGCTGAGGCC
>NW_015150586.1:716852-720290 GCF_000732505.1 Cyprinodon variegatus
AAGTGCTCTGTTAGGAACATAAGGAACAATCAGATCTCTGATATCAGATGGAGCTTTGCGATTTATATGTGAGAATAGGATTAAGATAAGATATAAGATAAAATCAAAAGACTCAAACGACACCAAATTATAATATTACTATAAAAACAGATATGTTTAACCAGGTTTAAAAAAGAAGCATCCAAACTTGTTATCGTTTAAAACTTTGGTTGATTTAGTATCTCTCTTCCTCCCAGAATCAGCAGCTACTGAAACAGCTATCCTGCATTGCTGTTTGTTTTTAGTTGTTTTTCAGGGAGAAGTTGATGAAAAGAAGAAAAAATAAAGAAATAAATGAAAGGGAAACAACTCTATTTTTGGCATCATAATCTGCCAGTTTTCTGGAAAATTCATGAGTCAGTAACTGTCTCCGTAACAGTAAATTAAATGAAGAGAACTGAGTCTAAAGCTGATGTATGTTTGGGAAGTTACAGCATAAATAACCTGGTGTCTGATGAGGAATGGAGAGACAGAGTGTGTGTTGGTGGGTGGGGGGGTCGCTGTGGGAGGGCTGACAGGAATATTGATTCCTCTGTCCTTCCAACATGTACCTGTGAGGCTACCGTCTCGACGGGGTTCTGACTAGTGGAGCCGACCCTCCGTTTCCCTCCCTGTGGTGAGGAGCTGGACCGTCAGGCCCCTCCTGCGCCGCCTGACATGTTGGACTGAGAACGGGACCAAAATAGAAACAGAGCAGACTGAACAGGAGACCAAAGAGGCACAGACTCTGTTCTGGCATCTATGGCAACCGAGCTGAGGGAGAACCAGGAGCAGATCCTAAAAATGGTGCTGATCCAAACATGGCTCCCTCTCCCTACCCTTAAAACAAACCCTGCATGACTTCTGAAGTCCGAACAGATTTAAAATCATTCTTTACCAAATCAAAGCTGTTGTGTTGCATTTAAAGTGATCAGACCCACACAGAAAGACCTTGGTGCCAGATTTAAACCAAGAACCTTCCCTCTGCAGGGCAGCATTGCTTCCAGCTGAACCTCACAGCTGTGATTCGTTACATCCCAGTGGAGCCAGTGGCTTCACATCAGGAGGTCTGATGCTGCAAACTGAAGGCATGAATCTGGATATTAAAGGAAAAGTCCGCTCATAATCAGAATTCAAACTTCTGAAAGTACTTCAAATCTGAAATGAATCCATACTGTTCAATAAATGATAAGTGTTTTTAAATCAGAGTAATTTTCATGTGAATGTGCGTTACTGAAGGCATCCATGTTTGTCAAAGAACACTACTGCCACCTACTGGTTTGTGACGTCACGGTGCGGTATCAGCTGTTGATCAAGTCCCCCAGTGCTGTATCTGGTGTTTGTCACAACGCGCTATTATCCAAGTCATCTTGAAAACATTCTTCTTCCAAATGTTGGCTACATATTACGGGTTTTTTCTCTGGCCAGAAGTTCGATGGCAAATCCTCCCTCTTCAAGTTGGCAATCCAACGACCAACCCGTCCGTGGAGGATCAGGAATCAGAAAGGTGGAATAACTCTTTATTTTCACTTTTACCCGATGTATTCCAACATCCAACTGCCATGCACGTGTGCATTGTCAGTTTCACTATAGCTCTGGTGAATTTCAATGGTGAAGTCCTCTGGAAATCTTCAATAATTGTTGTTGATTGCAGATGTGTCTAGTAGTTCCCATTGATTTAGCTTGTAAAGCGGGGAGAATGGCGCTAGGCTTACCGCACCGTGACGTCACTGCTGGAAGATGGCAGGAGGGAGGGGTTACTATATTTGGGCAAAAATGGCCGCTCCCAGACTCAGTGGTTGCAATGAAAATTATTGTTTTTATTTTTTTGTCTTATCAATGCTAAATGCATTAAATCACAGCGAAAGTATTAGTTTTAGGTATAAATAATGATCCATTGATTATTCCTCGCTGACCGAACTTTTCCTTTAAAAGGTGGTTTTGTCATGATGGGTTCACTGATGAGACCCAGTTATGCAGAACACCACGGAGACAGAAACAATAGTAAAGGTTTAACAATGTTTATTGTTCACAAGCACATGGAATTATGACTGGAACTGGTTCAGGCCTGGGGACTGGTTCACTGGAGTCTGTGTAGATAACAGAGCAGTTAGCGTAGGAGCAATGGGGTTTGGTTTTGTGATGATCAGATTTATACCTTGAGGGTTCCGGTTTGAACTCAGAGAGAGGAACTGCCGGGTCCAGAGAAGGTTTGTTTCAGCAGAGTCCAATAACTGCTTCAGCGTCTTACTTCTGATGAGGGTGCAGACCTTGGCTTTTTGTTTACAGCTCTTAATCCAGAGCTGCATGGGAAATCCAGAGAAGAGTCTTCGGGTTTGGCTCAGAGGGCAGGCTCGGCAGTCTAAGCTCATCCAGAGCTTACAGAGAAAAACTGGTTTCCTGGAAACAGAGACACAAAGGATTAGAATCCTAGCAGGACTCAAAGAGCAATAAAAGATTTCTCAGAGGGTTCTTTGGCTCAGGTGCTAACCAACTAGATTCAACACTGCGGCATCGAGGCAAGGTCTGAAGACAGCTTTTATAGTGTGGATCCTCTGATGATGGAACGAGCCACAGGTGCGTCGAAGGCTCGGCTCAGGAGGATCCACGGCGGACTCTGCTGGAGGAAGGTGGTACTTCTCCAGCTCCCAACAGGTTTTGCTATATGAAGACAAAAAATCGATCATGTTTTGTTTCTACTGACAGCCAGCCTGCTGCTTATAGGAACAACATCATCATCATCATCATCATCATCATCATCATCATCATCATCATCATCATCATTTAAGTCCAGAACAGACAGAAGCTCTGGATTTTTTCCATGTGATCCAGAGGTGTGGGTCCCAAATTTTGGAGTCCATGGAGTGGCCCAGGCCCCCAACACCTCCCTCCTCCTCCTTTCCCCTCCCCTTTGCAAATTAACAGACAACAAAACAAAAATATCTAAAGAAAATAAATGTTAACAATTTTTTTTTACTTTAATCCAAATTCCAAATATAGTTATCATTATTCAACAGTGTTTTTATAATACTAACATAAAGTTATATCATTAGATCTACATGATCAAAACAGTACAATGATGAATTTTTGGTCTAGCATAACAAAAATAAAGTTATAATATGATGTGTTTTACAATGAATAAAAATGTAACATGATTAAAGATTTTAAATAAAAAAAGTTTTAATATTATCAGAATAAAGTTCTAACGATTTGAGTTTAAAGTCGAAATATGAATATGAACATGTTTTAAGTTGTATTATTACAATAGCAATACTAATATAAGCAGAATAGAGTCATAATATTAGGTCATCACAGTCAGGATCCAGCGCTTTTTGGAGATTTTATCGAATTCTTTGCAGAAGACGGTTCTGGAATTGGTGGCAGTGTTAGGACTCCTGTATGTGTGGTTTGTGTTTTGTG
>NW_015150586.1:722180-724881 GCF_000732505.1 Cyprinodon variegatus
TTATGGTAAATCCGCCCCTGAGTGGCGTACAAATTAGGAATAGTTGTATTAACCATACATGTAAACAGAGTCCCCCCCCCCTTTTGTTTGTCTCATTGCTCTTCTGGTTTGTTCCCATTCCTCCAGCGCTGCCTCAACATATATTCTGACCTGTTGGATCCTTCTGCTTCTCTGCCTGTTGTCTGTCAGCTGTTAGACCACCTGCTAAATTGTCATCATTTTCCACTTCCCCTCAGCAAGACTCTGCCTTTGAGTCCCTCAACTTCCCTAAAAAGGACCTTCATTTATTATTTTCTTACAATAAACCAGAAATAATTCCTAAAATAACACAGTGGTTCATTCTTCATAAGCAAACCAGCCATTCTGAAGCTCAGAAAACATCCCATAATGCAACATCCTGGAGGTTCAGTCATCTAAAGCAATGCATCCAGTTGCTTATGTGAACAATGCTCACAAACCAGAGGCACAAATACAGCTAGTTTCATTTACACAGCAGATTTTCTATGCACAGATATAAAGAGGTGTTGACTGAAAGGCATTTTGGAGACTGTGGGTGGAAAATAAAACACGTTATTACAGCTCATTCGCCCTGCAACTTCACAGCAGCACCTGGAAGAAAAACAGCAGCCATATCTGTCTGTTTGTGATTTTTACCGGTTTGTTGGGAGGTAAATTAGTCAGGAGGGAGCAGAGAGAACCAGAATCCTGCTGCAATGAATTGCTCAACATGTTAACATAATCATTTCCCCATCAATAGAAAAAGGAGACTAAGACCAGACTTATAAACAGGTCATCAGCGCTAAATAAAGCAGCCGAAGCTCATCGTCTCATGATGAACGAGCTGGCTTTCATCTGCTGGCCGAGGAGACACGGTTTTATTAAACCTTTCTGTCCAATGACATTGCTGCGAATGTTCTGCTCATTATGCTGAGTTACAGTCGGATTATTCCAGCGCCTCAGCTGCAGCTGTGAAACAACACAGGTTGCGGTCGCCGAGAGGAACAATTAAACAAAATAAAAAAGCATAAAGCCTTTTCATTGTTTTCTCTGAATCCACACTGGCCCATCCGTTATGCACTCTTGCACAAGGCCCCCCTGTTCACGGCTTACAATAAAGATAACAACCGTGAACGTGTGACAAGTGGCTGGAAGGTGGGCGGTAAATAGCTGGAGGTTGCATCAGCAGGTAAACGGAGGCCAGACTCACACAGTGACTGCAGAGCGAAGCCTTAAAAACAGGCAGCAAAGTCAAACACATGGAGCTTGGAGGATTCTTTTTTTTTTTATTATTGTTGGACTGGATCCCCTCAACTTGTGCCAGATTAAAGGTATTATGAATAAACATATGAATAAATGAATTCCCCTCTTTATCTATTTATGCATAAGCAAACAACCCCCAGCATGATGTTGTAAGGTTAAGGTTTCCCCGCAGGGCTTCATCATAAATATGCATCTGCAGGAGGACTGGCTGTTATATTTTCACAGCCGACAGGTAAATCGTACACATGATCAGATAAAACACTAAACTCTGCCCTGGAAGGCCTCAGTGTGCTGATGAAATACTGACGAGTCACCTGAAATTATTTCTTTCAACGGTAAATATTTTACATATTAGAGGAGGGACCAAGTTGTTTGTTTCCAGTTTTTTAGGACAAGTTGTTTGTTTCCAGTTTTTTAGGACAAGACCTTATTACCTTTGAAAATAGTTTTTTTTAATATATATATATAGGTATAGGTATATGTATTAGGTATATGTATTATGCTTTCTTTAAGGAGGGGCCATTAGAACTCTCGCAACTTTAAATGGCTTGACCAGGTAGCGGGCTGCGACTTTTGAAGTTTGTTCCGCTGCAAACTAAGACTGTCAGGTTTTCACAAGTCCGGCACACAGATAGGAAAAGAGAAAAAGGGATGATGACACCAAAGGCTTGAGGGATTTTATGAGTAAATATTAAAAATAAACTGAGGATGAGTCAGGAACGGGTTCAGAAATGGAATAGCAGAAGAATTATGCTCATTCACAGCCAGGTGTTGTGGTTTTATGTTCAATGCTCATCCAGGTTGGATGCCTTATTAATGTATTGGATAACTGTTATATTCTATTCCCAGCCAGCTGAGAATTTATATTTCCGATACTTTAAGATGTTTATTGCCCTCCCTGGTAGGGGTGGTAAAATATTTTATTTAATCAGATATTATTTCGGCTGTTAAAGTTTGTTTATGAACACAGCCCTACTAGCTGTGAGTTAGAACAATGAATGAAAGAGTGATTCGAGCACTAATCATGGTCAAACAGTTAATTCTGCACAAACATGGAATAAATTCACCACAACTTCTGTTCAAAATATAAAAGTTTATTAACAAAAATCTTTCAGCTCCAAGTCAAACATATTCCAGTTTAAAACTCTCAACTAAAACTAGTGAAACTAAACTAAACTAAACTACTAGGTACAAAGAGTAAGGGGAACATGGTTGAAAACCATATAAAAGTTAAAGATGGATGTTGTGTTTGAAAACCAAAGTTTATCTGGAGGAATTTGAACTTGAACTTTTTAAACTTTAATGAAAACAAAACAGAGGTGATGGTGTTTGGACCCAGTGGCTCCTGTGAGTCCTCCTCTGTTGACCTGGGACCTTTGCAGGTATATTTTAAACCTGTTATTACAGATCTTGGTTTTAAGGTGGACAGTGATTTTAAATT
>NW_015150586.1:725271-728124 GCF_000732505.1 Cyprinodon variegatus
AAAAAAAAATATTTTTTTTTGATGTTTTTTATTTTTTTATGTTTTTACTGATGGGTAAAGACAACAATAAGAGGATGACTGAATGCTACGCTATGCTATAAGAAAATGTTCTGAGCTGTTGCTGAAGCTTAGACAAGCTTTATTCACTAAGGGTTAAACACTGATATAACATTAGTGTTCATGTGTTCCTCAGATGCTCATTACATTTCCATTACCAAGTATGACCAAGACTCATTTAGTGGAATCCTGATGCTATTCGCTGCTAGCTATTTCAAAGAAGGTAAAGAATCTTTAAACTAAAGGTTATTGGTTCTCGATTAAGCAAATCATTTAATAAAACATTATTTGGCTTAAATAATGTTTTATTGAATGATTTGCTTAATCAAGAACCAATAACCTTTAGCTAAATGATTCTTTAACCTCCTTGAAATAGCTAGCAGCGAATAAACATCAGGATTCCACTAAATGACTCTTGGTCATACTTGGTAATGGAAATGTAATGAGCATCTGAGGAACACATGAACACTAATGTTATATCAGTGTTTAACCCTTAGTGAATAAAGCTTGTCTAAGCTTTAGCAACAGCTCAGAACATTTTCTTATAGCATAGCGTAGCATTCAGTCATCCTCTTATTGTTGTCTTTACCCATCAGTAAACACATGAAATGATCAATATCATCAAAAGACATTGTTTGTTCTGTCCATAATTGTGCCAGACCTGCTAACCTTTTTGTCCATGTCCATTTGAAAGGTTGAGTTTCATCCAGCAGCAGCTTACCAGTTAACAGCAACCAGGGGTTTCTTTGTCTCAGGCTCACAAAAGGGCTCCTTCTCATCCAGTCTGGCTCTATAAGTTCCCTAAACTCAAGAGAAATGTGTTGCAGAAAGTCTTTTTGGTTCTGAAAGGTCATCATGATGACTTATCCTTGATTATTCTGGAGTTCTGGGTCCTTTTGGGCCTGGGTCTCAATTTGGTAGAAACCCTGCCAAAGTGGACCCCAGCTTCATAGGAAAGAGAGGAGGGAAAGGAGAATGTTCTGTGGTTTTTACTGTCCTCACACAGAGGGGGGTGGTTGGTCACACCTCTGTGACTTGCCATGTGACTGTTCACCATACTTTTATCCTCTTCTCTGCTCATCATGTCAAGATGAGATATGGACACTGGTTCCCAATGTCCAAAAACCATGATCATGACATATGGCACAACACAGGTAAGAAGCAATGCGTTTATCAATGTGATTTTAAAGTATAGCATCCGTTAGCTAGTGTAAGGGAGGAAACAAAGAGAGCGCAGCATGAGAACAAGCTGAGAAAGGGAGCGTGTGTTTGAGGAGGAGACAGAGAGCCATACGTACCGATAACAGAGATGGTGCAGGTGGAGGGGCTTGCTGCCCGATCGGAGAGTCTGAGCAAAAGACTGCGTTGTCCCAGGCCCAAGTAAAGCTGTCAGCTGGCGTGTCCACCACCATGTAAAGATATAAACCGCAAGAAGAAGTACAAAGGAATATGATCCCTTTAATTAACATACTGGGAACCCGGATTAGATGGTGCCTGGATTTCCACGTTTCCCATCTTTTGCTCCCACACAGTTGGGGAAGTCAGGGGCGGATTTACCATTAGGCAATACTGGACAGTTGCCTAGGGCCCCCAAGTTCCTGGGGGGCCCATGAAACTCTGTTTACATGTATGGTTAATACAACTAGTATTGTTTTTGATAAAAATCCTTTGGCTAAAATGCCCCCCCCCCCTTCATTGAAGGGTCCATCATATTTGATATCAGTCCATTTTGCTGCACATGTTCAGAAAGATCCAATCAGACAGCAGCAAACCATTTGAAAAAAAACAATGTCGTGTTGCCAACTTAGCGCTTTAGTCGCATTTCTCTATCTGTATAATGGGTCTGTTTTATGTGTTGTCTTCTCAATTCAGAGGGCCCCCAGCCTGTCTTTGCCTAGGGCCCCACATTTCCTAAATTCACTCCTGCAGGGAAGTTCCATCTTCTTGGAAGTCCAGTGCGATCGGCTACCAATCAGCAACCTCTGGGACCGGCATCAGCTCCACCAGCAGGCTCTCCGAAGCGGCCTTTGACACGTCTGGCACAATGGCTGCAACATTAGAGATGCTGTAGCTTGATGCGATGCTTCTATAGGATTCAGTCACCAGTTGCCAGGAAACTGAACTTAATAACATCATTATACTCAGATAGATGAAAACATGAAGAAAAATAATTCAACACGCCGTAAAACCACATCTAATCAGGCTAATGGGAAATGTAGCTCATTCACAAAATGACACAGCCAATAAACAAATCCATGAGCTAAAAATACTTATCACAAATAAAATGTATTTAGCTAAAGCAGAAAGACACAACTTTCAAAAGAGCCTAGCTTACAACCTTTATGATAAAAAGTAGCCTGGATACAGAGCTGGCAGGTCTGAGGAAATGACAAGATTGAGACTTCGGTGTCATGATGCGTTCGGCCCTGATTTATAACACTAATGTCCTCACCTCCATGCCAGCTGCACTCACTGCGCTGTGGCCTCCTAATGCTAGTCTTAAAGCTATAATGGAGACCCGCTCTCTTCTCTTTAAAAAAAACTGCACATGCACAACCAGGGGCAGATTTAGGAAATTTGGGGCCCTAGGCAAAAACAGGCAGGGCACCCTCTGAATTGAGAAGACAACACATAAAACAACACATAACCCATTATCCCCATTATCTCTTCTTGTCCCTTTTCTTCTTGTTTTCCTCTCTGTTTTGTACTCAGCTGACTTTTCAGAAGATTTTTTCCAAGCACTAAGCTCACTTAGCTGATTTCTCCTTCCTGTGTTTCCAAAAAGGCCAAAGTAAA
>NW_015150586.1:730200-732178 GCF_000732505.1 Cyprinodon variegatus
TGGATCGCCAACTTGAAGAGGGAGGATTTTTTTTTTTATAGAAATTTTCTAAATTTTGTATATGTAGCCAACATTTTGAAGAATAATATTTTCACTTGGATAATAGCGCGTTGTGACAAACACCAGATACAGCACTGGGACTTGATCAACAGCCGATACCGCACCGTGACGTCACAAACCAGTAGGTGGCAGTAGTGTTCTTTGACAAACATGGATGCCTCCAGTAAAGCACATTCACATGAAAATTTGTTATTTTTCCAAGTGGATCATCTAAATAAGTGTTCCTCCTCATTGTCAATCATTCTGGTGATATGTTTACGTAAGGCCATCCTTTGTGCTCGTTTCCATTTTCACTTACTAGTGGTGAGTCTGACATAGTTGAAAAACTACAAATCTTTTGGAAAGTAAGCTTTGTATGAGCGATGCAAACAGCAACTTTCAAAGAGAGCGTGCACAAGGAGAAATGGTCTCTCACACGCGTTTAATAGGTGTTCTCTCTTGGGAGTGGGTACAGGATCGTGCCTGTGCAGAGCAGTTTTCAGATCAGTTTGGTTCATAGGCGGTTCTAGACATGAGCCAACAGGGGCCCCTGTAGAACGGGTCCTGGGTCTTGTTTTGGCCCCTGGACTGAAAGCAAAGTTTTAATATATTCCCTTGATTATAAGGAAGTAACACAATTTGCAACTGGACTAAAATGATTTATGCTTAAAACAAAAAAAGGAAAACCCTATAATCTAATTTCAAGTGCATAATATCTAATTATCTTATTTAAAGGAACACTTTTTCCTTTGGCAGATCAGTCCATTTACCTACTTGAATTAAGAGCAGATGAACTAAAGAACATTTTTACTTTTTAGATGAGGCTTTGCAGCTAAATTAAATTCTAATGATGATATGCAATGGGCTTCGGGTTTTCACTCAGCTTTAAGCTTCATAATAAGAAAGGATCAGAGTTTGTCTGCTAGATCGAAGGTCTGCAAAATCAAAAACCGGAAATCTGATCATTATGTGTTTTAAAGAACATCAGTATTAATACAAAGAGCCCAAGGGGTCCTTCAACATGCTCCACAGGCCGATCCCTATTGTCTTTGCCTCAAAGCGATGCTGTTGCAAAGAGGATGAAAGAAAAACAGAATTTATGAGACCAGGCCTCCTTCTTTCATTTTTTCAGTCTTTCTGACATGCAGGTGCACCTTGCAGGCTTTCTAGCAGGGGTCAGAGGTCAGGGGTCAGGATGCGCTCACTGGATGCTCTATCATCACACAGCAGCATCAAACACAGAGGGAGGACTCTGTGTTCTGGAAGCCTCTCTGTAACGCTCTGCATTAAGGTTTTCGGTTCCTGTGTTCTCACCAGACACCCTCTCCGGCTGGAAAAGATTAAATCTCATGGCTGACTGATTGTTTCCTTAAAATATCTCAGCTTTTGACAGGTACCATTCTAATAAAAGTGGTATTAATTTCACCTGTCAGTGGTCTTCAAAGCTGCAGCTGACCATCATGCATTTGGAGTAATATCCCAAGCCTCCCAGGAGCAGCAATAACATTGTAAGGGGACTAAACTGATAACATGCTTTGAAACTTTGTCCTTCTTATGTGGCTCCAGTTCCATAAAGCCCTGATTAGATCTGTGTTTATGCTCTACCCCAGTCTTCAGGGACGATTCCCCGAGATGTTTACCGGAGTCTGTAATGTCGTGTCATAAGCCGAGATATTCATTTCAAACATTGATGAAGCAATATGCTTTGCTCTGCACAGCAAATTAACCCCCCCTCCCACAACAGGACACCACCAAGGAGGAGCGAGGAGCTTGCAACCCCCCCTGCTTGCTATATAGGCCTTAAGTTAAAATCGTAGGGAAGTCATATTTAAATGTCAAATCATTCTGGCTTAAACATGTATATAAATGTACTTTTTATCAGACCATATTGTCCCAAAAGTTAAAAAAATGTATAAAAAAAATCCTGTCTTAAAATCTG
>NW_015150586.1:733694-734331 GCF_000732505.1 Cyprinodon variegatus
CAACAATTCCGCCCCCTTGATAAACAACCAATCACATTCACTTTATTCACTCGTGTAAAGTCAGACACCATTCGGGATAATTCTGAAATTAAGCAAAAATAATCTGGTATTTAAAAAACTATTTCCATACGACTTTAAGGAAGTCCCGATAAGGGCGAAAAGGCTGGAGCTAAAGTCAACATGAATAAATAGACTTTATTCTGCTCAAGTTAAATTGAGCGCAGGCTGCATCCAAAATCAGACTGCTGCAAAACAGCCTGTCTGCAACATTCTCTTTGAGTTTGGAGGGAGGACTTGGAGAGAGAGGTCCCAGACACCGAGGAAAAACTGGTTGAAATGACAATGTGAGCAACGTCCAAACAACGTCTACAATTGGTTGAAATTGTAAACGTCCTTTACTTATATAGCCCTTTTTTATCTTTAGAGTTTGATCCAACCGACCCCGGATGTTGGCAGGACTCGGCAGAGATCATAAGCCAGGAGAATATCCAAAGGGAGGAAGACAGTTGAGGAAGCGAAGAGGCTCTGAAGCCCCACAGAGGATGACGTTTTCCTTCTTGTGGTGATCAAGTGTCGCTGATGTAACCGGAACTACTCCCCCCTGAAGACAACCCCCCCTGGAGGAGGTTTTAAAAGA
>NW_015150586.1:735294-744992 GCF_000732505.1 Cyprinodon variegatus
ACCAAAAGAATATATTTGGGCCGAAACTGCACATATTCTGGATACTGATAGGGATTTTTTTCATATGTCATGTTAAATTAAGCGTTCATTACTGCATGCTTTACTCTTATGAATGTAATAATAATATTGCGCATCCTCGAGCTCAAAGAAAGTCGGAGTGGAGACAGAGGACGGTAGGAACAGCGGAGGCTGTAGGCTTTGCTTTGCGCAGGCGGTCTGGAGCAAAGCGGAGAGCAGCGAAGCGGAGCACAGAGGGGCGGAGCGGAGTGCAGTGGGGCGGAGCGGGGTGGTGATGGAGGATGTGGGATTTTGGGGTAAGGGTTTCGTTTGACGTTAACATTTATGTGTTTTCTGAACCCCTCTTTACATCTGATTGCTAGAATATGACCAGAGTCCAACTGAAGTGCTTTCTTCCATTCCTCATTCATTTCTTTAGTTTGTTCATCATTAGTTAACCTTTACTCAACATTTAACTGTTTATTGGGATATCTTTACATATCTATTATAGGTTCAATGGTCATAAATGCCAAGCTACCATTTCCCCCTTAGTAAAATATAATCAGTATTTATTCATTAAGTAATGTTAATCAACAGTTATTGATACTAGGGTGTCCTTTTGAAAGTAAAGCAGCTTTGGCTCAAACTGCCTAATAAAATGGGAAACAATCTTTCTCCCTTTGTCTTTTTTTAATAGCAGCCTAAATGTGTCAGATGCAGTTTACATGAAGAAACACGTCAGTGCTACCATTTAAATGGAAAATATTCACATCAAACTGAGATGACAAATGCAGCATGACTCGTGAGTCTCCTGAGCTCATTTGTCACACATGAAGGATGGAGGGAGAGGATGGAGGCCAATAGTTCTCAGCCCATTCAATACATAACTATTGGAGCAAACACCATGAAGCTTCAGAGAACCACATGCTAATTATCTGCAGCTTGTATGAACCCTGCCAGACGTGACCTCGCCTTTGAAGGTTGGATGAATGCAAGGTTTCCGCTAGCGAGAGATTCTATTGATTGGGTATTTTGAAACTATTCACTGAGTGACTCATTTGTCTAACAAGAAATAACATTTTCTTTTCACTTCCCTGCTCTGTTCTTCTCTGCTGCTGTTTTTTTTTTGCATCGTGGACCTGCTGGTGTACATTCTAGCCTTCTTAAGAAGGACTAATTGACACCAGCTATGCCAGGTGAAAGTAATTAACAGCAATTAACCAGCCAGGATGATGGATTACTGGCAGCATGTGGGATCTTGGGAACAGGATTGTGATGAAAAGAAACAATCGCTGAGTTGATGAACTAAATGTCAGTTTTTCAATTAGCAATGAAAAGAGAAAACGGCTCAAGGCCCCACAGAACAGCCCATTTTAGTTAGAAATAAGTAAAAATTAAATGAAATTAAGTGTATTTATCCTTAATTTGAGCAGGTCAATAAGAT
Source organism: Cyprinodon variegatus (assembly GCF_000732505.1). Taxonomy (NCBI): domain Eukaryota; kingdom Metazoa; phylum Chordata; class Actinopteri; order Cyprinodontiformes; family Cyprinodontidae; genus Cyprinodon; species Cyprinodon variegatus. Next base: position 736,736 of record NW_015150586.1, read on the forward strand.
ATGAGATATTTTTCTCTTAAAACAAGATAATTAGATAAAATGCACTTGAAATAAGACAATGTAATTGTGTTTTCTTATTTTAAGTGTAAATTGTCTTTTTCATTAGCAAAATGTCTCTTTTACCTCCTCAATCCAAGAACAAATACACTTATTTTAAGAAAAAATTACTTATCTATATTTAGATTTTTCCAGTGTAGAAACATCAGTTTTGTTTGATTTTTTTTTTATAAGACATAATTTTTCCTTCTGAAAATGTTAATTAGCAGAATGTAACATTCTAACAATAAAACGGTTTGCTTTCCTGAATGCTTTCCTGAAACAGGAAAAGCATACAAAGTATATTAACACAGGATCTTACGGATTGCAAAGAGGACCCAAAAGTTTAGGTAGACACGTCAGATTGACATTTAGAGATTTATTGGATGCAATGAATGCAGAACAGCAGAAGGCCACCAGCAGCAGGGACAGAGACGGGTTAGCAGCAGGGCAGGAACCTATGGACCAGTAAAGTTCATAAGTAAAGCCACTAACCTTCTCAGTGTTAGTGGGAGGCAGCACATGCTGAAGTTCAGGTTCTCACCCTGGCCAGCTGGTAACAGCAGAGTGACGTCACTGTGTATCTAACAGGTATTGAATGTGAATCCTTGGAATGACGTAAGAGTTTGAGCCCACCGACCCAGCAGGTTGGCAGGACTCGGCAGAGATCATAAACCAGGAGAATATCCAAAGTGGGGAAGACAGTTGAAAAAGCAAGGAGGATGACATTTTCCTTTCGAACACACAATCTAAATGTTTGCTTTGGTATTAGCAGACCTAGCAAGCAGTAGAAAATGAGAGCAGGAGAGCATAAGTGTATCACTTACTGATTGGGAGGAGTTAAACGTGCAATATAAGTAAATGGTTTAACTAAAACTAACAAGGTAAGAAATTTAATTGGTTAAGGGAACCAGTCAGTTATGGTTTATGTCATCACCATTAAAAAAATATTGTGTTAGTTAAGTTAGTTAAGGGGGCCATAACAAGGGCCTAAACCAATTCTATACACTGGAAAAAATTGAAATCTAGATAAGTTATTTTTTCCTAAAATAAGTGCATTTGCTCTTGGATTGAGGAGGTAAAAGATATATTTTGCCAATTGAACAAGACAATTTACATTTAAAAATAAGAAAACACAATTGCATTGTCTTATTTTAAGTGTATTTTATCTAAATAACTTCTTTTAGGAGTACAAATACTCATTCCATTGGCAAAGCATTTCATTTACCCACTCAAATTAAGAGTAAATACACTTAATTTAAGAGATGTTTACTTATTTCTAGATAATTTAACAGTGTAGGGGCACTGTACTGCAAAAATGATCTAGAAATAAGTAAAAAATATCTTAAGTGTATTTACACTTAATGTGAGTAAGTAAATAAGATGTTTTGAGTATTTTTACTCTTAAAATAAGATGATTACATAGCATGCACTTGAAATAAGACAATGTATTTGTTTTCTTCTTATTTTAAAAATAAATTCTCTTGGTCCATTTGCAAAGTGTCTCACTTACCTCCTTTTTCAAGAAAAAATGCACTTATTTTAGGCAAATAATTACTTATTTCGTTTTTTTTTGTTTTTTTTTTTTCATGTGTGGCCCCTGTCTAGAACCACCAATGAATCCAGGATTTTAAAAAATGTAAGGGAAATAACGCTGGACATTTACACGGTCAATGACTTTCAATAATCTGGCACTCTATGTCAGCCAGAGAGCAGAATACAAAGCCAGGAAAATTGGGGGAGGGAAAGAGGTGTTATTTGGGTCCAGACAGGGGAGACACAGGTGGAAATGAACCAACTGCTGCACCAGAGAGGGGATTGTGAGCAGATGAGGGCGGTGCAAACAAACAGGTAAGAATAATAACATATATAGTTTAAAAATCAAACTTAATATTGTGAAATTTATTTTCTATAGAGATCTACATGCAAATTCTATTCATTTTTTGTGTCGTTCCCAGATGCAGAAACCTAAAAACTTCCAATCATTATGTGACCAAAGAATCAGCAATTTGGCTGCAGTAGACCAGGAGCTGGACGGAAACATTGCTAAATGCTACAGCAGTGGGCATGAGGTTAGATTTACAGAGAGAATGAGCTATAAAACCAGACTTCAGACCTTTTTATGATTAAAAATATTTATGCTTACGGCTATTATTTACGCTGATGGTATTTTATGACACTGATCATTGCTGAACTGGCTCTGCTTCTTGGTCCCCCATCTATTTTGAAGAAACAACCAGTTGCTGCTCCCAGACGTGTCTCCAAGATGATCAATCAATGTTCAAATCAATCCTGTGCTGTGCTGGGAGCTAACATGAGGATAATATGATATTTCTGCTGGGCTGAATGTCAAGAGTCAGGCTCAAACAGCTGTTTAGGGAATATATCGATCAATACTGGAAAAAACTGCCTGTGCAGAGCAGTGCTGCTGTCTGGTGGGTCACTTTATGATGTCTTATTCATGTTTATTCTGTGATCTGAAAACAGAGCAGCTAACTAACGGTCTGCTTTATTAGCCCCCAGCTCTTTAATTTACTCTGGGGTCACAAATCCTTCCATTGATCCTCAGAGTCAGCGGGGAACTGACTGGCCCTTTGCTGGGGCCGATGATCAACCATCTTACTAAAGTAAACAATTAGGCAATACTAGGCAGTTGCCTAAGGCCCCAAGTTCCTGGGGGGGGCATGAAACTCTGTTTACATGTATGGTTGATAAAACTATTCTTATTTGTGCACGTTAATTATGATTTTGATAAAAATCCTTTGGCTAAAATGCCATCAGAACGCTAATAATATTGTGTCTCAGCCACCCCCTTCAGTGTCCACCATATTGGATCAGTCCATTTGCTGCACATGTCCAGAAAGGTCCAAACAGACAGCAGCAAACCATTTGAAAACAATCAATGTAAAGAGCAGTGTTGCCAACTTAGCGCCTTAGTCGCTACATTTTGCGACTTTTCAGACCCCTCTAGCACTTTGATTTCAAAAAAGCGCCTAGCGCGAAATCTAGCAACTTTTTTCTGCTAGTGTAGACTTTTGAGACAACATCTAAAAGCAGCAAACTCTGCTCTCCAGAGCGAGTAGATTGGTAACCCCGCCACCTGCTCTCCTCTATCTTGTCTGCTGTCATGATTCATGCAGCTATTATTTCATCCAAATGAAAAATGGAGAACAGAGAAGCAGATCATGGCTTGTCTACAGTGAAAAGAAGGACTGGGTTATTTACTTTGGCCTTTTTGGAAACACAGGAAGGAGCAATCAGCTAAGTGAGCTTAGTGCTTGGAAATAATCTTTCATTCCTTTAGAGACAGAATGAAAAGTCAGCTGAGTACAAAACATAGAAAGGAAAACAAGAAGAAGAGAGGGACAAAACCTAGAACAGATAATGGATGTCTATTCTATTAACATTTCTCTATCTGTAGAATGGGTGTGTTTAATGTGTTGTCTTCTCAATTTAGAGGGGCCCCTTCCTGCCTTTGCCTAGGGCCCCAAATTTCCTAAATCCGTCCCTGCATACATCCAGTTCTCCAGTGATCTCTGGAAATCCAAGTTGTTGATATAAAATCAGAGTGAAAACCTTGTTCAGGTTTGGATGAGCTGTAAGCTGACATTAGTGGGTGGAAACATAAGAAGTATTTATGGAGGTGTGATCTGATACCTGCGATGCCTGGTTAGTGCACCTACTCCTCGTTAAAACATTGTCAGCACATCTAAGGTTACAGCATGAAGGAAGAAAGTTCTTTCTTGATGTTTTTCTGCAGTGAAATTCCCTCTTCGCCTCTGAACAAACAATAGATTTTCAGCCCGTGATGCTGCCTAACTTGATTGCTGTTTCCGGCTGAATTGTGAGCTGCCACCATCAAAGCTGCAGATGGGAAATAAGCCAGACACACTTACAGCCAGAGGGAGCGTGTGTGTGTTAGTGTTTCACATCACAGTAAGCTGTTAAATCAGAGCCTTTTAACATCAGAGCCTGTAGGATACAGACTTCCAGCTGTAAATGAAGGCTCCTATTGCTGCCTGCTGGTTTAACATAGCAGTTTACAGTTAGACGGCGTTGCAGCTCCCTCCAGTGTAAAACAGAGTTCCATTAAAATCCCCTCACTGTCATGTTGGTTTGTAGTTTTTGGCCCTCATGAAGAATCACACTGAAGTTTGAATCTCAAATTACAGCTGTTTTAAGGTTTAAGTCCAGCTTCTTCCACTTGAGGCATCCAGCAAAGGTTAAACCTATCCTTTCACGTCAGGATTTTTTAACTCTGTGCCTTTCTAACCACTAGGCTAGATTACTGTAATGCTCTTTATTAGGTGTCATTGATTCATGTGTTTCTCAGCTTCAGAGGGTACAGAATACTGCTGCACATCTTTTAACGGGTACAAGTAAATGTGACCATATTTCCACTTTTTTGCTCTCATTACATTGACTGCCAGTATAATTTAGGATTGATTGCGGGAGCTGGCTCGGAGCTCGTCTGCCTGGCTGTGTGTTTTCTGGACAGGGACGCCTTTTACAGCTGCCTTTTGTATCTATGCTTCTTTTTCTATGTCTGCTTGTGTCTCCTTGAACCCCAGTCGACCTCAGCAGATGGCGACTCACACTGAGCCTGGTTCTGCTGGAGGTTTCTTCTTGTTAAAAGGGAATTTTTCCTCTCCACTGTCGCTACAAGCATGCTTAGTGTGAGGGATTCCTGAAGAGTCAGTGAGTCGATGCAATCAGCTCGTTTTCCTTAGATAGAAAACTTTGAATCAATCTGACTGGAAGATCTAGTGAACTGGAAAGTGCCTTGAGACGACATGATGTGAATTAGTGCTATAGAAATAAACTGAATTTAACTTATCACGGCGCCTGCTGCCACGTTTACCGTGCAGCAGCCCTGCGGTGCCCTGTCCAGTCTGAACTCCTCATAATGAGAAATAAGACATGAAGCTGAGGTCTTTATTTTCCCTGTCAGGAGTTTTAATCATGTACATTTAACTTAATGCTGCATTCATCATGCAGATGAACACCTTCCCAGGACCATGTGTGACAAATCAGCTGGCCTTTAAAGGTTACCAACACATTTCCAACAAGTAGCTGCAGTTGTAGTTACACGCGTCTCCTGGAGGCATCAAAGCCGCTCCTCATAAACCTGATGACATTTGTCATGCTGACATTTTTAAGCAACCTTTTCCTGTAAAACCGACTTTAATTCCTACATGCGAGGGAAGTCCTGCAGATGGGACACTGTCCTCCTGTCCGGACCACGGATTTCTGTCAGATCCAAGGAGAACAAAGGCAGAACCCACAGGTAATAATTGCAAAACCAGTTTTATTTATATTAACACTCAAATTAAATGCAACAATTCAAGGCACAAAAAAGCACAATCAAAGGTTTAAGTGGGGAATACAATGCAGGCGGATTAAGATAATAAATTAAATGTGTTTAATCTCGTTAAGGATTACAGAGAACAGGAGAAGCCGAACACAAACAGGAGAGAAATAAACATTTTCTGCGCTCCAGGACTTCCTGTCATTCATCAAGAATAAAACAAACGTTTAAAAATGAATAAAAAGGTAATGTGCAGAGGGCGGCGCTCTTTCCCCTTTCCATACCTCTCTCTGTTAGTGTCGAAGGCCGTCTGCGTTCAGTTTAATACATGTTGGTTAAACGTGGGCCGGTGGCCAATTTGGCATAAGGTTGGATCTTTTCCCTCCCGTCTCCAGATTGCGTTTCGCAGAGTCTTTGCAGCAAAGTAAACGTACGCAGCGCCAGATAAGACGAGGTAAAGGGAAGAGGCCATTTCTCAGACTACAAACTTGTTCTTGGTGGTGGAGCCGCTCTTGGTGGCCGTGTCGGCGTGCGACTGGTAGCCGATCGTCATCTTCATAGGAAGCCCCAGGCGCTCCTTGTAAACTCTCCTAGAGAAACAGAGACAGCAGCGTGAGACACAGACATCATCGTGGTCAGGACGCGCCCCGCCAAAACGCCGCCGCCGCCGACTCACCCTATGTGTGTGACCGCCTCTCTGTTCTCGTAGTCGGATGTCCACACGGCTATTTTGTCCCCTTTGTTGCGGATGTTGACGACGGCTCCGCAGACGTCGTCGCTGTAGTCGTCGAACGCCTCTCCCACTAAACACAGGAGCTGTTGAGGGAAAGGGAGGACACCATTAATGGACCATGGCGTCAGTTCTGTACGGCCCGGGTCGCAACTTCCCATCATCCTTTGCCAGCTTGGAGTAAAATATAATGTGAGATTTTTAATGATTTCTCTGCTGAGGGAAAATAAACGATACTGAAGGGAAAGAATCGGTGTCACCTGATCAATATGTCTGATCAAGTGTTCAGTAATTCCATTGAACGCTAATCCAGAACCACACGGCATTATGGGGGATGTAGTCACGGGAAGGGATTTAGCTTCTCAAAAGTAAGCTAAACTAAGCTGCTAGCAGCATAGACATTATATACATAGATCCCTCATTGGACGCTGGCCGACGTGCCGAGAGGGCAGCCATCTTGGATCAGACCACAATTCAGACAGCTGCTGTCAGAATAAATAGGAGGCGCCTTTGATCTCATTTCAATCACATGAAAAACGAGTCAGAGATAATATTACAATAATCTCTTAAATGTCACAACCCCTTAAAAGAGCAAAACAATTTTTAAAATTAACTTTCAGTTAGATTACACAGATTTATTCAGGTTAAAAACTATTTAAACTGAACTCAAACTGGATGAAATATATGCAAAGTTATATATTTAGCAAATAAATAACATGATAAACACATTTTATATTAATATATTATAAGATTAGGTTTTACAAATATTATAAATTTATTAAGTATATTATTATTATTCAGTATTTTAAAGGATTGCTCTTTAATAATGAGTATTATGATCTATAGAAGAAAATTTGCTGTAATGTGATTTAAAAAAGAGGTAAGTTATTTTGTTTTTTTTATTAATTTCATGTTAATTTTTATTTTCATCATTGTCGAGACTTTTTTGTCAAATTGTATTTTAAGGTACATTTTTGTTGTGTCAAACTAAAGGCTCAGTTTGTCTAAACTTATCTCTGACTCGTTTTACATGTGATGAAAATGAGATCCAAGGCGCCTCCTATTCATTCTGACAGCAGCTGTCTGAACTCTGGTCTGATCCAAGATGGCCGCCTTCTAGGCACGTCGGCCTCGCTGCTGACAACGTCCAATGAGGCGTCTACGTATATAATGTCTATGGGTAGTAGGCCTGACTTAGTAAAGGTTAGTAAAGGTCAAGTTTGAACATGTTTCAATTCTCAATATCGACTGGTATTAAAAGGCTTATTTTATGATCCATATTACTATAAAGTGAATTTTGTTCCATTATTAATGAAGCAAAGATCACGTTTTGCAAATGGAAATAAAAAAAGCTTAAGAGATGAAACGTTGAAAGACTTTTTGATCAAAAGTTGTTTTGGGAGAAATTTGGCTTTTAAATTGGACTTTCTTTTTTTCAAATTTATGTTATAAATGTTTTTGGCCTTTTTTCAAATCAAATTGTTTTACATTTTAGATTTTATCATCCATTGATAAGTTTTAAAGATCACATCATTATCACTTCAAGGCCAATAAAAACTCTCGCTGTCGACCAATCAAAATGTTGCTAACGTCCACCAATTGAAATGTGTCTTTACCCCCCCCCCCCCCAACAATAAAGAAACAAGCATCCCTCCATAGGCGGGAGACATAAGCCCCATTTCCACTTCCCTCTGAAAACCGATCCGTGCCGAGTTCAGACCGAGCTTGGATCAGTTAGCCGTGCCGAAACACCAAGCTAGCACGGTTTCTAGCCTCCTAGGGGCCATTTACGGTACTACTGCTCTCTAGTGGAAAACAAGCAAACTAACATGGCGGAGCCCGTAACATTCACGAAGTTTGCGGAGAGTCAGGCGAAGAAGGCAGCCTTTGGTGGATTTACTTGACAGAGTCGGCTTTTAGGAAGTGAATACGACAAAGATATTCTAATTAGGGATTTCAGACGCAGGAAACAATGACAGAAATTGAGGTTCATCACACTGCTAAAGCTCTGCATTAGGGATGCACGATATAATCAGCCCCCTATCGGTATCGGCCTGTATCGGCCTTAAAACTGAATATCGGACATCGGCCACCCCACCGATATTTAACCCGATATTTGATCAGCTTCTGAGTTTCTAAAGTCTGAAAAACCAAAAAATACCTCTTCTTCCTCCTCCTCATAA
>NW_015150586.1:745374-746466 GCF_000732505.1 Cyprinodon variegatus
AGTATATTATTTTTCAAAGTGTCAGAAATGGATAATAAAACTGCTATTTTCAATGACTACTTATTTTCGATATCGGTTATCGGCTACATGAGTTTTAAAATATCGGCATATCGGATATCGGCCAAGATCCCAATATCGTGCATCCCTACTCTGCGTACACTGTAAGATTTTTTGCTCTTTTAGGCTTATTTTCCAGTTGTGTGAGAATTTTTCCATAGGGTCAACTTCCAGCCTGATGGTGCGTGGTGTAGTGAACAGGGGGTAACGAGGGGCGATCAGCCTCTAATGACCATGTCCCCATCAGGAATCGTAAGGCTGGGAGAAAATCAAACATGTTTGAAATTCAGTCGGTCGTCGTAAGCTGGTCGTGGGCAAATCGCTCAGTGGGCAAACAAGGATTTTTCTTCTTCTTCCTCTCAGAGGAAAACCCAGCAGCATGGCGGGGGTGCAATGAGTGAAATGGAGTTCTTTCTGTAAAATTGACTGTAGCAGCCACGTTTGCTCAGCCATGTCTTTGTCCAAATACGTCTTCGCCTTTTCTTTTTAGGGCTTTCAGCACAAAATTGCACAAATAACCAAGGCAGCGCGTTTTACTCTAGTGAGCTTCATATTCCTCTTCTACTCGTTTGGCTTCCTGATAGTAGCGCCATCTCACTGCGGAACTGAGTCCCACCTGGTTTTTAGACGTACAGTGTGAGCAGGTAGATCGCAGCAGAGCATCAGATCGCACAGTGTGAGAACAAACATTGTGAGCTGTGAACTTTTAAAACCTGCTGTTTCGTCATACAGTGTGAGCTTTAGCTGCGTGCAACGATTGAAAAAAAAAAAAAAAAAACATACAGCGAATGCACAGCTTAAGCAGAATCATCATTAGAAATCTGTGGCACGGTAGGGAAGCTAGTGTTTTTATAAATGACTGAAATTTCCTGAACAGGGAGGCTGACTGTAAGCAGATGACGCGGTCTGCTCATGCTCTCTTTGTTATCTGAGAACAGAGTACCATGTTAGAGCGGTTCGGTTGTGTCGCGCGCAGTTGGGTTCAGTTGTGCGTTCCATTTACACTCAACAGTTATCTCGTTTACCGTGCTCGGA
>NW_015150586.1:751040-752270 GCF_000732505.1 Cyprinodon variegatus
AGTACCATGTTAGAGCGGTTCGGTTGTGTCGCGCGCAGTTGGGTTCAGTTGTGCGTTCCATTTACACTCAACAGTTATCTCGTTTACCGTGTTCGGACTGATCCAGATCTCGGCACGGTTTCAATAGGGTAGTGAAAACAGGGCTATAGATCAGATAGAAGTTGACACAAACTTAGACCCATTTCTGCACCAACTAGCATCAATGATTGGACTCAATTGAAAAACCTACAGTTTCCAGCCAGAAGCGGTCCAGGTCTGATCTCCTCTGCTGCTTGGAGAGCGTGATCAGCCAGCGTCCGCCTCGCTTGTTCCTCTCGTCCTCCCACATGGGCTCAATGCCGTCCTGCAGGGAAACGGGTCGGATCGTCAGCAGCAGTACAGACATTTACAGCAGCCATAAAAAAAGGGAGAAGAAGAAACGAGCTTCCAGATGTTTCTCATTAAACCTAAAGAAACACGAATAAAACACAGGATCTGGGGTTAATACAGAAATATGACTGATAGAAAAATGAAACCTCAGACGCCTGAACCAAGCAGGTCTGTTAGAACCCAGCTCCTGTTGGATCGGAACCGGCTTCAGGGTCCAATGTTTTGTTTTATTGTTCTGGGCTCAGCGTCAGTTTAGGAGGAGAAAAGTAATAAAGCTGCATAAATCTGCACCCATTGGTACTTTTTATTTAACTCAAGTTTTTTTTCTTTTTTCACACAGTTTTAAGATAGTGGGAGTTTTTTTTTATTGTGGATCCCTGTTATCCACAGCTTAATGCTGATATTTGAATATTTCATACAAAATAGCAAAAGAAAATGGAGCTCTTGTTTAACCTTTGGCTTTTACCAAACAAACAAACAATCAGAGTCTAATGCATTATATGGGAGACTCTAGTTTACTAGGAGACTAGCTGATACGCTATATTAACATGATCCTGCCTGTGAGACACAGCTGAGGGACGCAGGGACAGACTAGTCAGAGGATGTGAATTACATGCAGAATCTATTGGTGGGGCGTCAAGCAGCGGTGGGACGTCCGAGCATAGGGATGTCCTGCTGTGCATCAGGGCTTCCAAGTGTCTGGATGTAAGATGTCTGAGCATCGGAATTCTGAGCAGTGGGACATCCGAGCGCCGGGATGTCCAGCTGGGCATCAGAGCGTCGGGATGGCCGGATGTCAGGATGTCCGAGAGTCAGAAAAGCCGAGTGTCAGGATGACCAAGGTTTGGCACGGCGAGTGTT
>NW_015150586.1:753964-755648 GCF_000732505.1 Cyprinodon variegatus
CTGGCTGTCCGATGTCTGAGCATCGGAATTCTGAGCAGTGGGACATCCGAGCGCCGGGATGTCCAGCTGGGCATCAGAGCGTCGGGATGGCCGGATGTCAGGATGTCCGAGAGTCAGAAAAGCCGAGTGTCAGGATGACCAAGGTTTGGCACGGCGAGTGTTGGAATGTTCAAGCGTTGGGATGGCCGAGCATCGGGATGTCTGATGTCCAAGTGTTGGGATGCCCGAGCGCCGGGATGGCTGAGCGTCAGGATGGCCGAGCATCGGGATTTCCGATGTCCGAGCGTTGGGATGGTCGACTGCAGGATGGCCGAGCATCGGGATGTCTGATGTCTGAGCCCTGGGATGTCCAAGTGTCGGAATGTCCAAGCGGCAGGGCGTCCGAGCTTGGGGATGGCCGATGTCCATGCGTTGGGACGTCCGTGCACCGGGACGCCCGAGTGTAGGGATGTCTGAGCATCTTGACCAATCAGAAAAGCTAAACCAGCAGACAGACTCTACATGCAGCTGTGATCCCTTCTGCAGAGCTGTCAGCATATAATGATGAATATAATGGGGTTAAACGCAACAGGTTTTAAAAAGCCAGAACGATTGTTTTATTTTTTTTATGCAGAAGGAGAAGTGAGAGAAGTGATTTTTCTACTGAACTGTGAATAGTTTATAAATATGAATAGTAACTTAAAATGTTAAAAACAAAGGAAAAAAAATAAAAGGTCCTATTCTGGTATTATTCACCTTCCGCCAATACAAACGGCAGCCGTGCACCTTCTCACCTAAATATCTGTTAAAACTCATGAACTGTGTTTCAGCAGTATCTATAAATAGATTGAATTGTGTGGGAGTTGACCTGTCAAGCTTTAGTGCTTAAGTCTTTTACAAAGTTTTATTTCTAGATTGCATGTTTCTAATGTTCATTTACAAAACCTTTTTGTTTTTTGCTGCAGCAATAATGGTTAAAAAAGTGCCTTTATAGTCTTTGCTCTGATAAATTTAACGAGCTGCAGATGAAGAACCGGCAGACTGGACGACGGACACATCTATCCTTAAAAACAGAAACTCTGTGAAAACGGATCAAGCATTCGACTCAAAGTAAAGACGAGCAACAAGAGGCCGTCGTCCCCGTCTTAATACCCCTCTATATCTCTTATAAATGAAAAAGATGAAGCCAACAGACCTTAAAAAGGGAGTAATCACAGCCCGACATGAGGTTGCTTGACAGCTGAATGTGGTTATAGAGGCTGAAAACAGAGAGAGAGAGAGAGAGGAGTTATGAAAACATCCAACATGCAGCTGGGGCGTTTTACTCCTGCAGTCTCTCCATCACTGCAGAGGAAAGCTGACATTAATTGCTGCTTACGCCCAAAAATCTTCGACCGTGTCAAATTTAGAGATGAGGCGCAGGTTGGCCTGCCATGTTTTGCTCTTGTCATTCTTGAAGAACCACAGAGACCATCTGTTTGGGGCAGAGTAACAGGATAGAAATTACAAAACACACAGAAAAAGAAGCCAGAAACACTGTGAGTGGATCCACTGGCTCCTTCTGAAGGAAACTGCTCAGATATCAGCTGAATAAAGTCTACAGCCTAGAGGGTGGATGATAAAACAGATAAAAGATAAAACTTTCCTTTTTCATAAAGCTTATAGTTAGAGAGGCTCAGGTTATCCTGAGCTATCTCTATAGTTA
>NW_015150586.1:756281-759074 GCF_000732505.1 Cyprinodon variegatus
TCTCCTTGAACCCCAGTCGTCCTCAGCAGATGGCCGCTCACACTGAGCCTGGTTCTGCTGGAGGTTTCTTCCTGTTAAAAGGGATTTTTTTTTTCTCTCCACTGTCGCTACAAGCATGCTTAGTGTGAGGGATTGCTAAAGAGTCAATGAGTCAATGCAATCAACGGGTTTTCCTTAGATAGAAAACTTTGAATCAATCTGACTGGATGATCTGGTGAACTGGAAAGTGACCTGAGATGACATGTGTTGTAAATTGGCCCTATAGAAATAAACTGAATAGAATTAAAACAGGAATTAGAGCAGCCAGTGAGTTCAAATAAAAGCAGGGTTTGAATTTGCGCCATGAAAGGACAGAAACATCTAGAGGATTCAAATTAAACTGCTTCCAGTTTAACGAAAGAGCCAACTCAGACTGTCTGATGAGTAAATGTGGGATAGAGTGCGTCAGCTCGGCTTTAATGCAGGATGTTTTGGGGCGTTTCCTCATTTTAACGTGTCTGTCAATCATCAGAGAGTCAGACTGAAGGAAGTAATCTGATGATTTTCAAACAGCAGATCTGATAAACCCTGACAGGCTTCTGACTTTCCCATCTGGCACAAAGCGGGCAGGGAGTAGCTATCCTGACCCAATGACAGGTGGGTAAAGGCTAAAAAGTAAAGGATGAGTTTTTTTTACATCTGAATTTAAATGCTGGAGCCTGAAAAACAGATTTTGTTTGTTTTTTAAAAGGTAGCATGGGGCATGCAAATGTTAACTTTTAGCTGAAGCTCTTAGGTGCAGCTGAACACTTTAAGGTCGACGTTGGGGCGACAGTGGCGTCGGATGCAGGAGTTTGCCCTTCAACCAGAGAGTTGTTGGTCTAAGCCCAGACTCCAGTTTGTTGTTGTCTCTGGGCAAGACACTTCCCCTGCATTGCCTACTGACTGTGGTCAGAGGGGCGGACAGCACCAGTGTCCAACTTTCATTCCTCTGATGAGTTTAGCTTCTCTGATTGACTCACTTGGACTTAAACATCACATCCTTGTGGGATTTAAAATCTACATAAAATATTCAGTTGCTGCCTGATTGCATTCAGCAGAGAGCTTAAACAGAAGGCAGCTGAGAGGAAACATGTGAACGGATGAGGAAGGGTCACCAGAACCAGGATGAAAAACTAAACAAAAACAGCCACATAAATGGATCTAGGAAGCTGGAAGCTACGTCAGTGATAAAAACAGATCAGTTTCTGTCTGAGAATCAGTTTGAACATTTTGATGCTGTTGATCAAATTTGCTTTAGGAAGAAAACAATCAGCAGAGAGACAAGATGATTTGGAAGGATTGGTTGGTTGGATGGATGGAGAATGGATGAATGGATGGACGGAGGATGAATGGATGGATGTTAGATGATGAATAATTGATGGATTAATGATGGATGGATGGATGAACGGATGGATGGATTGATGTTGGATGGATGAATAATTGATGGAGGGATGAATGGTTGGATGGATGGAAGATGGATGGATGTTGGATGGGTGGAGGATGGATGGATGGATGGATGAACGGAGGATGGATGGTTGAATGGATGGATGGATTGATGTTGGATGGATGAATAATTGATGGAGGGATGAATGGTTGGATGGATGGATGTTGGATGGATGGATGGATGAACGGAGGTTTGATGTTGAATGGATGAATAATTGATGGATGGATGGATGGATGGATGGATGAACGGAGGTTTGATGTTGAATGGATGAATAATTGATGGATGGATGGATGTTGGATGCATGTTTTCCTTTTATTGAACATTAATTCTAACTCTGATCTTTTCCGTTTTTAAATCGTTCCTGAACCTCCTGGATTTTCAGATTTCCCTCTAACATTGAACCAAGTTTGGACCCGAATTTTTCCAGAACAATAAAATCTTAAAGTTCTGGTAAATCTGTTGTTCAGGGATGGAGGATCTGAGCTTCACAGCCTGAAGCTTTAGAAACGTTCAAACCTTCTCGGTGGCACACAGATGAGATCCTAATCCATGTTGGACCTTTGGACCCGCCTCATCATGGAGACGAGTTAAACGTGTTCCAACCTGCAGATCCTACCTGTTCTGAAGGGGATGCTTGATGTAGGCCTCTGGGCTCACAACCTCCTTTCCAGTCTCCTGGGCTCCATCTTGGTCAGCGTGGGGAGGACTCGGGTTGCTTTCCTGAACAAAACACACGGAGAAGCAGAGAAGGAATGAAGCCATCTACAGAAATGGTTTCAGACACTTTTAGATGGTCCAGACCGAGTGAAACCAAGTACTAGTCTGTTCCGGTCGCCTTAAATAAACCTGCTAAACCGCGCCTTAAAATAAACATTATTAAAGTTTTCCAAAGCCTTAGAAATCTAGAGGAATAATAAAACAAAAACAAATCAATAATCAAACCGTCTTTAGTAAAAACTAATGTCAGACAGAGAACCACCAGTTTAGTTATAAGTTTCCTTTGGGCTCTGAGGTAAAGACAGATCTATGAGGCTTTAGTGAAGAGAAAAGAATAAATAAATGCAACTTTTTTTGGATGTTTATCTTCTAATAATTTTAGCAGTAACTGTTATAGTGGCCGCTAACAAATACGTGGACCAACAAATTGAATGATGCCATAGTGGCCGTCTTTAAAACTTTTAAAAAACTTTATTCTCATAATTTTACGACCTTAATTATGTAATATTACGACTTTATTCTTATAATATTACGACTTTTTTCTAATAATTTTATGACTTTATTTCCATAACATTACAACTTTATTCTCGTAATATTACAACTTTATTCTC
>NW_015150586.1:761549-767081 GCF_000732505.1 Cyprinodon variegatus
TTTAATTTTAAGACTTTATTCACATAATTTTTATAACTTTATTAATGTAATTCTATGACTATTCTCGGGACTTTATTCTCGTAATTTTAGGACTTTATTTTCGTAATATAAAGAAAATCTCTCTGCTGGCCCCAGTCGTTCATTTCTTATCAGCTTTCAGAGGAAAATGTTGGAACAAATCGTTGGAACAGAAACTTGTTGGTTGAAGGAGCCTGATTGGCTGATGGAGCATCCAGAGGTCAGCTGGGAGCAGCGCAGGCCAGCTGGGACAGCTTCACACACTGAGCAGCATTTTAACGGCTTTCAGTTACCATCAGCCCCCGTAGAGCCGTTGTGAGCTGGAGACGAAGGTCTGGGAAGGATCTCCTGCTGTCGCTCAAAGTTGGGAGATCTCCACATTCCTCCTTAGAGCCCAGCAGGTCGCAGCAGCGACAGCCGCTTTAAAACTCACCAAACAGCGGATGTAAACAAAGCAACTTCCCTTCAACCTCAAGGAAAAGCTTTTTAAAGCATCGGGTCACGACTGGGTCCGATTTTAAAGCTCTAATTTGGACGTGAAGTTCTTCCATATGTTCAGAAACGTTCTACTCAGAGAAGTACTCACCGGTTCGGCGGTAGCCATCTTACAAATCTCTGTTAGGAAATTTAACGCTGATTGGTCCGTTTGGAAACACGTGACCGGGGTGCCGCTGATTGGCTGCCGGTGGGTCACTCCGCCCCCTTCTCCCCTGTCCTGCAAACTGAGGCATGGCGAGCACGGAGACCAGGAGGGAGTGTGAGACGGAAGGCTGCAACAAGGACGCTAAACTTCAGTGTCCGACATGCATCAAGCTCGGGATCCAAGGCTCCTACTTCTGCTCGCAGGTACGGCTGCTTCCCCTGCCTTTCCCTCCGGCCTGAAGGCAGCTAGCCGCGGCCGCAGAGCCGGCTAGGCCCGCGGTCACTTCACGCGGCTGCTAACTCAGCTGATGGGCTGCTAATGGGGCTCCAAGCCGCTTCTTTAGCCGAGAAGAAACATTTCTGAGTTTATCTGAGCTGTTTGGTTAAGTTCAGTCTGGAAACAACTGAAAAGTTCAAGTTAGCAGTTAAATTAGTTTTTATTTTTTTATTTTTCTAAGGCCGAGAAGAAACGTTTAGCTAGCTAAGTGCTGTCAGGCTACAAGCAGTGGAGGAAGAAGCTAAAATAAGAAAAGCTCTTTAATAAACCAGCAGGGTCACATTACATATTAAACAAACATGTCATGTAAAAAACATCTCGAAGCTTTAAGCAGCTCAGTCAGCTAAAATGCTTTGAAAACAAGTCTGATCATTTGATGCTATGATGGTGGACCACCCTGGATCAGCTCCTCATGTTAATTACAGTTTAGCTCAATAATTAATAAGGATAATCACCAGATCACTTCCTTTGAATCCTGGTGATCAGCTGAACATTTGGTGCTTTGCTCGGTATTCTTTATCAGAGCCAATCATGAACAGATTACAGGCCTAAAACTCATGATTGTTGCTTATTTCAAAAAGGACTGAAGCTCCTATGGGTGAACATTAGTTTCCAAAAGTCATTTAATTCAATAAAAGAGAATATTAACAGGAGGAAAGGGGTGGAAAAGTTTTGGTAAATGTAATCATTGTGGTATTTTCACACCACAAGAAAACAACTGCCTATAAACAAGAATAATTTATCCTCTGATATATGAATAATACTTTGTCTGGATTTAACATTAGACTTGATCAGGGTTCGAATAAAGAAGATCACCAACCAATAAAGGTCTGGAGACATTTTTAATTATAATCTGTTACTTTAAACAGAATTTAACACTGAAATAAAATGCAGCTTTTTAGGCATCAATGTTATACATTGAATAAAAAAAAAATTGAAAATGTTTCCTTTTTAAAATCTAAATCATTCAGTTTGGTATATAGACAATTTACAAATTCACATATTTAATAAAACACCTGAACTGGATGGATGGTATTTTTTTTATTTTTATGGCTTAATGAGAGTAGTGGGCTTAAAGGCCAATTTATGCTTCTGTCGCATGGACTCTGCAACCATCAAATCTGTCTCTGTGAGCGGCAATGCGCAGAGGTTCTGCAACAATTGTCGTGCACCTCAAAGAAATCCTGACTACGCGTCGGACGGTCTTCAACTCACACAGACCTCAAGCGGAAGTGCGCAGACATAAAGCAGCTGTGATTGGTCCTTCGTATACCTTTCCGGCTGTCTGTGGTCGTCCTTCTCTATTCGCTGCTGGGGTTTGCCATTTTTAAAAACCGAGGAACAACTACAATGGACAACTACGACGAAGGGTTAATCAAAGATGTTTGGAAGTACAGCCACATGTACGATGCCTCAGACAAATTATATATAGATGCCACGGTCTATGCCATAACAAAGTTCTCCTGACAATCCGCCGAAGTTCTCGCGAGTTCTCGAATAGGCTCCCCCTTGCGCTTTGGCGGGAAACTGCTGTGATCCCTAGAATTCTAGACTATGATAGAAGCATACCAGCCAAACTGGTTCACGACCAGACCCAAGCGACATTTGATGTGTGCGTTTGCAGAAGCCTAATCTGCCCTGCAAGGCTTCAAACCTGGGTTTGAATTGTGACAGCCATTTTGAAGCGCATACAGGGTTTCTGAGGGTAATTAGAAAACATGAATTATTTTTTGAATCAAGGCCTTAATTGGCATTAAAATTTATTAAATGGGATTATTGTGGCATTTATAATGCTTTATTTAAATTTAAAAAAAGATATTTAGAAAAGCTATTTAGTCAGATATTATATCAAATATATTTGCACGGAACTGCTTGCAGTTGATAGTAAAGCCGTACGTTTGGAAAAGAAGCTCGAGGCGGAAAAAGCTAGAGAAAGGGGAAAAATGCAAATTTGGCTGGAAAAACAGGAATTCGGGACATGGCTGCAGCCTGACGACAGCAAAGAGGATGAAGGATTTTGCAGTGTTTTTTTAATATATATATTTATATATTCACTGTTTCGTGGTCATGGTTTTCGGTTCGGTATATGTTGATTGTTACACCGAAAAATAAAAAAATGTATAAAAATTTATGAAAAAATGAAAAATGATTAAATTCATGAAAAAAACCCCAAAAATTAATGAATTGTAATTATTTTTAATGATCCGCGGAAATCCTGGATCATTTCCGCATGTTTTGCTGCTTTGAATTTAATCATCTGGCGCATGCCCTCTACGATCTCCAAGGAACTCAGAACAAAGCGGACGGGAGCCACAGCGGAGGCTGTAGGCTTTGCTTTGCGCAGCGGAGCGCAGCGCTGACGGAGTATATGGGATTTCAGGGTTAGCATGACATGTTGGTCATGTTGCTATTAGCATAAACAAAACGTGTTGCACAATGCTTGCACACTGTTGCACTTTTATCCACAACTTTCTTTCCGCCGTCATCGTAGGTCACTCTAAATGCAAAGTGGTCCCATACAGCAGACCTATAAAGTGCTGCTGGCGCGTCTTCCAACTCCTGTTCTTTCCCACTCGCCATACCCACACAATTCTCCACAACAACTGATTTTTTTCTGCTACACCCGGCTACGCTGCTTCACTTCTTCTTCTTGTTTACTACTGGTGGTTGGCTTTGGTCGCAGTACCGCCATCTTCTGCTCTGGAGTGTAAACGCTTCGCCTATGAGAAAAAGGAGCAGCGCATGAACCGAACGCAACACACGCGAATCGAACCGAGACAGTCGAACCGAGACAGTCGAACCGAACGGTTTGGATGGTTTTCTTAAACCGTTCCATCCGTTATATATATATATATATATATATATATATATAGATATAGATAGATAGATAGATAGATAGATAGATAGATAGATAGATATAGATAAAAAGAGTTCAGAGAGGCCATGGACAAAGACTTTTGGTACGGCTTAGAAGTGATTCTGGTCCACAATCTGGCGTCTCAGGAGGGGGAAGCAGTGCTGTACCAACACTATTTATAGTGTAGGTCGTATGTCGGTTTGAAGACCTTCTTAATCCCACCAACAAGTCTTCCATTGAGGAAGCACAGCCTGGGTTCTCTCATCTCTGTTGCTACAGTGAATTCCTTACACTGAATTTTTATCCAGTAAAAATCTGCCTGCAAAAAATTAAACTGCAAATGTGTTGATAGTGAGATGAAGCCTCATAAACCGTTTGGCTAATTGCTTCAACGATCCCGCAGTTCGTGAAGCTTCATGTGAACATGTCACCACCTACTGGTGGAGTGCAGAACTACAGTTAGTAATATAATCTGTGATATTTTTGCAATTAGTTTTCATGTTTTTTTTTTAAGTTCATTTGAAATTGTTAATGATTGGCTTTCTTGCCTGTGTTTTCTTCCATATGTTTTAGATTCATAACGTTCACAAGAAGCTTTAATAAATGGCTTCGTTCACACGCCTTTCAAACCACCTGTCCTCTTTGTTTACATTTTGGACAGAGAAAACAGGTGGTTTGAAAGGAAAAATAGAATTATCTCAGCACTGATTCGGTGAAAAGCTCTCTGTCAGGTTTACTTAAGGACTTTTTATAAGATAGAAAAACAATCTCTGGTTAGCCCATGTCTTTTATTCCCAATGACAGGAGACATGCCCAAATATTAACAGGACAAACGGTGAGAAAGGAATTCTTTTTATCTGTGCGGCTGCAGAAATCAGAAGCAGCTGTTTTAAATGCAAAGTCAATGGTTGACTCATGACAGCATCGGTGGGAACCCCGAACACTGCATTTAGTGCATATAAGCACCTTTGCATGAGCAGAAAAATATCACCAGAATGATTGACAGTAATCCACCCAGAAAAAGAACATCCTCCCTTATACCTTTAAGGTCAATTCTCAGGTGAAAGTTTTTTATATTTTTAAAGTAATGTTTGTCATTTGTCATTTTTTTATCATAAAACTTAGGGAAGAATAAAAGCAATCCATTTATCATATTTGGGTTAAAGATTGAAGATTGAATTTTAGGACTACATCCTAATTGAACAGCTTCCATTAGGATCAGGTCCGTCTTTCAGACATTAACAGCTTTCCATATCCTCCCCTTCAGGAATGTTTCAAGGGAAGTTGGACATCTCACAAGTTGCTGCACAAGAAAGCAAGTGGGTATTGCAGCCGTTATGCGTCTGTATGTTGTTCAGTGAAAGTATTGACAGCTACCTGCATCACTTTTTTTTTCCAGAGGAAGACAAGAACCAGACTGAAGATAAGAACTGTGTGGAGAAGGACACCAACACAGACCCATGGCCGGGATACCGTTACACAGGAAAGCTACGCCCGCACTACCCACTGGTGAACCTCCTCACTTCTCTAGTTTTCACTTCTTTATATAAACAGTTGAGAAACTGTATATACACTGTGCAGAATTATTTGGCAAGTTGTATTTATGAGGGTTATTTTAATTATTGGGCCACAATTGTGTTCTGAGTCAGCCCAAAAGACTCCTTAATATAAAAGTTTATTATTTTTGGAAGTTGATGTGTTTTGTTTTTAGATTTGGCCATTTTATGAGGATGTCTGT
>NW_015150586.1:768051-770481 GCF_000732505.1 Cyprinodon variegatus
TGTTTCCATGAACCGCTTGATTGTGCGATGATCCTGCTTTAAAAGCTTGGCAATTTCCAAACTGCTGCATCCCTCTGACAGACACGTGACCATTTTTGACTTTTCAGAGTCTGTTAAATCTCTTTTGACCCATTTTGCCAAAGGAAAGGAAATTGCCTAATAATTAAGCACAACTTATATAGGGTGTTGATGTCATTAGGCCACACCCCTTCTCATTACAGAGATGCACACCACCTGATTTACTGTATTGGCTTTCAAGCCAATACAGCTTGGAATAGGACAACATGTATGAAAAGGATGATGGGGTCAAAATACTCATTTGCCTAATAATAATTCTGCACACAGTGTATAGCTAGCTATCCACGTAGCTATGTAGCTAGCTATCTATGTAGCACATACATTGAGGAAAAGAAGTATTTGAACACTCTGCTATTTTGCACGTTCTCCCTCTTAAAAATCAAGGAGGGATCTTAAATTGTGATCATTGGTTATGTTCACTGTGAGACACATGATCTTAAAAAAAAATGCAGGAATCCTTTATATAAGATGTTTTATCTATTTATTTGTATGAAACGGCTGCAAATAGGTAGTTTCGCAGGTAGATTGATACTTTGTGCTGTGTAAATAGCTAGCTATCCAGATGGCATATAACTCTATGGATAGTTATAATGATAGATATGTATATAACTATATAGCTATGTAGGTAGCTTGCTACTTATTGCTATGTAAATAGCTAGTTATGTAGCTATCTAGATATCACATAGCTATATGGATAGCATACTATGTAGCTATGTGTTTAGCTGCATAGCTGTGTGGGTAGCCTGCTACTTAATGTTATGCAAATATCTAACTTTATAGCTATCTAGATAGAACATAGCTATGTGGATGGCTAACTAGATAGCTATGTATATAACTATAGCTATGTAGGTAGCTTGGTACTTTATGCTATATACTAACTACAGCTAGATAGCACATAGTTATGTGGATAGCTCACTACCTATCTACCTAGCTCTGTAGATGGCTAACTATATCCGCAGCTACCGTATTTTCACGACTATAAGGCGCACTTAAACGTCTTTTTTTTCCCTCAAAATGTGCGGTGCGCCCTATGGTGCGGTGCGCCCTATGGTGCGGTGCGCCCTATGTGTGTTGTAACTGCGACTTTTGAGACCACCTCATTGAGGAGATGATGAAAGAGTGGCTGNAGTCAGCCCAAAAGACTCCTTAATATAAAAGTTTATTATTTTTGGAAGTTGATGTGTTTTGTTTTTAGATTTGGCCATTTTATGAGGATGTCTGTGTGTGCAGGTAAATATTACTGTGCAAATTATTAGGCAACGTAATAAAAACAAATATTTACCCATCTCACTTGTTTATTTTCACCAAGTAAACCAATATAACAACACATGAAATAAACATTTGCGACATTCAAAAACAAAAAAACAAAAACAAATCAGTGACCAATATAGCCTCCTTTCTCCACCATGACGCTCTAAAGCCTTCCATCCATAGATCTGTCAGTGTCTTGATCTGTTTGCGATCCACATTGTGTGCAGCAGCCACCACAGCCTCCCAGACACTGTTTTCCCTCCCTGTAGATCTCACCTTTCATGAAGGACCACAGGTTCTCCATGGGGTTCAGATCAGGGGAACAAGGGGGCCATGTTATTATTTTTTCTCTTTTTAGCCTTTTACTGGCCAGCCATGCTGTGGTGTATTTTAATGCGTGTGACGGAGCATTGTCCTGCATGGATATCATGATTTTCTTGAATGATGGCGACTTCTTCTTGTACCACTGTTTGAAGAAGGTGTCTTCCAGAAACTGGCAGTAGGTCTGGGAGTTGATCTTGATTCTATCATCAACCCGAAAAGGTCCCACAAGCTCATCTTTGATGATAGCAGCCCATAGCATTACCCCACCTCCACCTTGCTGGCGTCTGAGTCGATGAGGAACTTGCTGCCCTTCACTGATCCAGCCTGGTGCCCATCCATCCATCTGGCCCATCAAGATTCACTCTCATTTCATCAGACCAAAACACCTTGGAGAAATCAGTCTGCGGATATTTTTTGGCCCAATCTTCACGTTTTGTCTTGTGCGTCTTGTTCAAAGTGGCCTTTTTTCGGCTTTCCTTACCTTGGCCAGGTCCCTGAGTATTTAGCACCTTGTGCTTTTCAGCACTCCAGACATGTTGCAGCTCTGAAATATGGCCCAACTGGTGGCTAATGGCTTCCTGGCAGCTTCACGCTTGATCTTTCTCAAATCATGGGGAGTTATTTTGCTTCTTCTTTTTTTAACACGCTTCTTGTGCCCCTCTTGGCTATTTGCCATGAACCTCTTGATTGTGCGATGATCCTGCTTTAAAAGCTTGGCAATTTCCAAACTGCTGCATCCCTCTGACAGACACGTGACCATTTTTGACTTTTCAGAGT
>NW_015150586.1:771102-779115 GCF_000732505.1 Cyprinodon variegatus
TACCTAGCTCTGTAGATGGCTAACTATATCTGAGCTATGTGCTGTGTAGCTAGCTACCTAGCTCTGTAGATGGCTAACCATCTCCACAGCTATGTGCTGTGTAGCTAGCTACCTAGCTCTGTAGATGGCTAACCATCTCCACAGCTATGTGCTGTGTAGCTAGCTACCTAGCTCTGTAGATGGCTAACCATCTCCACAGCTATGTGCTGTGTAGCTAGCTACATGGCCACCCTGGGTTCTAATGTGTTTTCTTGGTCCGTCTGTCAGACTCCAATGAGACTTGTTCCAGGTGACATCCAAAGACCCGACTATGCTGATCATCCCAGAGGTAAGAAAACCTTAGATTTTCATTCTTAGCAGCCCGTTGTTTTGGAGGCATTGCTGACGTGTAACCCTTTAAGTCTGTTGGTGGTTTCCACAGCACACATTTTTATTTGTCCTGAGTGACGTGTAGTAATTGGTGTAGCTTTACACCAGCGTAGCATCTCCAGACCTCCTGCGTTACATTAACGCACAATCTACTGTGTATATAGCTATATATTGCATATAGTATATTGTATGTTTTATATTGTATATAGCTATAGGTTCTGTATATATGTATATTTTGTCTGCACCATCAACACCAAGCCAAATTCCTTATAAGTGCAAACCTACTTGGCCATAAAAACGATTGGGTCTGGTTAGTGAGACCACCTGTAGGGAACAAAGTAACCCAACATCTGGGGCTATATCAGACCAGGGAAAACATGCAAAGCAATCAACATCTTTCCTACTTAATTCAAATAAATCAATATTTTAATTATGATGGAAAACCCTTATGCTACTTTTGGATTCTGTGATGAAATGAGTGAGTTTAAGTTATGAAATGTTGAAACTTTATAAATTAGTCCAGGTTTGACTAGTGTTGGTGTATTAAAGTCTGATCAAAGGTGCTTGATACTCATTAAAAGCAGTGAACCAGCTTTTAACTCCAACTTCAGCGTCGTGTTGTCGGGTATCAGCTGTGAGATCGATGCTTGGCTCAGCGTGCAGGCTCTGGACGTTTCCTGAGGTTATTTTGTAGGTTTATACGTTGGTCCACATGCTGCTGCTAGTTGTGTTGGTGCAAACCCAGCCCTGTTAGTCGTCTTGTTTTCCATACCTACGCCTGTCAGGTTACATAGTCCCAGAAACGACTGCGATAGAAGTTCATGTTGTCATTTGGAGATAATTTTAAACTGATGTGATGATGATGGAATAATAATGAAAACCAACAATCACTACACTTTGCAAAAAGCTGGTTTTACGTCAGTATCAAAGGGCAGCTCTTCAGAGGTTAGGAAATCTACACTGACAGTGCATAGAGCTGTGTTTGGAAAAAATATTTTTCAATTCTGATTTGATTTCGATTAAATCTGAAAGATTGAGTCATAGAATCGAAGACTGATGAAAAAACATCTTATGCTGCGTTCACACCGAAAGCGTCAGGGGCACCAATAGGGTCTGATTTACATGCAAAGTCTATGGGGACGGCGTCCAAGGGTCCGGCGGCACGTTTGAGCGTTCTGACCTCCAAGCATGCGAGAAGCTGACGCTGGAGTTCAGTAAATTGAACTTCTGCTGCTGGACGCCGGAGCGGCAACCAATCAGAAAAGTTGATCCGGGGGAGGAGATGGACAATACCTGCGAGCTGTCATCGCTTCTGCAGACGTTCTGCATATAAACAAGAAAATAATATCAAGTAGTTTGTTTCTAAAGGTAAAAAATAAAAAAATAGAACTTCTCCCTGACAAGCAGACCTCCTCTCTGGCTTCCATCATCTCACACCTTTTCTGACTTTATTTATGTAGCCAGGTTAACCAAACGTGCTGCCATGGCAACCTTTGTATTGGCGGATCCATCTTCGGGTCGTCATGGTTACGGTCTCCCTTCATTCTGCGGTTGGAGCCGATGTGCTGTAAAGCCGACCGGCCTCATCAGCGGCTCCGTTCTGAGCAGAGGCTTTGATGCGGCCGGGGTGCGAGCGCAGGCTTTCCCTGTTTCTAAGCAACCGGCCACCGTCCCGCTGGATGTTGGAGCTGATTAATTCTAAACGTGGGAATTATTGATGGGTTTTTTTTTCCACCTTACAGTCCAGTAATGATGCCTGTATGTAGTGACTGCTCTCAGACTCTGCTTCTCTTGTTCTTCTCCTCACCACAGTAACAGTCCAACTCTGGTCCAGTGACTCGGCAGCGTGAGTGTCATCAGACGCTTTGCTCCGTAGCTGTAGTCTCTGCAGGAGCAGCTAGTTATTCGTAGCTCTGCAAGGCGCCTTTTTCTGTTTCCTCTGTTTAGGATCGGAGATGGAAAATCTCCCACAGCAAGCGGAGAGTACGCAATAAACTCTCCATGTGAGGCTCCAGACTCCTGGATGGAGTCTTAAGGTGACCCAGAAGGATGAGGGTCTCTCCGTCGCATCTTTAATTAGAAGTCGTCATCTGACCCGCCTCCCTTTGCTTCACGAAAAACTTTTCATTCTGAAGTTAGAAGCTAAAATGTACGACCGAGTATTAGGGCTAGGCTAGAGATTTTTTTCCCTTTCCCTTCCCCTCTAATCTATATAAAATTACGAGAAACAAGTTGTATTTTATGACAATTCTTCCAAGAAGCCCTTTCTTCCCTAAAATGAGGAATGTGGAGCATCATGTGAAGTTATACTTTAGCGTTGGTTTGACAAATCAGGAAATCTTTTAGTAGCAACATCAAACTGGGCAGGATGTCAAAGTGGACTCTGGTTGCCGATTGGTGGAGCTGGTCGGCCGTCATCTGCTGGGCGGAGCTTATAGCTTTCTTTCTGAAACGGGTTGTGATATGAAGACTTTATTCTCCTAATATTAAGACTTTATTCTCCTAATATTAAGACTTTATTCTCATAATGTTACAATTTTATTCTTGAAATAAAAAAAAATGAAAATCTCTATCATGGCCCTAATATTATGTCGTAGAAAAGCTTCTTCAGATGCAGTTTAAAATTTTTTTTTTTTTATTTTCAGATGAGCTGATCTCAGATTAATTTTGGTAGGGAGGAAATGGCCCTTTTTAACGCTTTTTTATTGATATCAGCGCTAATCGTATTTGGATGTAAGAAAATCACCGATTTTAGTTCGCACTGGAAAAATTATCTAGAAAAAAGTAAAGAATGTTTAAAATAAGTGTATTTACCCTTAATTTAAATAGGTAAATGAGATAGTCTGATAGAGTATTTTTACTCTTAAAATAAGATAATTAGATAAAATGCACTTGAAATAAGACAAGGTAATTGTGTTTTTATTATTTTAGAGGTAAATTGTCTTCTTCTATGGGCAAAAGAAAAAAATTCTGATCTAGATTTCGATTTTTCCCAGTGTGAACAAAATTATCTGAACGTAAATGTACTTTAGTGCTGCAAAACAAAAATCAGGTACCAGATTTGGTTGTGATGTAGGGTGAAGTAGCTCAGAGGAGATGAGCTTTTTTCAATTAAAATGGAAAAAAGAGAAAAAAAACCCATTGAAATTTAACCCTAGAAGGACTATTGGTCCTTCTCTTAGCTACAGCATAGACACAGGCTAGCCCCACTGGGGTGCTCTGTACTCAGGGCCAGATTTACCATTAGGCAATACTAGGCAGTTACCTAGGGCCCCAAGTTCCTGGGGGCCCATAAATCTCTGTTTAAGTGTATGGTTAAAACAAATATTCCTTATTTGTGCACAATCATATTTTTGATAAAAATCCTTTCTCTAAATTGCCATCAGAACGCTGATAATATCAAGTGTGTCTCAGCCCCCCCCCCCCTTCAGTGTCCACCATATTGGATCAGTCCATTTGCTGCACATGTTCAGAAAGGTAGCAGCAAACCATTTAAACAATCGATGCAAAGAGCAGTGTTGCCAACTTAGCGCTTTAGTCGCTATATTTAGCGACTTTTCAGACCCCTCTAGTACTTTGATTTCTAAAAAGCTCCTAGCGCCAAATCTAGAGACTTTTTTCTGCTACTGGAGACTTTGGAGACAACATCTAAAAGCAGCGAACTCTGCTCTCCAGAGCAAGTAGATTGGTAACCCCGCCTCCTGCTCTCCTCTATCTTGTCTGCTGTCATGATTCATGCAGCTATTATTTCATCCAAATGAAAAATGGAGAACAGATAAGCAGATCATGGCTTGTCTACAGTGAAAAGAAGGACTGGGTTATTTACATTTTGGAAACACAGGAAGGAGCAATCAGCTAAGTGAGCTTAGTGCTTGGAAAAAATCTTTCATTCCTTTAGAGACAGCATGAAAAGTCAGCTGAGTACAAAACATAGAGAGGAAAACAAGAAGAAAAGGGACAAGAAGAGAGGGACACAACCTAGAACAGATAATGGATGTCTATTCTATTAACGTTTCTCTATCTGTAGAATGGGTCTGTTTTATGTGTCGTCTTCCCCATTCACAGGGGCCCCTACCTGTCTTTGCCTAGGGCCCCAAATTTCCTAAATCCGCCCCTGCCTTAAGGTTATTACTGGATCAGGTGTAGTTTAAGAGTCATGACCTCATAATTTACAGCCTCACTTTTAGGCTTAAAAATTAAAACCCAGATTTTAGATTCAGTCTGTTTCCTCCAGGGTAACAGACTGAATCTAAAATCTGGGTCCTGCTTTCTGGAGCTAGTTTCTGCTTCTGCTTTAGAGGCTAGTTTATTTTTTTGTTGTGTTTTGTATCGTTGCCTTTTGGTGTTTAATTGCTGTTCAACCTGTCGAAGCTTTCAGGAATCAGGCGCCACAGAAGGTAAAAACCATGACCTCATAAACAGACTTCTCTGCTTCACTGTAAACATGAATGATTTCCCTTCAGAGGAGCCGGGTGAATTCAGAAGTTCTTGGTAAAGTAACTGATGAGGATGATTAAGATCCCGCCGAGTGTCAGCGTGGATCAGAACATGACTAACAGACGGCTGCTTTTTCAAGGTCTTTGCTCAACAGTCTCCCTTCGTATTGATGCGTGAGTGATGTCCTCGTCTCCTTGTCTCCTCCCCTACAGGGATGTCTGAGTCTGAGCAGTTCTTGAAAGGGACGTCTCAGATCAAGATCCTCTCCCCTGAGGACATCGAAGCCATGAGGCTGGTGTCCAAGGTGACCTCATCGACTTCCTCCGCTTCATCTCCTGCTGGCTTAGAGTTCTGTTGTTGCCATTCAGTTCTGACGCAACTCATTTTTTCTCTTTTTTTTTCCCCAGCTTGCTCGAGAAGTCCTGGACATTGCCGCCATGATGGTGAAACCAGGGGTGACGACGGAGGAAATCGACCACGCTGTTCACCTGGTATGAAATACGCTCTATTTTTTTACTGAGGATGGAGGAAGCAGGAAGTCATGCTACGTTCAGACCGCACGCAGCAGAAGCAGCAAAAACGCGCGTTCTGCTTCACTTTTGATGCTTGTACAAGTTTAGTTCTGACGTGCAGCTGAAGCATCTTTGCTGCTCTATCCTCCAGTGGACAAGTGGGTCTGATGCGCGTTGGGCGGAGCTACCCTATCCTTTCTTTGCCTGGAACAATGGCAGCTATATTTGCTGTGATCAGCGGGTAAAAAGTAGTTTGAATCTATCTTGAAAGTCTACCTGAAAACATGGTCTGTTCAGTCAGTTCATCCAGATTACCATCCTGCCTTCAAAGATTATTTCTCTGTGGGAGCCGCTCAGACCCCCACATACCGGCGCGACGCTGTCACTGGGAATCCCCAGCAGCAGCTGCCTCAGGCCCGCTCGCCTTTTGGGGGTTTTCCCTACTGTTGGTGGCGGCTAGAAGGCGTTTTTCACGTATGTAATCCAAACTGCAGGCACCAGGACAGCGTCAAAGTGCCAAAAAGGCTTTTTTCACTCATAAAAGTGAATCTGGTCAGACAAATATGCTGATTTACATTATTGGAGACCTTCTGCATAAGACAAAGCCTTTGATCCTAAGATTTAGTCGTTGTTTTATTGAAATTTACCAATTATTTCACCAAGCTGAATAGAAAATATTAATAACAGAGCAGCTTATGTAACGCATGCCGGTTACATCACCTGAAATGGTCACACAATGACCTCCGACCCCTCCTCTTGAAAGATCTGAGCATCTAGTTTCCAATGATGGCGGCCATTAGGGGGCGGGGTTTAGAAATGAATACCTGCTGTCGCATTACTCCCACAGAGTCACACCTGTCAGGTGGAATTTTAAATCTCATTTTATTTGTTTACACAAAAAGTACTTGTGAAAAAATTAGTTTTAGAAACTTTTTAGAAATCCTAAAGCCCCATTTTGAAAGGAGTGTGGATGAAACACCATGTGACTGAGTTTTGGCCGTTTCTATAAATGGATAACAATGAGCAGGTGTCAGCTGGACCCTGTAGCGGGCCGACCGGGCTTAAGCGGTTAATATGAAGCTTCTGATGCTGAATTTTATAGAGTTAAAATAGTAAAATGAAGCTTGTTTAGCTGTGAAAGCCACTTTAAAGCAGATAGAATTAATGCATCTTTGATTTAAAGGCTGGATGATGATTAAACTAGCAGCTAAAGATCATTAATAGATTCAGAGATATTAAAAATAATCAGTCTGAGGGTCATAAACGCTCAGAGCTCTTTTAATTAATGATGCTGGACGTGTTCTGCGGTCTTCCTCAGAGTTAATGAAAGCTGTGTTTCTATCTACTTCTCGAAATCTGCCCTGCTTCTCTGGTTGATGATGATCTACCACCTGTTGATCTCCTTTGATGTTGCCTCTTGTTAAAAGCCTCCATTAGCAGGAGCTGCCGGCTGCGTTCACTTCTAATTAGGTCCAAAACAAGATGGTTCCCCTGAGAGCAGAAGCCGCTAACGTCAGCATTTATTACCGGTTGGTTCAGAGCGCCGCTGCTCCTCTCAGAGAAACCATCATGGCGGCAGTTTGTTCAGACAGCTCTTCTGGTTTGGTTCTTGATCATCTTCAGGCCGCCATCTTTAACCCACCTGGCTCAGGCGGCATCACCTAATCAGGTGTCCCTGTCCTCCATGCAGGTAAAGGATCACAAACTTGTCTTGTTTTTGTTTGCAGGCCTGCGTAGCCAGGAAGTGCTACCCCTCCCCTCTGAACTACTATAACTTCCCCAAGTCCTGCTGCACGTCCGTCAACGAGGTTATCTGCCACGGCATCCCGGACAGAAGGCCACTGCAGGACGGAGACATCCTCAACGGTCTGCTGCTCCTCCCGCCGCCCTGTCTGTTAATCAACGACTGTTTCTCTCTGATGATGAATGTTTGCTGCAGCGTTTGATGTCAGCAGGAGTTTAGCCAATTTTAGCGTCTTTCTGGACGTTTCTGCTGCGGCGCCGCTCCCCTCAGGGTGCCTGATGGAGCACGGTCAGCAGCTCGTCCCTCGCTGCGCACTCTGACATGACGGATTGTTTCATTATGCCCACCCCCCACACACATAACAGATCGTCCATTTTGTCAAACGGGATCAGAACTCTTTTTTTGGGTCTAAAGCAGCAAACTGCAACCTTTATGACCCAAAAAGCCATTTTTACCCTCAGTTCAGCAAATAAAACCTGTTTGACATTATTTAGAAAAACATTTTTATTTTCTGGCTGTGAACAGAAACTTGACTTTTTTTAATGTTTAGCTGAATTTGAAACTCTGGAAACGAATGTTGAGATTTCATTTCCAACACTGATCTGTTATTTAAAGGTTTAGCAACTAAAAGCAAAGTGCATCAAAGTAATTTTACTATACGTTTGGTCCGCCACTCGGGAAGGGATTTACCATTAGGCAATACTAGGCAGTTGCTGGGGGCCCTATAAAACTCTGTATACATGTATGGTTAATACAACTATTCCTTATTTGTGCACATTATGTTTTTGATAAAAATCCTTTGGCTAAAATGTCGCTATATTTAGCCACTTTTCAGACCCCTCTAGCACTTTGATTTCTAAAAAGCTCCTAGAACCAAATCTAGTGACTTTTTTCTGCTACTGGAGACTTTGGAGACAACATCTAAAAGCAGCGAACTCTGCTCTCCAGAGC
>NW_015150586.1:780434-783536 GCF_000732505.1 Cyprinodon variegatus
CTTTGCATGTAAACCTGCTGCCTGCAGTGTGAACGTAGCATAAATGTTTTGATGTTAAAATGGCCATCCTCCGTTTAACCTGATGTCTTACCCCGACCCTTTTCCTCCTCAGTGGACATCACAGTGTACCACAACGGTTTCCATGGTGACCTGAATGAGACCTTCTTCGTGGGCGAGGTGGACGAAGGAGCGAAGAGGCTGGTGCAGACGACGTACGAATGCCTGATGCAGGCCATCGACTCCGGTAGGCCTGTTCATCTCGGTCCGTCGGACCCGCTGTTCCGAGTTAATAACACCCCCCCACCCCCCCTCCCACAGTGAAGCCGGGCGTTCGCTACAGAGAGCTGGGGAACATCATCCAGAAACACGCTCAGGCTAACGGCTTCTCGGTGGTCCGGAGCTACTGCGGCCACGGCATCCACCGGCTGTTCCACACCGCTCCCAACGTGCCGCATTACGCCAGTGAGACCGCCGGGATCAGAATCGCATCATAACCCGCCCACCCCACCCCCTAACCTCTGCGCCTGTTTGATTTCACAGAGAACAAGGCGGTGGGAGTGATGAAGCCAGGTCACGTGTTCACCATCGAGCCCATGATCTGTGAGGGTGAGTGACATCGCCAGAGGCCCGCCTCCACCACGGGTTCCCATAGTTCTGATTGGTCCCGCCCTCTCTGTGTGTTTTTAAGGTGGTTGGCAGGACGAGACGTGGCCTGACGGCTGGACGGCCGTCACCAGGGATGGCAGGAGGTCAGCCCAGTTCGAGCACACGCTGCTGGTGACGGAGACGGGTTGTGAGATCATGACCCGCCGCCTGGAGGACCACGGACGGGCTCACTTCCTGAGCCAGATGTAGGCTCCAGCGGAGCCGGCAGCGCACGGACCGGACCTGTTCCAGAACCCCAGAACCTCTGGGTCTCAGACTCAACCTTCACTCCCAACTCCACTGAAGACGCGTCGCTTCGAGAGCCCAGTGGGGGGGGGCAGGCGGTTCTGACGGCGCCGGTTCCTCGAATCAAACAGAAGTACTTGAACGCGTCTGGTGTGAGAAGGCCGCTTCGTTAGTCCGAAACGGGTCCGGATCAGGAGAGCGGCTCAGCTGGAACCATCGTTCTGCTCTTTTCTGTCAGCCCGCCGCCGCCAGAGATGAGCCGGACCGGATCCGCACCGCTGAGACCAGAACCAGACCCGCCCACCAGAACTTAGAGGGAATTCAGCTGGTACGGCTCAGAGCTGATCTGGGCCGTACCAGCTGCCTCCTGGACAGAAGTCCTGAGTGAGTCGGATCAGGAAGGTCCAGACCGAGTCGATTATTCTACCAAATAACGTCGCTGTAAAAACTCCGGGTTTTTATTGCTCAGCTTTAAGTCTTCGGACAGGAGAAAGGTTCTGTTTGTGACGAGCAGCAGTAGAACCGGGCCGGGCAGGTTCTGAGCGACAGCTGCAGCTTTAAAGTATTTAAATCAAAAACACAAACGTATTCGGTGGCGTCTGATGTAACGTGTTTGACCTCAGCAGGAGGCCGGTAGTAGAACCACGGGGGGGTGAGCAGAACCGGGTTTGGGCTTTAAGATCCGGTCCCGCCGCTGCTGCTTGGCTGCCGAGCCTCAGCGGAACGGGGAGGACGCTCTCCTTCCTGTTCACCTTTGACCCCCGCCCCCCCTGCTGTCATCGTTGTTTCTCTGCACTCTTTGTACTTCTGATGGCGTAATAAAGGACTCTTCTGTAGCTCCGTGTGGCTGATTGTCTGCGACCCGCCGGGTTTTCCAGAACCTTGGCTCTAAATGTCCGCCATCCGCCTCCCACCTCCACCTGCTGCTGGTAGCAGATGAGGAAACAATGGCGGCTCCTCTTTGATGAAGGAGGAGCTCGGCGGCTCGGTTACCCGGTGGACTGATTAGCATAATCATAGTCAATATCTGTTTATCCCTTTTATTTTGTACAAAAAATAAACTTTAAACTCCCTCAATGGGCCTGTATCCCTTTATCCATGTACAATAAAAACTATTTAATTACTTTTTGGTGTTTTTTGAAGCATATGGGGATCTGACCTTAAATTGTTTGTTTGTTTTTTTTTTGTACAAAACTAAAGGGATAAATCTGACGTGTTGAGCGTGCGTATTGACTATAAGTACGCTTAACCTGACACCGGCCCAGAAAACTTGGACGTCTTTCATCATTTCTTACAGCAGCAGCTTAGCAGTGAAGATGGAACCATTTTTAATTCCCTAAAGAATTATTATTGCTTTATTTTCACATCATCATTTTACTTGAAGTGATTTAATTGCCTTAATTTTGGATTCTGATATATTTGAATCTGTTAATGTTGATGTGAAATCTAATTGAATAAATACATTTAAAAGAAAAATATTGATGAAAATGTTGAAATCTTCCACAGTTACATATACGGCTGAACTTCAAATTACTATTTATAATAAAATAATTACAATTTGAAAATGTATATATTAATTTTTGTAGATTATGGTTTTTGGGGAGTTGAACAGTCTGTTCAAAGCTCGTACCAAAAAAGGTAAAATCAATCCACTGGACTTTGTTTCCAAGTTTGAAGACATTTCTCTTCCATCCAAGAAGCTTTTTCAATTCCAAATGTCAGAAATAGCGCTCAGTTCCAGGTTTTATCCAATAGCCCAACAAAGCCTGGTTTTTGTTTAGAAAATCATCAACCAGTAGGTATGGGGGCTTCTTTGTTAGCCTGCAATGCCCCATACCTGTCTATGTCTCTAAATGTGGGGTTATTAAAGGGAATTGTTATTCTTCTGTTTCCCTGTAAAGGGGGATTCAGAGGTGGGTGTGAAAACTTTCTTTAGAATATAGGGGGCCCCAGTAAGAGAAGTTTAATGAATCTGTGTTTCAAAATGTTGCTGCTTGTATCACTGAATGTGTGGCCAAGAAAAAAAAAAAGTAAATTAAGCTAAATTTAAACGGCTCCAGAACAGATGGGAATATTTCGTCCCCCTGAGCTGTCCTCAGTCCAATCCCAAAGCGCCTGTTTACTGTTCAGTGTCCTTCCCAATGAAGCTACACTCAGCTGTGGAGGGAGCCTTAAGGTTCTCATTCATACCCCACCTTGATTCAATTGAAT
>NW_015150586.1:784038-790058 GCF_000732505.1 Cyprinodon variegatus
TATTCATTCTGTCTTGATTTGTGGACATTAAGATCTAAAGAGAGGCATCATTTCCTGGTCAGAACCTGTAATTTAGTGAAAGGGTGGAGTCAGAGTAAAAAATATGCACGCTCAGGAGAAGGCCAGTGGCTGGAAGGTGGAGGGGATTTTGCTGCCATTCCGCTGCTGTTTACTGGGAGGGGCCATTTTGAATGGCTGCTATTGTAAAATGTGTCCCTTTCTTAAAAACAAGTTTCTACATTCAAAACTATTTGAAAGAATTTTTGACCTGTTTTTTTTTTTTTTTTGCCAATTTTTTTGTCAGTTTAACAAAGATGGTTTGGGATTAGGGCCAATATTTCACACCCCATGTCATCTAAGCCCGCCCCCACAAGGCTAGCAGTTTGAGACTGTTTCCAAAGAAATGTTCAGTTGTAGTTTTTAGCTTCAATGTGTTCAGTTGCCAAACAAATACTTTAGAAAGTTAATTGCAGCTTAACCGAAGCTCCAGCCAACTGAAGGTCCTGACTGCAGGGAGAAGATCTAGAAACACAGAACATGAAAGAACAATATGTTAACTGTCGTGGACTTTGGAGTGAAAGTTATCCCAATATTTTTGCAGCAAAGATGCATTTTATAAACCAGTATTTGGGGACAAAATACCAATCCAGAAATACTTTGAAAAGCTTCTTACTCAGATAAAGTTTTCAAACTAACTTTGCTGTTTTTATTTATTTTTCTGCAGGTTTTTATTTAATTTTTTTTTATTTTTCTCCAAAATCTCAGATTGAGTTTTATGAATGTCATTCGTTTAATTTCTTTATAATTCACATTAAGTCCACTCCAAACACTCGCTCTCGACCAATGAAAATGTTTTTGAAATCCATCAGACCAATAGAAATGAGTTTTTACCGACCCCT
Source organism: Cyprinodon variegatus (assembly GCF_000732505.1). NCBI lineage: Eukaryota > Metazoa > Chordata > Actinopteri > Cyprinodontiformes > Cyprinodontidae > Cyprinodon > Cyprinodon variegatus. The sequence continues at coordinate 784,938 of NW_015150586.1, forward strand.
CCAGAGAAAAGCCTGGCCTTAAAAATGCAGAAATGTGATCTGGAAAATAATTAAATTCATAAAGCTCAACCCGAAAAAAAAAATAATTTTAAACACTTTTTTTTTTTCCTTTTTTTAAAAGTTTCATATTTGGATTGCTTTTTATTTACATTTCGAGTTGAAGGAGCTTCCTGGATGGGAGAGACTTTTTTTTTTTTTTTTTTTTTCCTTTTTTGGAATTATTTACAGAACACCTTCTTTGCTGCAAAATAATGGAACAAAATTCACTCCATAGAAACATTGTCCAAATTAGGATCAGATGGGTTCTGCTGACATGTTGTCCCATCAGAGCTTACGTCTCTGCTCTCCCACTGGTTCCCAGCATAAAGCTCCCTGGAGAGGAGGCGAGATCAATCAGAGCAGATCAAAGAATATGCCTGAATAATGCGCTTTGGGTTCTGTTGTCGTTTTGTCTGCTGATCAAAGAGCACCGTCTGTGCGCTGCTTGACTTAAACACATGAACAGGGAAATGAAAGATTCATTAATCTGAGCCCAGGAAGCTGCATCCTCATCTGAAGGATGACGCTGGAGGAAAATAATGAGATGAAGAAAAGAGAGAAAAGATCTGACGCTGTGGATGGAAGCAGGCTGATGGATGGCTGCTCTGTCTCCACTTTCTATTCTCAGCAGCCGTTAGCAGCGATCAGTTAAAATAAGTAAAATCATCCATCAAAGGAAGCTTCAGGTGCTCTGTCTAATGATGTAAAGAAAATAAACCTGCATCTTAAAGAGAAATGAAAGCGGAGTTATGAGTAAAAAAGGGAAACACTGCAAAGGAGGGTGCGTTGCCATAGCAACCGCTGGGCTCCATCCACAGACAGGGAAGAGGCTTTTCTGTCCTACCATCACAAACATAAACATGGAGCTTTCCTCAACTGTAACTGGAGCGTGATCTGCAGTCCACTGTTAGGTACGGAGGGAGACGTGTGATGATCTGTCTCCTCAAGGCATTTAGAACCTGAGAGCATGAAATCAGGATTATGGACATATTTCCACTTCAACACAAACATGCATGAGCAAACCCTGGATCTTCTGTGGTCGGGGTCTGTTCCAGAAAGAATGGCGGCCCGACCCCCGAGTAGAAAGCAGAGATTGAGGATTTTAACCTTTTTGTGTGAAAACAGCTGATATCAGCCTGATGCCAGGATTTCACCATTGAGGTGGTCAGGTTTAGAAATTGATTTCACAAATATATATTTGATATTTAGTGAGATCTGACATTTATATTTACCGTTTAACTCCAGATGTAGGANAGTTTTTACCGACCCCTCCAGAGAAAAGCCTGGCCTTCAAAATGCAGAAATGTGATCTGGAAAATAATTAAATTCATAAAGCTCAACCCGAAAAAAAAAATAATTTTAAACACTTTTTTTTTTTCCTTTTTTTAAAAGTTTCATATTTGGATTGCTTTTTATTTACATTTCGAGTTGAAGGAGCTTCCTGGATGGGAGAGACTTTTTTTTTTTTTTTTTTTTTCCTTTTTTGGAATTATTTACAGAACACCTTCTTTGCTGCAAAATAATGGAACAAAATTCACTCCATAGAAACATTGTCCAAATTAGGATCAGATGGGTTCTGCTGACATGTTGTCCCATCAGAGCTTACGTCTCTGCTCTCCCACTGGTTCCCAGCATAAAGCTCCCTGGAGAGGAGGCGAGATCAATCAGAGCAGATCAAAGAATATGCCTGAATAATGCGCTTTGGGTTCTGTTGTCGTTTTGTCTGCTGATCAAAGAGCACCGTCTGTGCGCTGCTTGACTTAAACACATGAACAGGGAAATGAAAGATTCATTAATCTGAGCCCAGGAAGCTGCATCCTCATCTGAAGGATGACGCTGGAGGAAAATAATGAGATGAAGAAAAGAGAGAAAAGATCTGACGCTGTGGATGGAAGCAGGCTGATGGATGGCTGCTCTGTCTCCACTTTCTATTCTCAGCAGCCGTTAGCAGCGATCAGTTAAAATAAGTAAAATCATCCATCAAAGGAAGCTTCAGGTGCTCTGTCTAATGATGTAAAGAAAATAAACCTGCATCTTAAAGAGAAATGAAAGCGGAGTTATGAGTAAAAAAGGGAAACACTGCAAAGGAGGGTGCGTTGCCATAGCAACCGCTGGGCTCCATCCACAGACAGGGAAGAGGCTTTTCTGTCCTACCATCACAAACATAAACATGGAGCTTTCCTCAACTGTAACTGGAGCGTGATCTGCAGTCCACTGTTAGGTACGGAGGGAGACGTGTGATGATCTGTCTCCTCAAGGCATTTAGAACCTGAGAGCATGAAATCAGGATTATGGACATATTTCCACTTCAACACAAACATGCATGAGCAAACCCTGGATCTTCTGTGGTCGGGGTCTGTTCCAGAAAGAATGGCGGCCCGACCCCCGAGTAGAAAGCAGAGATTGAGGATTTTAACCTTTTTGTGTGAAAACAGCTGATATCAGCCTGATGCCAGGATTTCACCATTGAGGTGGTCAGGTTTAGAAATTGATTTCACAAATATATATTTAATATTTAGTGAGATCTGACATTTATATTTACCGTTTAACTCCAGATGTAGGAGTAAAACTCAATTTAAATAAAATGTAACAGAAATATGACAAGAAAAGTCTTCTGCTAAATCTGTCCATCCTCAGCTCTGCAGGATATTGGTTTTTTTTTGAATATGTGTCCAGATGCAACATAACAACCTGCAGTTAATTAATGTGAATCCTAGAGAATGTAATGAGTAGCAGGCCACTTCGTACTGCTGATATGTCATAATCTACATGTAATAACATTTAATATCCACATAGATCTAATTTGGTGCTTGCTGAGAATATATAATAAAATCTGATGTCTTTATTAAAGCTAATTGTAAGAACACATATTCCATGGGAGAAGATAAAAAATGTAATTAGGCTCCAGTCACCTTCTCCCTATGGAGAAATCTTCAGAGTAAGTGAGCTGCAACCTTAATTAGCGCTTCTGGGAAACGATAGGCCATTGTCCAGTCTATGGAGTAAAATCTGTTCCATTATTGTTTCAGGAAAAGGAAATTTGAAAAAAAAATAATAATAATTTGGACAAATCTTTTAATAAAATAAAAAAAAAAAAAGGTTTTGAGAGTAACTTTGTTGTTTTCTCAAGTTTAAAGCTATAGAGGAACATTTTTTATTTCCGGGTGGATCATCTCAATCAGTGGTCCTCCTGATTGTCAATCATTCTGGTGAGATGTTTACGTAAGACCGTCCTACGTGCCCGTCCTGTTAGCCATCTTTTTCTGTGCATGCACACTTTCAGGCGCATATCTGTGGTGAGCTACGGTTTCAGACAGTCATTAAAGCTCACCTTTGAAAATGGCTGAGGGTCGTAAAAGAAAAAGTGTCTATGAAGTGTATGAGAAGAAAAGAAAGGCCTCAGAGAAGGCAGATATATCCCAGAATGCTTTGTGTGGAAAGCTTTCCTCGCAAAGCATTCTGGGATTCTCTGTTACACCAGATATGCTCTATGTTGCTCTATGTTACCATAGATCAAGGGTAACCAATTAAAACTCAGCCGGGGTCCAAATAAAGAAAATCATTAACCAGTAAAGGTCTGGAGAGATTTTAATTTAGAATCTGTTACTTTAAACAGAATTTAACAGTGAAATAAAATGAGGTGTTTATGCATCCATGTTATACATTGAATTTTTTAATGAAAAAATATATATATATAAAAAAAGAATAGAATATTTTACCAATTTAAAATCTAAATTGTTTTTGAAGTAGAGAACAATAATCGTTCAGCTTGGTTTATTGACAATTTCCTGATTCCCATATTTTATAAAACAGCTGAACTGACCGTTTGTTATTTTTCTTTCGTTATTCTGTCTTAATGTTGGCAGTGGGCTTTAGGCTGCCCTGCAGGGCTTTAAACCTGGGTTTGAATGGAGACTAAGCCATTCTAAAGCACATATCAAGAAGCTCATTCTGAGCCTGGATCCAGATTTATTGTTGATTCTGTTCATGGTGGAGAATCCTGCTTCACAGCAGCAGGTTGAGCCAAACATCCTCTAAATGTGCAGGGTCATCTTTGANAATGTAATTAGGCTCCAGTCACCTTCTCCCTATGGAGAATTCTTTAGAGTAAATGAGCTCCAATCTTAATTAACACTTCTGGGAAAGGATAGGCCATTGTCCAATCTATGGAGTAAAATTTGTTCCATTATTGTTTCAGGAAAAGGAAATTTGAAAAAAAAAAAAATTTGAACAAATCTTTTAATAAAATAATAAAAAAAAGGTTTTGAGAGTAACTTTGTTGTTTTCTCAAGTTTAAAGCCATAGAGGAAGATCTTTTATTTCTGGGTGGATCATCTCAATCAGTGGTCCTCCTGATTGTCAATCATTCTGGTGAGATGTTTACGTAAGACCGTCCTACGTGCTCGTCCTGTTAGCCATCTTTTTCTGTGCATGCACACTTTTACCTTTGAAAATGGCTGAGGGTCGTAAGAGAAAAGTGTCTATGAAGTGAATGAGAAGATAAGAAAGGCCTCAGAGAAGGAAGATATATCCCAGAATGCTTTGTGTGGAGAGCTTTCCTCGCAAAGCATTATGGGATTCTCTGTTACACCAGATATGCTTTATGTTGCGCTATGTTACCATAGATCAGGGGTAACCAATTAAAACTCAGCGGGGTCCAAATAAAAAAAATCATTAACCAGTAAAGGTCTGGAGAGATTTTAATTTAGAATCTGTTACTTTAAACAGAATTTAACACTGAAATAAAATGAGGTGTTTATGCATCCATGTTATACATTGAATTTTTTAATGAAAAAATATATAAAAAAAAGAATAGAATATGTTTCCAATTTAAAATCTAAATTGTTTGTGAAGTAGAGAACAACAATTGTTCAGTTTGGTTTATAGACATTTCCTGATTCCCATATTTTATAAAACAGCTGAACTGACCGTTTGTTATTTTTCTTTCGTTTTTCTGTCTTAATGTTGGCAGTGGGCTTTAGGCTGTCCTGCAAGGCTTTAAACCTGGGTTTGAATGGAGACTAAGCCATTCTAAAGCACATATCAAGGAGCTCATTTTGAGCCTGGATCCAGATTTATTGT
>NW_015150586.1:790963-794152 GCF_000732505.1 Cyprinodon variegatus
GAGAAGCAGCGCAAGTGAAGTTAGACACTGTCCTCAGACAAAATGCGGTAATTTATAAATGTTTTAAATCAGGTGGTTCTGGTTCCGGACCGTGGTCCACTAATCCGTGACCTCTTCCATAGGCTGCCGCTTTCCGACAGCGGTGACTAATAACAAAGATTGTGGAGGCACTGCGCAGTGGAGGAGGAGTTACGTAAATCCGCCTCTGAGTTTCAGAGGCAGATTGATTAACTCAATGTTAATTCAGTCCAGATTTCAGGATAGACTAAAATAATCCCTCATCAATGGAACATAGAAAATAATGATCCACTATAGCATCAGGAGGAAATTGGCTCTTTGTACAACTCGGCCAAATCCCAAACCGCCCCCATGCTGAGAATATATACAGTATATATATATATATATATATATATATATATATATATATATATATATATATATATATATATAAACAAGCCTGATGGAGCTTTGAGGCAATCACTGAAATCAGGTTTTTTCTGTAATGCTCAGGAAATGTTCAGATTTCTGCACCTTTTGTCATGGATGTTGGTTCACTGTTCATGAGCAAGGCACTTTAATTAGTCAGGGACAGTTTGTTTTTAAGATACATTTTTTTTTAACAAAAATTCAAAATCAGTATTTTTCCTTTTTTCATAGTTTGACCTATTTTTATTTGACAATTTTTCAGTTTCATGGTGTTTGAATTGCTAGTGTGAATTTATCATTTTAAAGCTGTTTAGAGTAAAATCTGAGCCCATAACTATGTCTAGCAGAGAAATAGGACTAAACACTAAAAACAGGCCAAATTCTGCCATCTTTAATCTAAGCTGTTGATGGCAGTAGCACAGCTTATATTTCTCTCCAGGATGGAATCACAGCCAAACAGGAACAGACCAGATGAAGCTACTATGAGAAAAAGCAAAGATAACATAACATTAGGGGTAATACTAAGAGAATAGAATTAGAGTGAAGCGGAGTAAGGAAAAGTGATCCCTATGTCCTTCAGCAGCATAAGCCTATAGGAGCACAACAGCTAGCTCAGGATAACCTGAGCTTTGAAAGATCACTGAAATCATTCTCTATATTAATTTAAGTTGCTTTTCTAAATTATTTTTCCGTTTTGGCTCATTTGTTTGGTGAAAGTTGATTTTTTCTGGGTCATACCACAAAGTAGAAGAGAAAATTAAACAATAGAATTTTTTGTTTGTTTTTATTTTATGTTTTGTTAATACACATTTACATATTAGAGTATGTCAATGGATATAGTCACATATATCACATATTTCAATGAATAGGTCCAATATTACCACATTGTTTGTTGATTTTGAGCCTCATTTGTCCCGCTATGTAAAATTTTCTAGATTCGCCACTAATCCTAATACTGAGAAATAAATTACTTTTTTTTTCTTTTCAACTGTAATCATGAATAAAACAATGTATTTATTGATAATAGTATGAAACTGATTGATCATAACCAGGATTTATAATAGAATAACTTGATCTAATCCAAATATTTGCTACCTCAGAGAAACCTTTCTGTCATCTTCAGTCTTCTTTCCAGCACTTATTCTGCAAAACTGAATCTAAAATGTAAAAAATATAGAGGCCACCTCTGGGGTGAGAGAAGCTATTATTTTATGCATTTTAATATAACGTTATTCAGCCTGCATAAAATTTCCTGCATTAGCCTGACAAAAAGGGAAGGTTTACTCAGACAGGAACTCTGAAATCCATCCAAGCAGGAAATTTAAATCACCACCATCCAAGTCAAGCAAACACAGACATAATTAGTCTGGCTTGTGTAAACCCTCCATCATTAGGGTTCAGTACACAGAGAGCTGCGGACAAAAAGCTCAAATAACACCTGAAAATAAACCAAGATACCACTTCTGCTTCTAGCTGTTCTTTTATTAATAAAAACACTACAGCCTGTTTGATGACGGCTGATTAGTCGTTAACTGTTCTCTGTATTCAGTGGATTTCTTTGGCGTCTCTGAAGGTGTTACTGAGGAGAAACATTCACAATGGCCCTGATACTGTGGAGAAAAGAGACAAAAAAATTAGCAAAAATGTATTTTTTTCTATGGCGATCCTGAATCACATTCTGGTACCATTTGCCGTTCTTCATGAGTTCGATGGCTTCATTGATTTGGTCCAGCGCCATGTTGTGAGTGATGAACTCATCCACCTTCACCTTCTTCTCCAGGTAGGCTTTGACCATGCCCGCCACGCCATCTTTAGCTTTAAACCCTGGAACACAAAATGATCCGAATGGATCCAAACCACAACAGAACCGGGATGCTGCTGAATGACGTCTGACCTCCAAATACTGAGCCTTTCCATGTGCGGCCACAGATCAGGTGACCAGGCCGGATGGCCACGTCGTACATGTCGGTCCAGCCCACGATCACGCTGACGCCCCAGGCTTCCAGGCTGGACTCCAAAGCACTGCGCTGGATGGACAAACGGATAATAGTCACCAAACTCAGTCCGATTCTTCAACATGAACACAAAACATAAGCCACATTTCCACTACCCTCTGAAAACCGATCCGTGCCGAGTTCAGACAGAGTTTAGATCAATTTACCGTGCCGAGCTCAGTTCCTTACGACCGTTTACACATCATACTAGCGTGGTTCCTCGCCTCCTAGTGACGATCTACGGTACTACTGCTCTCTAGAGGGAATACAGGAAATCAACATGGCGGCACCCGTAACATTCTGGAAGTTTGTTTATAATTGTGATATTTCGTTGTTTCTGGAGAGTCGGGCGAAGAAGACCACCTTTGATGAATTTACTTGACAGAGTCGGCTTTTGGGAAGTGGATACGACAAACAATAGTCTAATCATAGACACAGGAAACAACGACAGACGATGAGGTTTATCACACTGCTAAGCAGAATCATCCCTGGAAATCGTGCTGCACAATAGGGAAGTTAGGATTTTTATGAATGTCTGAAATTTCATGAATACAGCGGCGACTGGGGCGACAGTGGCGTTGGATGTAGGAGTTTGCCCTGAAATCGAAGGATTGACGGTTCAAGCCCCGACTCCGACTTTCATTGTCGTTGTGTCCTTGGGCAAGACACTTCACCTGCATTGTCTATTGATGGTGGACAGTGGGCCCGGTGGCACCAGGCCCTACTGATGAACTAGTACCAGTTTAGCGCGCTTCGATTGTCTCTGGTA
>NW_015150586.1:794162-798410 GCF_000732505.1 Cyprinodon variegatus
GTGCGTTCCATTTACACTCAACAGTTATCTTGTTACTGTGCTCAGTCTCGGCACAGTTTCAAAAATGTAGTGGAAATGGGGCTAAATGCTGGTGAAGATTCTCAGTTATCCAGGTCATAGTCATTCCAAAAAAGTTAAAAAACAATCTACTGGACTTTGTTTCCAAGTTTAAAGACGTTTCTCTCTCCATCCAGGAAGCTTTTTCAATTCAAAACGTCAGAAATAGCGTTAAGTTCCAGGTTTTATATAGTAGCCCAACAAAGCCTTGTTTTAGTTTAGAAAACATAGAAACATTGAAATAGAGAGACGGGTCTGCTCCTTAGGAAGCCAAACGACCTGTTTGTCCATCTCAATTTGCATGTTTTCTAAACCAAAACAAGCCTTTTGTTGGGCTATTGTATAAAACCTGGAACTCAGCGCTATTTCTGACATTTTGATTTGAAAAAGCTTCCTGGATGGAAGCGAAACATCTTTAAACTTGGGAACAAAGTCCAGTGGATTGTTTTTTAACTTTTTTGAAATGGGACTATAGACGTTCCTCACCATGACCTCCACATTTCCGACACATTCCAGAGAGAAGTCCACACCCCCGTTAGTCATCCCAGCAATCACTTCATGGATGGGTTTGCTGTGGTCTTTGGGGTTGACAAAGTCAGTGGCACCAAAAACTTTTGCCTTCTCAGCTTTGTCTGGGTTCACGTCCACGGCGATGATCCTTTTGGCTCCTGCAGCTTTGCAGCCCATGACTGCAGCCAGACCCACGGCTCCCAGTCCAAACACGGCACAGGTGGAGTCCGGCTCGACCTGAAGGAGGCCATCAATCTATGGATTACTTCAGATATTTACTTTAGTCTTTGAACCATTGGAGTAAAATTATTGCTGCAAACAAAAAAGACATTTTGTTTATTGAAACTTAACAAAAGTTTTATATTTCATAATTTTTACATTGTATCATAGTTGTTGGTGGAGGATCTCAGTCATCCAGGTCATAGTCATTCCAAAAAAGTTAAAAAATCAACCCAATGGACTTTGTTTCCAAGTCTAAAGACGTTTCTCTTCCCATTCAGGAAACCTTTTCATTAAAAATGTCAGAAATAGTGTTGAGTTTGAGGCTTTAACCCCCTAAGATAGTTAGCGGGTATTACAGAGATCAAAGAACCCAATGACTGCCCATTTCAAAGGGGTGGACCCGTTCGTCCATTTCAATTTACGTTTTCTAAGCAAGACAAGGCTTTGTTAGGCTACTCTATAAAGCCTCAAACTCAACCAGTGTTGAGTTTCACAATGGCTGCTATCAGTTAGTTCATTCAATTTTAACAAGGTCCACTCAGGGTTAATCGCGTGCACAATAAGTGTGAAAATCCTTCATCAGTGGAGCACGGGTTCGATGAGTCACCATGACAACAGGCAACAGGAAATGCCTATTTCACCCCATTGGAACTAGATATTTGAATGCAGAATTTTAATGTTTAAACATTAAAATGACACTTGGCCATTCTAACATTTATCAGCTTGACTGAAAACGTATTTATTATATCTGTAATAAATTTCTTCATAGTTCAAATAATACAAATGCTGACCAGTAACATTAGGAATATGGAGAACTGAAATTAGTTTATAGACATTCAGACTGTTTACTCTAGATGTGGAGAAAGTCATTTTGTTTGAAATGGTCATTTAGACAAAGAATTTTTTTTTTTCTCAGATATCAGGTATACACATTTAGTAAAACTAGTATATGTAAAAACAGCTTGCCATAGCTGTTGTTGCCGTGAAAATATTACAGGATTATTTCTTGAAGGCCATTAGATCAATGTTTCTATTTCGGTGAAATCTTCTGCCAGCAGGTGGAAATTAAGTCTAAAAATGTTGTTCTAATATATAGACCCTGTGCATCATCTCATGAGTCCCTCCTCATGTTTATTCAGTCTTCTTTTACACAGTAAACAGTCTGTTTTTAGCCACACTTCGGATGTTGGTCTGAAGTCTTGGTTCCCCCTGGTTACATAAATGGCCGTTATAAGCGGCTATCAGACCCATAGAATGGCTTAAGATTGTGCCAGTGGGCTCATTAGGTTGTTATCATTGAGTGAATCCTGGTTTTTTGGTAGAACAAACCTTGGCGGTATTCACTGCTGCTCCATATCCAGTGCAGATCCCACAGCCGAGGAGGCAGACTTTGTCCAGCGGCGCAGCAGGGTCTATCTTAGTCACTGCAATCTGGTTTATTACTGTGTATTCTGAGAATGTACCGAGTCCCATAAACTGATGAATTCTCTTCCCTTTACAGGTGAACCTGGATTCGACACCGGCCATAATTTCCTGACGAACTCTAGTCCTGGTCAAGATCATTTATGAGTTAAGGACAGGTGGAATATATCAACATTTATTGAACTAGAAAAATAGAATACAATAGAAAAGGGTTCAACAATGAGGAGGGAAAAGAGAGAATGGTATCAAATAAGATCTCACCATGCTTTTTCACACTGGTTGGTCCTTGGACTCTTACAAAAACGGCATTCCCTACACTGAGTGATGAAATGAGGAATCACCTTGTCTCCTAAGAAAAAAAAAAAAGAACAAGTCATGGTCCAAATGAGGAGGCAAGAAATTTCTCCCTTTAATAAAAATCAGAATGACAGAAGGTGCAGAGGTAGTTCAACCAGTAAAGCAGCCAAAAGCAAGGGTACCTAGTACAGATGGACTTAAGTATCTGGGGAAAAACCATCCTAAGCATTGCTGTAGCACAGAGAAGTAAAGAAAAGAGACCAAGCATGGCAGGAGCAGGTGAATGAAAGGAACATGGTGGTCATGAGACCTGCTGGACGAGTTAAGAGGGGTTAACATGGCAAGATTACCAGGCAGATTTCTGTCATGAAGAACATCAGGATGGCTCCTATGTCAAATGGTAAAGTCTTGACCCAATATCCTACAGTAGCAGCCATTCAAAATTACCCTTCCCTGTCAAACACCGGCTGAATGGCAGCAAAATCCCTCCAACTTCCAGCCACTAGCCTTCTCCTAGGTATGCATATTATTTTCCTCCGACTCCACCCTTTCACTGAATTACAGGGTCTGACCAGGAGATGGTGCTTCTCTTTAGATCTTAATGTCCACAAATCATGACAGAGAGAATATTTTAGTATAATATATCACACTGGAAAAACGATCTAGAAATAAGCAAAAATTTCTTAAATTAAATTTATTTACCCTTAATTTGAGTAGGTAAATGAGATAGTTTGCCAATGGAAAGAGTATTTTTATTCTTAGAATAAGATAATTAGATAAAATGCACTTGAAATAAAACAATTCAATTGTGTTTTCTTAATTAAAGTGTAAATTTTCTTGTTCCATAGGCAAAATGTCTCTTTTACCTCCTCAATCCAAGAAAAGATGCACTTATTTTAAGAATAAATGACTTATCTAGATTTGGATTTTTTCCAGTGCAGTGTGTGAGTGTGTGTGTGAATGACTGAAAGTAGTGTAAAGCGCTTAGGTCAGGTCTCCTGACTTGAAAAAAGGCGCTATATAAGTACACGCCATTTACCATTTTAAAGATTGATGTTAAAAAAGGAATTGTAGGGGACCAGCCAGGGACCAGTGAAGTTAGCCGCCCTGCAGTATTTTGATCTTCACACAGAACCTTTAGTTGGTCAAACTGTACTAATTAGAAGTCTGAGGTGATTTTAACTCTAATCAACCAGAGAAGCTACACATAAAACACAGACTATTTTCACGTTTCTTAAAACCAAATGCAGGATAACTCACTTCCAAATATATCTGTGAAGAATTCCCAGTCATCCAGATCAAGCTTTAAAAGTTCAGTTTAGGCAACTGGATGCAAAGTTTTCTGGAAGACGTTCCTCCTCTCATCCAAGAGGCTTTTTCAGTTCCAACTAGGGGAGGGGAGAAGTGAGATGAATGAACTTCCCCTCCAGTCACCTAGACTGAACATTTCCAGCTCAGCATAGCATGTAGAGCGCCTGCACCTGAAAAACGATCTAGAAATAAGTAAAAATGTCTTAAATTAAGTGTATTTCCCCTTAATTTGAGTATGTAAATGAGATAGTTTGCCAATGGAATTAATATTTTTACTCTGATAAATAAGATAATTAGATAATATGCACTTGAAATTAAACAATGCTATTCTGTTTTCTTATTCTAAGTGTAAATTACCTTGTTCCATTGGCAAGATGTCTCTCTTACTACCTTAATCCAAGGGCAAATGCACTTATTTTAAGAAAAAAA
>NW_015150586.1:799644-801113 GCF_000732505.1 Cyprinodon variegatus
TGGGGCCCCCAGGAACTTGGGGCCCTAGGTAATTGCCTAGTTTTGCCTAATGGTAAATCTGCCCCGGGGTATAGAGCACCCCAGTGGGGCTAGCCTGTGGCTATGCTGCAGCTAAGAGAAGGACCAATAGTCCTTCTAGGGTTAAATTTAATGTTTTTTTTTCTCTTTTTTCCATCTTTTTTTCCAATTGAAAAAAGCTCATCTCCTCTGTGCTCCTTCACCCTACATCACAACCAAATCTGGTACCTGATTTTTGTTTTGCAGCACTAAACTACATTTAAGTTCAGATATTTAAACTCCTGCATCCCAAACTCCAGAGGTGCTGTGCTCTCGCTTCACTGTATACAATGAAATCCTGCCTTTCGCCTTTCATTTCCATGACCTCTACCTTGCAGAGCTCCTGAGTTTCCCTCTGCTGAGGTCAAACATGTAAACAGTTTGCTCCAGATGCAAAAATCTATTTGGTTTGAATGCAACATTAGCTTTGAATGTTATCCAAAAATGTAAAAATATTTTCATGGGAATCAGGCCCTAAAAAGCTGAGTTTTAGATGATTTGGACAAGAGTAAATAAAAGAACATGGATTTGGGATAAAGGATGTTTGAAGCTTCCTGGAAGGAGGAAAAGACAGGGACAAATGAGATGGTTTAATGATGTAGTGATGGATAACATGCTCCAGTTAGGTGGGACAAAGGAGGACCTTGGAGACAAAGAAAACGGATGAACCTTTTATGATATTTATGTGAACCTGTTTAATCTGCAAGTGTTTAAAGCAATTTCTTGGTCATTTCTGCCAGTATTTGCTGAGCAGAAGCTGAGCTGTATTTTCTTTAATCCCCACTCACCGGGCTGGAATTCAGTGACTCCAGGTCCCACACTCTCCACGATGCCACCGCCCTCATGGCCGAGCACCGTCGGAAATCCCTCTTTATTCATACTCTCCAAAAGGTGGTACAGGTCGGTGTGACACACCGATGTTGCTACTATCTGTAACAAAAACAGCAGTAGATATTAAATTATTAATGCAAATACAAATTGAGATTGATACTTTGACTGCTTCACAAAAAACAGATTGAAATTTAGGTGTAATGCAAACATACGACTACAAATATATCGGTCTGTGATAACGTTCATCGTCAGGGACCAGTTGTACCACAAACAAGTTATTCCAAATGGTTCCTGGGTCTTTGCTGAAAGTTAAATAACTGCTATTAGGGGAAAACACAACCTACTTTAGCTGTTTGAATAATACAAACGGTTTATCTCATATTTGCAACAATAGGCTGTTCCAACCATTGCCTTTCCAAATTCTCCCAAGTGGTGCCCGACTTTACACAAGTGAATAAAGTGAATGTGATTGGTCGATTATCAGGGGGTCGGGACTGTTGTGGTGGAAGGTTCACAAGTGTTTTGGTTGTGACTGGTTTCTTCGAAGCATCTTGCTAACCAGTTAGCAACTTAGTGCTAGT
>NW_015150586.1:801600-804864 GCF_000732505.1 Cyprinodon variegatus
TGAATCAAGATGCTATGAATGAAAACATGGTTTTAAGAAAGGATTTTTTTTTTAAAACAGAAATTTTCAAAATGTTATACTATCGTCTGATAAAGAGTACATTTATATACATGTTTAAGCCAGAATGATTTTACATTTAAATATGACTTCCCTACGACTTTAAAGGGTTAAGGGGGAAGCTGATGTGTTACAAGATAAAAGCTTTTGAACGATCCCAAGCTATATTTAGACTTTCATGGAATGAATTAAGACGAGCTCCAAGCCACCTCCCATGTCAGAGGATGAAGAGAGCACATTCACTTAGTCACAGCCAGAGAAACAGGACTACACTGAAAAACAGGCCTGAAAAGCCTCCAGGATGGAGAGAAATACAATAAATGAAATGAGAAATATCTTTTACCTGGATGCGGACCTCACTGGCCAATGGAGGGGCAACTTCAATCTCCTCTATGACCACAGGCTGGTCGGGCTCCCAGGCCACCGCTGCCCTGCATTTAATTACCTAAAGATGAAATGTAGGAAAAAAAGTTATCTACCGAATTATTCTTGACAAAATTCTATTTTGCTTCTGTTGAAGACAGCCTACTATGTGCCGCTATGCCTGCAAAACTTCATAACTAGGAAAAAAAGTTGATACCCCCGCCTTCCTCCTTTGCTTTGAAAAAAGGCTCCTTGCTACCTACAGTTGCCCAAAGATGTCTGCAGATGGCTGTTATTGGCATCACCATGGCCAAAGGACAGGGGCAAAGAACAAATCCTTGGCAACAGAAAACACCATCATGGCTGAGAGAGGAAATTATCTTCATCAGAGAACAGAAGAAATGTCACACGCAACATGGGACAACAACACACCTCCTATTTACAGCCTTTAACTGGCAACTCCCAGCCAACTGGAAGGGCCTCTGAGGATCCCTTAACACATGGCCAAAGCCAAGGCCACCTAATCATGCTGGAGCTTACAATGCCCTGCAAAGACCTGATGCAGGAACCCAACAAAAGAAGGACACCACTTACCTGGCATTGCTGGATATATTCAGCAGCAGGAGATTATTCAGCTAATAATGATGGCTGCAGAGGCGCCGCTCATCACTCCTCTGCAGACTTTTGAGCTGGCTGAGTATCGCACAGATACTTGAAGGAGTCATCACACAGACATTTTACTTTTTCAAGTTAAATGTTTGTCGGGTTTCAGTTAAAACATGCCAAACAATCAGAATGTGAAAGTGGCTTGGTTAATTTGTGTCAGGTCTTTGTTCGAATCCCCCTCTGAACAGACCCTGATTTTGGTCCCGGATGGGTAATAACATGAGCCCACCTTGCTATCATCTCTCGGTAGGTGACTGGTGGCCTGCTGGTTGGTACATGGAGCTTTAAATCCAGAGGTTCTGAGGTTCAAGCCTCACTCCCACAGACTGCCACGCTGGCTCCCTAAGAAAAGACCCATAACCCCACACTGCTCCGCAGGCACCGCACCATGGCAGCCCATTGCTCATCAAGGGGATGGGTTAAATGCAGGCAGGGAGTTCATTTCATTGCTCTGTACTTGTGACAGTGTAATAATAATAAAAAGCTGGAAAAAGGGTATCACCCTGCCTCTCAGGCAACTCAGACGGAATAAGTGGGAGAAGATGGCTGGGTGGATGGAACATAAAGTCAAGGGTTAAACAAACAAGGGAAGAATGGTAGAATAGAGATAGAATGAAGCAGAAGGATAAAAGGGGTCCCTATGTCCTCCAGCAGTCAAACCCTATAGCAGCGTAAATATAGAGATAGCTCAGGATAACCTGACCCACTCTAACTATAAGCTTTATCAAAAAGGAAAGTTTTAAGCCTAGGCTTAAAAGAAGGCAGGGTGTCTCCCACATAAAGCTAAACTCTACAGCTTTAATCCAGTTTTAGACATTAAAACCAGCAGGATGCCACAGGAGACGAGAGTTGAATAATGACTTTCTGTTTTCTTTTCAGCCGTAAATGTCAGAGGGATTACAAGCAACTCAGACGAGTTTCTTTCAGATGCAATATTCACAGGAATGCATAATTTCATCATACAATAAGTCCTGCCAAATAATATATATTGGTGCAAAAAAACTCTGATTCTAAAAAAACAAGATTGTGTTTTAAATAAAAGAATATGCCTTCAATTCTGGCCATGGATTAAATATTTTAAAAGGACATCCTGGAAGTTCATGACTAAGAAGAAATAAAGAGTTAGAGCTAAATGGTCTGACGTCTGGATGGATTTACTGGGACGTCCTCTTATGAACTGCACTTTAGAACCCAAAGGGTTTGGTTCTTACATTAGACAGAACATTAAATATTGGAAAAAAAAATCTAAATCAAAACATATCATGTAATAATGTTCAATTCAAAATCCATCCATTCATCAACAGGATAGGTAGGGCTGCTGACTATCGCCCACAGTCTATGGGTGAAAGGCAGGGTACAGCCTGGACAGGTCGCCAGTCTATCGCAATTAGAAATTATTTTAATAATAACAACATATAATAAGCGGAAAATGGTAGAATAAAAAGAATTGATTATAATAAGACAGTCAAACTGATGGTAATGACAAAACAATTAGGAAACAACAACAAAAAAACTAAAGCAAAGTGCCTGAGGATTCTTTCTGCACCAGCTAACAGCTCAGCTTCTTTCCCCAGGAGTAACGTGACACCTAGCAACGAGCAGCAGTGTCAAGTTCACCTGTTTTATTTCTGCAGCAGATGGAATAAATCACAAGCTGGGAAGTAAAGTGAGACAAAGGCTGTAAAAAGCAGCCCTCAGCTTACATGCTAAACTGATCAAACATGCTACAGACGTGTAATTCATCTCACCTTCCCAGCTGTGGACATTTTTCCCTGCAGAGATGATTGATTGATTCCAATTCAGAGAAGAGCTATGAGAAGATTGGAGCAGCAATTCAAAAGAACGGCCAGAGGAGAAGAGGAAAAGCTCAACAGGCAAGGACTTTAACCTCTGGTTTTAATCAGGGCCTTCATTTCCTGATTACGCACGTCACATGACAAGGCGGAGAGAATAGGAAAAGGAAGCAACTTTCTCTGACTGGTTTACGGTTTGATCTGCATGTTGCTTCCAGCTCTGGATGAAAGAGGCTGAAGGTTGAGTGCTGCCTTTGATCCAGTTGATCATGATATTATTCTGAAAAGACTTTAATATTTTTAAAGAATTAAAGGAACATTATCTGACTGATTTAAGTTTGCTAATGGCAAATCTTCCTCATGCTCAAAGGTTACCTGTGGAGTA
>NW_015150586.1:806630-808039 GCF_000732505.1 Cyprinodon variegatus
GCTCGGAGCTCGTCTGCCTGGCTGTGTTTTCCTGGACGGGGCTGCCTGTGGAGCTGGTTAACAGTTGCCTTGAACCCCAGTCGGCCTCAGCAGATGGCCGCTCAAACTGAGCCTGGTTCTGCTGGAGGTTTCTTCCTGGAGGTTTTTTCTCTCCACTGTGAATGCAAGCATGCTTGGTGTGACGGATTATTAGGGATGGGAATCTAAAACCGGTTCCTGTTCAGAACCGGTTCCGTGTGTTCCAATTCCATGGCACCATTTGGTTTCATTTTAGGCAAGAGAAAGATGGCAACAAGGCACTTTGCCATCATTGCAAAGTGGCAATACATCCAACATGCAGAAACACCTGTGCAAACACCATGGCATACATTTTAACGAATGCCTTGTTTTTGAGGCTATAGTTACGACCAGCATGGAAGGCAACTCTAGTGGTTAGTAGCTAGTTTTATATGACTGGCTGTGCTTAATGTGGTTCCTAGTAAATCAGAGGCTATTTGTGGTAATAACCCAGTTTCCTACCTCTCTTTGGGGTTATTGAACACGCTATGAAGTTGCTCTGCAGTTCAGGGAGCGAGAGAAAGGTGACGCTTGTTTTTTTAAATGAGGGGGAGATGAGTTTATTTCCTGAAATTGTACAGTAATGCCTTTTTATTAAACGGATGCCTTCTCCATTAGATTTAGATGACTGTGAGGAGACGAGTAGCCTGGCTGGATCAGAGGCTGCAGCTCCCGTTCACTGCCTTCTGTTTTCACCGAGGCAGGCAGAGATAGAATGTCCCAGAAGAAGGTAGACGAATGTCACCGAGCATTTACCAAGTTCATTGTTAATAGAATCGATAAGAGAATCGATAAGGAATCAAATCATTTCACAGAATTGATAAGGGAATGGGAATCGTGAAAATCTTTTCATTTCCCAACCCTACAGATATGTTAAACTTTGAACCAGTTTGACTGTATGATCTCTTTGAACTCTCTCTATAAAGTGTAGTGAAATGACATGTTATAAATTGTTGCTATTGAAATAAGCTGAATTGAACTGAATAGGATTGAACAGAGTTATAAAGTTATAAAGCAACAGTTTCTGTTGTTAGATAAAAATATTTTTTAAGTAAGTTGATTATGTCCATTAGTTTGGAGAAGAAGATATCTAAAGCTGTTCAGTGGGTTTTGCTCTAAGGACATGCACTTTGGCTTCCTCAAATAAAATGTCTGTAACTCATTTATTTCTGAACTGGGTGAAAGTTTATCTTCTCTTTTATTTGCTTGTTGTCTTCCAGCACCAGAACCATCTCAGCCTCAAGTTAACCTCGATCTCTGCTGCTAATCTTATCATCGGAGGTGTCAAGTAACCAAGTGTTAATACTTCTTTAGTACTGTACTTTACCTGAATATTTATTTTCTGAAGATTT
>NW_015150586.1:810344-811226 GCF_000732505.1 Cyprinodon variegatus
TGGATTGTTTTAAAACTTTCTTGGACTGTACTTTCTAATACCTACTTTCTCCAAACTGGTGCATCATACTTCTTTACACATTAATAGCCGTCATGGTTTTTTGAGCCACATCAATGAGGACTGTCAGGAGACACAGGATGAAAGGGGAAAAAGGTTTATTAGCAGCTAGGATGATGATGGCGGCCCAGCAAGGAGTCAGCAAATGAGGAAGGCCAAGAAACTCTGCAAGGGGAGTTTTATAATTATACATACTGTATCTAAACTGGAACTGCTATGAAACTAATTAGCTTCACTCGGCCAGCAGGTGATAAACCCACAGGACTCTAACCCTTACCAACCACTACTTTTACTGTTGTTTTTTTTCTTTTGAACTGATTTTTTTTTATCGTAAAAGTAATACATGAACATTTATTATATATTACTCATTAATTTCAAGTATTTTTTCTAGGATTAATTTTCTAACATGAATCTGCAAAGTAGCAGTTTTCCTCCCGCGTTCCATAAAACCTTTCTTACCCCATCCATCACCGCAGGGGTCTAATTTTCTATCAGATGAGCGTCCAGCAGCTTTTCCTTCAAAAAAGGGATGAGCACAGAGGCAAATAAATCTATTTTTACCCCCTCAAGTTCCAGTCTGTGCAGAACAGGTTTTTAACTATCACCCAAAGTAAGAAACTAAGCAGAAAAATGCTTCAGGAACATTTTTTTTATCTCTCATGAGAAAATAAGAAAAATGAATCTAATTCAAGAAGCTGCTGGTGATAAAGCTGCTTCTAGGTATTTCCTGCAAAAGTACAGCACAATGCAAAATGAACAAGTAGACTGGAAAAGTCGAAACAAGAAATTATTAAATTCTATTCAGTTTATTTCTATAGCGCCAGT
>NW_015150586.1:813475-826151 GCF_000732505.1 Cyprinodon variegatus
ATTTAATTATTTATCTAATGGTGTATTTATATATTTAATTTTGGCACTTTTTATCCTCCATAAGAGAAATGTCTTCAAACTTGGAAAAAAAGTCCAGTGAATTGCTTTTTTTTTCCAAACTTTTTTGGAAAAAAAAAAGGATGACTGAGAATCTTCACCAGCCTGCGAAAAAGAGAATCTACAGGTGCATAAAAGCAAGAGGAGCATGAACTTGTGACATATTGGGGGTCTTATCGTATTAAATCAGCACACATAGTTCAACATGTGTGTGTGGAGGAGTTTATGTGTGTGTCGTGGTTTAAATAAAACTGTCCAGGTCGGTATTTATTACACCTTTTGGCAAATATCTGTATCCATTCTGGAATAAAGAATCGGATGGAGTCAAACAAACAACAGTAACATGTCCTTGGTAGTCACCTCACCTCCAAACAGGGTGCCGGTCCATGTACGCCCACGCATGAGCTGAATGGGCTGAGCACTAAAATTTGTGTCTGTCCAGCCAACAATCACACTGCAGCCCCATCCTGGAGTGCAAGACTCCAGCGCAGTGACCTAAACAACAGCAGAGCAGCAAGTCAAATACTCCTTCATTCCCATATATGACTGTAGAAGTTTAAACTCACCATAACTTCCACATTTCCAATGCATTCAAAGGAGTAGTCCACCCCTCCATTGGTCATCTCAGTCAGCACCTGTTGGGTGGGTTTACTGTGATCTTTGGGGTTCACAACATCAGTGGCACCGAACACTTTGGCTTTCTCAAACTTCTCAGGGTTGATGTCGACGGCGATGATCTGTTTGGCTCCAGAGGCTTTGCAGCCCATGACTGTAGCCAGACCCACGGCTCCCAAACCAAACACAGCACAGGTGGAGCCCGGTTCAACCTGCAGCAGACAATACTGCCCTCAGTAGCAAATCAAAGCCCTTCTTCACCACAATTAAAAATATATTTTTATGTTGTACAAAATCATCACTTTCATTTAAATCATCGTTTTGTCTCTAAACATGCACAAATCATATCAAAATTCATATTTTATTAAGATGCAAAAACATTTAAATCCAGAGGAATTATATCCAGGTGTTCACAGATATCCCTAATCTCCCATTAGCTATGACGAGTAAAGCTGTTTCATTCATCGTTGGATTGGTGACGTATTTCCTAAAATCCTCCCCTATAGACTCTGGTTAAAGTTTTCCAGCACAGCAGCTCCTCTTCAATGCTAAAGATAGGAGCATCCTTCTGCTAGAAAGTGCTGCTGATTGACAGGTTTATAGAATTATTTAGCAACAAGGCTAGGCTAACTGCATGCAGCGAGGCTAAGGCTTTATTCTGCTTTCCCTGCCTCCTCTATAAAACGTCAGGATCTGATCCAGCACAGATAAAGACAGCTAGGACAGATTTAAAGCGCTTTGCAGAACATTTTAGAATGTCGTTTTTTATGTTGGCATTCATATAAATATATTAGTGAGATACCTTAGAATTTATATAATATAATTTTTTTCTTTAATGCGACCTTTTTGAGCTGGATATGTTTTAGAAAGGTTTCATGAAGGTCTCACTAATATTTCAAAATTTGCTCGTCTTAAAGCTGTAGGTGTTACAATGGCTTCAATAAATATGTGATTCACGCACCTTGGCCGTATTCACAGCTGATCCATACCCTGTGCAGATGGCACAGCCAATGAGACAGACCTTCTCCAGGGGCGCAGCAGGATCGATCTTAGTCAAACTAAACTCTTTCACCACGGTGTACTCAGAGAAGGTGCTGATTCCAAGGAACTGCAGCACCTTCGTCCCCTTACAGGTGATCCTGGAGTTTTCACGGTTTTTCCCTTCAAGTGTACCAGCTGACCTAAGACAGTATATATTTAATTTGTATCATATAGATCCACAAGCAAATTAAAACAGCTGAATAGATAAAATAACAGAACAAAACAAGGAGCTCTTTACCCTTTGATACACAGGTTTGTTCTTGGACTTTTACAAAAGCGGCATTCCCGACACTGAGGCATGAACAATGGGATCACCTTGTCTCCTAAATCAAAAAACATGTTGCTCTAATTCTCATCACATTTAAATCCAAGAAGTTATTTAGATTGAAAATAGAAGTGGCCTCACTGACCTGGCTGAAACTCAGTGACGCCGGGTCCAATGCTCTCCACTATACCAGCCGCCTCATGGCCAAAAATTACTGGGAAGACCGATGGTTTGGCGCATTTCAACAGGAAGAACAGATCTGATTGACACAATCCGGTTCCCACAATCTGGAGAGAAAACATCAGAAACAAGCTTAAATTGTCAATGAATGTCATGATTGTAGCCCCAGTAGCAGATCAGATTACTAACTTCATTCACCTGCCGTTCCATGCCTGCTCTCTAATTATAATTTATCTTGTTCACCCGTCTCTCTTCTATATATATATGGTTTAGCCCAGCTATCAGGGCCAGATCATTATTTCTTTATTTGTTTGTGTATTCTTAGTTAATTTGTGTCAGGTTTTTCTGTCACTTATGTTTCATTAGTTTTATTTAAGGCCAGTAGATTGAGAGAGTTTAATGTTTGTCTCCTGTCTCCTGATCGTGTCCCGGCTCTTCTCCACTGAGCCCTCAGAGTTTTGGCTCGGAATGCGGTGGAGGTCAGTTTTAGTCCCCGTAAGCCTGGCTCTTAGGATCAGACCAGTTTAAAGTTCGGCATTTATCCTGGTACCATGTCTTGTCTATGTTCCTCTCTACCTCTGAGCCTGCCTGTCTTCATCTAAGCGCATCTGTCTGAGCTCGCTGCTGGACTCATGGAACTCTGAACTTGTCTGAACGCTCTGAAGATTCCAGGAACCCTGGATCTGTCTGTTCCGTTTCGGACCACAAACACTGGCTACGAACTCCTGGATCACAGAACTGTCCGGTTCTGAACTTTTTCTCTGACCTGGATAGGTCTCCTGCCTGCTCACCGGGGTTGCTGCAACAGGGACGCTTTGGACGGCTCTGAACTGCATTCTTGTTTGGCCGTTCATCTGCTGGATCATGCCTTCCTCGAAGAGGAGCGACTGAACTGTTAAACCAGGTAAGTGACTCACTCTGATAATCACCTCCTGTCCGATGATCGTGGTCTCTTACCAGTGTTTCTCCCTCCAGAGTGTCAGTGATCGGGCGGTGCCTCCTGCAGCCCGCTTATTTTCAACATCCTGTTTTATCATTTCTTGTCATTAAACGTTCTAAAACTTCCCACCGTCTGACTCGCCTTGAATACTGGATCCATTTGTCCCATTTATTACAATGGTAGCATCACATGCATTTACAGAGTTCTCCAGTCTATAGCATTAGCATCTTTTTTTATTCTCTGACCTTAATCCGGATCTCTTTCTCCTGAGGAGGTTCAACCTCAACCTCTTCAATCACCAACGGCTTGCCGAACTCCCACGCCACTGCCGCCTTGCACTTGATGACCTAAAGAAATGTGTTGTAGAGGTAAATATCACCACAGTCTGCATCAGCAGTGGCAAAGGAAAACTCTTTAGCTGGTAAATGTTTCCTTTATTTTCTTCACTCCCTGAACATGTGGTAAGTGAGGTTATTGACTTCCTACTTTCAAACATGCATCTGGAAAGAGTTGGTCAGTTGGTAGTTTTGTGCAACTTTACCAGAAGATCATTAATATATGAAATTATTAGACCTGGAAATTAAGGTAATTAATTGAGGTTGTCTTTACCCATTTTACTAAATCAGACCCAGAGGGCATAACATTATTAAAGTTGGTGGGGACTCTCTAAAAGGGTGGGTGATGCAGCTACAGGACCCAACAACTTTCCTTAAGTTTTGATATTTTCCTTCAAATGAGCACAAACATAAATGGCAATGCCAAATGTCTACTTAAAAATTGCCTAATGATGAGAATGCAACAGTTACACAATACACTAATATTTATAATTACAGATAGACAGATGCCTTTTAGTGCCACATTTATAAAGTGCTTTAAATCATTTACAACTTTAATAAAATAGGAATGCATTCAAATATAGCGACCCTGGAACAGAATTGGTTATCTCAGCTGGCATCAGGTTCTGGCGGGGGGGCCAACTAGTACAAAAGGGTTGGAGAACCCGCAAAATGGCTGCTACCATAGGTTGCTTAGAGCTAACAATGCTAACCAGCCACTCTTCAAATGGAAAAGATGAGTTCAGCAGACAGTAACACACAGCATGGATCATTCAGTCAGGCTCATTGAGCATTAGCATTCAGTTCAGAACTCTTATTGAAGAACCATCTGCAGTTAATAAGAAAGTTTCTTCTAGATAAACCAAAAACAACAAAACTCATGAAAATATTCTATAAAAGTTGAAAATTGACTTCGTGTTTGTTTGAGGCAGGCGTCCCCACAGTGGGTCCTGGAGGGCTGCTGTCCTGCAGGTTTTAGAGGTTTCTCTGCTTTAGCACAGCTGATTATGATGATTGCAGACCAAAAGCCTGTTAACCAGCTTTCAATTAAAATCAGCTGTGCTGGAACAGAAAAACTCTAAAACCTGCAGGACAGCGGCTCTTGAGGAGAGACTTTGGGGATGCCTGGTTTAAGGGTTTAGTCTCCTGCCATAGATGGAATCTTATAATAATATCAACCTTTTATGAGGAACAAAAGCTTGATCTTAGGATCTGTTTAAGAGCAGATTATCTAAGAACAATAACAGTAAGCGGATTTTCTAAACACCTATCACGCTGAAACCAGATACGTCTTATAGATGTGCTCTTGCACAAGCAGTGGTTTAAAGTTCACTCAAAACTGTAAACATTAGCTTTGCTGCTGCAGGATTTCTCGCAGTGATATATTTTTATCGATTCTAGCAAGCATGAACAAAACACAGGATACCGCATCTCATTTACACACAGTTTGCTTTCATAATTTTGCAGTTTATTATTGTTGCTCACTAAAACCATTTTTAAGTTAAAATACATCCCTAAAGTGTCATTAAGTAACCCACCAACAGGATAAGAACTCAGACACATCTAGCAGATCTTCAATATGTTACAGTCAAATTTAAAACTAGTTATGACTCAAAAGGTGAATTTTAAAAGAAAAGATCCTTGTTACCTTCCCAGCTGTGGCCATTTATCCTGCTGAAGGGGAATGTTAGCTGCTCAGGTAGAGGCAGGGAGATACAAACCCCAGAGTCTAGGACTTTACCCTCTTCAGGTTAAAATGTCACCTTTCCTCGCAAACCAGAACCCCAGTTACATTTTAAGCAATAAACACAAATTGTCCATTATACCAGGAATGGCAGAGGATTTTATTTAATCAGAAGTTAATTATGATTATACTGTAACCAAATGTGAATGACCTTATAAAAATGCCATGCCCTGATCCAACAATTCTTGCAAACTTTGGACCTATTTCAAAACTTTGAATCCAAGGCAAAGGTTTTAAGTTGGTTTAACTCCTCTGTTAATTTAAGCTGGGCATACACTGTACAATTTTTTTTGTCCTTCTTGGGCTGATTTTCCAGTTGTGCAAGAATTTTTTCAATCTGGCCGAGTTTCAGCCTCATGGTGCGTCCTGCATGGTGTAGTGTTCAGGAGGTAACGAGGGGCGATCAGCCTCTAACGACCACCGGATCACGGATCATAAGGTCAGGAGAAAATCAAACATGTTTGAAATTCAGTCGGCCGTGTTCAAGTCAAATCCTGCTGTTGAAGCAGAGCTACGAGCCGATTTACCAGAACCTCAAGCACTGAGCATGTGCAAAGGGAGTTCTTCTTCCAGATTGATAAGTCCAATTAGGGCTATCTATCGGCGCTGAGTTCGACGTGGTTTTTAGACGTACAGTTTGAGCAGGTAGATCGCATCAGTTTTGGGCTGTACATTGGAAGAACAAACATTGTGAGCTGTGAACTTTTAAGACCTGTGATTTGATCATACAGTTTGAGCTGTAGCTGCGTGCAGTGATAGAACAAATCGTACAGTGTAAGCCCGGCTTTATGTGCATGTTGTTCTTCCACAGCTCCTCTGAATTTTAGGGTTCCTCAAGGCTCTGATTAAGGTACACTACGTTTTAAGCTCTATTTATTACCTTTGGGTCCCATTTTTAGAAATCATAATATCCCCTACATAGTTTTGCTGATGATGTTCATGACCACCTGAATTCAGACTGTTTTCATGGGTTGTTCCAAGATGGTGGAATGAACTACCAAGCGCTACAAGAAAAGCAGCGTCCCTTTCTATCTTCAGGAAACTCCTAAACACCCACCTCTTCAAAGAGCATCTCCTATCCTAACCCAAAGCTCTGTACCCCTCTACTACTCTTTCTGCGCTTCCCTCTCTGTCTTTGCTGTCACCACTGATTCTGACGAGGGATTTTCCTCTGGAGAACTTATTGTTATATTGATTATAACTGTAACATTGTTTTAACTTTGTAAGTTGCTTTGGATAAAAGCATCTGCGAAATGCATAAATATAAATATTCTTAAACCAATTCATTTTAATGCATATGTATATGTATAGTTAATAAATAAGAAAATATAAATAAGTTTCATTCATGCTGTAAGTCTGTGTTTGTTACCTGTCCGCATTTTTTTCATTAATACTCATGCCTGTAATACTCATGCCTGCACCTGTGAAGTAATATTTTATTTTTTGTGATATACGTTGTATATCACCCCCCCCCCCCCCCCCCGGGTAATTCTATTAGAAACCAGGCTTCATCTGGCGGACAAAATGTCATTACACCTGCAAACTCTTCAATCATTCAAATGGTCACCCAGTAAAGGGTTCTCTGGCGCCACCCAGTAGCAGAGGTACAAAAGAACAACTGCATTTAAATTTACCGCCCCCCCTATGGACACTGTGGTAATGTGCTTAGGTCCTATGACTCATTCTTCTTTGGCTGCAGCGCCCTCTAATCATCACAAACTCCAGCCCATCAACTGAACTCCCTGAAAACAAAGCAACAGTTTCATTATCCCAGCTGAAAAGTCATATGAAACAAGAGGTACACTCTGATGCTTTGAAGAGATTAACTGGAAGAACATGTAAAATGTATCCATCTACAATTTACCCTTAGATAGCATACATGTCTGGTATGCAACCATGAGACTGGATTTTGTTTGATTCAAGTTCCCCTCCTCACCCTTCTGATCTAAAAGGCGGAATGGGTATCCTGCTTTGCAACAGCGATGTAGACTCTCCACAGGTGGCGGGTGATGCTTATGCACCTCTCTTATGCACCTTGCATTTACAAGGCTGATTTGGTGAGATTATTCCACAAAATTTCAATCCTTTATACTTTCTACCAATTTAAAGGAATCATATTGAAAATATCTACGCAGAAATAAAATCGGATCAAAACATGCCCATTAATTTTACTTACAGAAAGAGCATTGTAAAGCTACATTTTAGACCGGCCTTTTCACAACACATGAGAAGAGAAGAGATTTTTAAGTAAGTACATTGTGTAATTACTCTGACCATACAAGATTCAGGTACATCATCCATAGGACTGTGGGCAATCCTTCATATTGCACAAATCCTTCACAGTAGAGTGAGCACTTCACTATATTAGCTTCTACTACAGAAAGAAAAAATCACATCAAGGCTCGTAGGCTTTCCAAAAAAAGTTAATAAACAATCCACTGAACTTTGTTTCCATGTTTGAAGATGTTTTGTTTCCTATTCAGGAAGCTTTTTCAATTCAAAATGTCAGAAATAGCGTTGAGTTCCAGGCTTTATAGATTGGACCAAAAACAAAGCCTTGTCTAACTTTGGAATGGGGGTTGTTTGGGTTATTTGTTAGTCTGTAATACCTGATACCTGTCATTGTCTCTAAGGGGGGTCATTAAAGGGAAGGTGTTCTGTTCCCCTTTATGGGGGCGGGGATTATGATGATAGCGGGAAGGAATCAACTCAATTGCTGCACTGTATTCATTGCACACATGGATAGAGGTGTCTAAGATAAAAGTAAAGCACACCCCCAAATAGTTTTACACACGAAGCTCAAAGCATGGCGGTTTTGGACATGATATGCACACAGATAAACAATCATGCTAAAATGTGGTATAAATAGGCCTCCACGAAGTGGAGTTCACCAGATCATCCGGTCAGATTGATTCAAAGTTTTCTATCTAAGGAAAACCAGCTGATTGCATCGACTCATTGACTCTTCAGCAATCCCTCACACTAAGCATGCTTGTAGGGACGGTGGAGAGGAAAAACTCCCTTTCAACAGGAAGAAACCTCCAGCAGAACCAGGCTCAGTGTGAGCGGCCATCTGCTGAGGCCCACTGGGGTTCAAGGGGACAGAAGCAGACATAGAAAAAGAAGCATAGATACAAAAGGCAACTGTCAACCAGCTCCACAGGTGGCCCCCTCCAGGAAACACACAGCCAGGCAGACGAGCTCCAAACCAGTTCCCATGTCAGAGGATGAATAGAGCACATCCAGTTAGTCACAGTCAGAGAAACAGGACTACACTGGGAAACAGGCCAAGCTACAACATCTAGAAACAAAGGTGTTGATGGCAGCAGCACAGCTGATATTTCGCTCTATCTATCTTTATATATCCCATGCACCTTTTTCTTCCTTAGGCACATTCTTCACCTTTGACTATTTGAGTTGATGTAATGAGTAAATTTATTTTCTGTGATATCAATAAAGTCAATCAATCAATATAGAGGAGAAACGGCTCTACTACGATGTATCACCTACCCGCCTCTCCACCTTGCAGAGAAAGCTAATTTCGGCCGTTTGTATCCAGGATCTCCTTATTTAAGCATGATCCAGATTTCATGATCATAGCTGCGTGTAGAAATGTAGACTGACTGGTAAATTGAGAGCTTTGCCTTTTAACTTAGCTCTTGTTCACTACAACAGACCTGTGCTACGTCTGCATGATAACAGCAGTCACACAGATCCACCTATTGATCTCCTGCTCCATTCTGACTCTCCTCCAACCTGAAGGGGAAAAGCCACCGTGTTTTGGTCAAAAACGATGGCCTTTGACCTGGATGAGAATCTGCCCCTCAAAGTCTTTTAAACACATTATACTTTTTTTTTAATCTAATCCTGTGGTGTGATATAGGTAGATTCCCTCCTGCCTCTTGTCATGGTGACTCATCAAATCACAGTACTGATGATGAATTTTCATGGTTGTTACTCAAAATTTATTTAACTAGCTCACACCAGATGGCGTGAAAAACAAAAACCTCAGAGCTTCTAACCTCAGGTGAGATCAATTCAGAATCATGACTTGAATCTAAATTTGTTAGAAAGCTTTTTGAGACAGATCTGTGGTCCATGACAAAATAATGCATTATGATACTCCAGTCCATCAGCAGCTGCCTTACACTAAGCAAACAACTACACACAAGACAAAGTAAGGAGCAAGATCCAATTTTATTGTTTCCTTATGACAAATGACAATATATTTTATCTTAATCACAAAAAGTAATTTTCGTTGAAAAATTGATTTCATTTTAAAATCATAATCTGCTGTAAATTATGTATATATTTAGTTTTTTGTAGAATTATTTTTGACCAAATATAAGGAATTCTAATAACTTGGCCTTGCTCTTAGTCTCGACAGTGGTCTCGGCCTTCGAGGGTCTTGGAAAAGTAGCCTTGGCTCCGTTGATCGGGATACATGCCTAGAACACAGGTTTAGTTCATTTGTCACTTTTACTCCAAAAATATTCAAATTATTAAAAAAAACTTTGCACATTGTGGAAATCCAACAGAGCGAGGTACCAATATCTGAACATATGACATAAGGTTCAGTCCAACAGATGTAAGAAAGTTTTACACAAGTTTTTTATACATAGTAGCACCTTAATCATACTGAATGATTGTTTTGTGGTTTTAAAAGAAGCTTAAGTCAACTGATTAGATTAGAATTCTGCATAGATTTGATGCCTGATCTTTTATGTTGGGCCAAAAGCCATGATATTAATTTTGGACATTGGAGGCCAATATCCATGCTGATATTAACCATCAGCATTGGTGTAGAAGGAAGCAGTTCTGCTCTGCTGTTGAAGTCTCCTCTCCAATGGCTGGAAACCCCCTTTTCTACAAGACACTCCCACAGGAAAATGTGATCTTGCCCCCATGGGTGTTAAGGAGAAAACAATCAACTCAAAGAAACTGTCTCCCGTTTGCTCAGAGACATGCTAAGCTGCTGAATACTGGAGAAAACTCAACTTTTCCAAAAGGAGATCAGCAGAGGTTACAGGTCTGGCAATGTTAGGGAGAGTTTCAGCTAAACCGTTTGGGGTTTTGATGATTATTGAATTTTTTACCTTTGTGTAAGACAAGCTAACAATATGACCCACTATATAAGCTTTATAAAGCTACAACAAGCTTTATTTTACTAAGGGTTTAAACATTAATATAACGTTAACGTCTATACTTTTCCTCATGTGTTCATCACATTTAAATACCAGCATATGACCGAAGAGTCCTTTAAGAAGAGTCACCTGATGTCGTATCGCCACCAGCTCAATCACAGAAGGTTAGAATTACTTAATTAAAGCGTATTTTTTTCGGATTAAGCAAATCATTTGATAAAATGTTATTTAATCAAATAATGTTTTATTTCCTTTTGAACTTGCATTGTGAATTGGTTTGAATATATTACAATTGCTGTAAATTAGTTAAAGCCACTTTTTTTCACACTTTAAATTCTTCAAGATAACCTTTGGTTCTCTGAAATAAAATCCATGCTGATCTGTGATACGTTCCTTTTATTGATTATGGTTTTCAACCATGTATTTTCTTTTCCTCTTTGTTTGCATTTAGTTTAGTCTCACTAGTTTAATCACAAGTTTTTCACTGAAATATGTTTGATTTGGAGTTGAAGGATTTTAATTAAATGTTTGACCCTGGTTAGAGCTTAATTAACACTTCCATTTGTTGTCCAAACATATAGCCAGTTGTGCATGTGTTCACAGACAGGATATGAAAGTCCAAATATTATTTGATTCAATAACATGTATGCCCCCCTACTGGGGTGGGCATTAAATATGTCATAATTGTCATTAATATTTTTGATTCTTCTAGTCTACTCTGCTATTATCTACCTGTGTTTGGATAAAATGAAATGTTCTTTCAGGTTATCTTATAGAACTTTATTAATCATGAAACAAAAATAGTGTGACAATAAAAAACAGACCCGATGTGAATGATGCCATTAGAACTTTTGAACTAGCAAGGAAAACAAAACAGGTTGAGACAAACAATACAGAAATGACAATTTAAAACACCACCCACCATTATTTAGGTTTTTTCGTTTATTTGTTGTTACTCCTTAGCTCCTCTTGAACCGTCCAACCTTCAGGCCTTCTTTCTTTAAAGACATTTCTCAAATATTTTAGAATAAACAGCAGATGACAATTATGTCTTCAAACTGTTTTGAATATTTCGAAAAGAACTCTTTCCAAACCTCTATAAGCAATTGCAGGCTTTTGCCATTGGATTTGATGCACGTCTTCCAGTTCTTGCTACGGTCTATTCCACCAAGCTCTTGAAATTCTTTGGGGTTGTACCACTTTCCACCTACCTTAATGCACTTATCACCTGTAAGCATGCAGAGGAAAAGTTAATCCTTATATGCACATATTCAGACACCAAAATTCAAAATTTCCTGATACGAATATCTGAACCAAAAACATATTTTGCAGAACAATTTATTTAACAGGTCTAACCCTTTGCCAGTTTGGCTTTTTTTAGTATTCCCTCTGCTGTTCCACAGTTCACAGGGTAAGTGCATGGTTTTTTCCTCTGTGTTTTCGAAGCTGGGAACAGAGGAGATCAGTGAGTTGTTATATCAAATAATAAAACCAAACTGTTTTGGCCACACCATAGAATCTGTTGCTATTTAGTACAAATAATTTAGACAGACACCTACACTACTTGTTCATCCCATTTTTTCTGACTGATAGATTCACAGATTTTATTTTAGAACTGTATAAAATTGTCATCAACTTTTTTTCACAGCAAGCTCATTTAAATTTGGTAACAACTGCAATCTTTCGTGTTCTTTTTGCTGACCATATAAAAAGCTTCTCTATTGAGTTTTGATAACAAGAAAAGTGTAAAGGTCAATAAAATAACATTTTTAAAACTTGGAAAGCAATCAATCATATTTTTAGAATTAGGTCAAACAAATATTAAAGAGCTATTTTATAAAAGTGAATTAGGAGTGTAGAAGATTAGTGATGCATTTCTCCAGAGTTTAAAATTGAAATTCTAAATGTCGGACATTTGGTTGTGTTAAACTTACTATGTCTATCTAACAAAAGGTAACACCAATGCTATGCTCCTTCCAGGTAATAAAGAATAAAGAAAATAGAAAGTCAAGTGGTATAAATGAAAGTGATATAGAAAAAAAAAAAAAAAACTTTTAAGAAGCTTTGATTTTTCACGTGTTTAATAATTTTCATACATGAACCCTCAAGCTCCCAGGCCTCTTGTAGAGGACACAAGCTTGGAGGAAAAAGAGAGACGGGCTGCTGTGGTTAACGAAGAGTTTTTGTACATATATATATATATATTAGAGGTGAGTATTGGCATGAGTGCTGCGATTCAATACATGTCATGATACTTGGGTCACGATACGATATTATCACAATATTGCAGTATCACTATATATTGCCATATTTTCCCCAGCTATCAAAATCAAATGATGAGATAAAACAGCAAGT
>NW_015150586.1:826701-835307 GCF_000732505.1 Cyprinodon variegatus
CCAGCTCCTCCGGGGGAATCCTAAGGCGTTCCCAAGCCAGCAGAGAAACATAGTCCCTCCAGCGTGTCCTGGGTCTTCCCCGTGGCCTCCTCCCGGTGGGACGTGCCTGGAACACCTCACCAGGGAGACGTCCAGGAGGCATCCTAACCAGATGCCCGAGCCACCTCAACTGGCTCCCCTCGATGTGGAGGAGCAGCGGCTCTACTCTGAGTCCTCCCCGGATGACTGAGCTCCTCACCCTATCTCTATGGGAGAGCCCAGACACACTACAGAGAAAACTAATTTCAGCGGCTTGTATCCGGGATCTCGTTCTTTCGGTCATGACCCAAAGCTCATGACCATAGATGAGGGTAGGAATGTAGATAAACCGGTAAATCGAGAGCTTTGCTTTTTGACTCAGCTCTCTCTAACCCACCACAGACCGGTACAGCGCCCGCTTCACAGCAGACCAATCCACCTGTCGATCTCCCGCTCCATCTTTCCCTCATTCATAAACAAGACCCAAAAATACTTAAACTCCTCCACTAGGGGCAGCACATCCTCCCCAACCTGGAGAAGGCACTCTACCCTTTTCCAGCTCAAGACCATGGTCTTGGATTTGGAGGCACTGATCCTCATTCAGACTGCTTCACACTCGCCTGCAAACCGCTCCAGTGAGAGCTGCAGATCACGCCCTGACGAAGCCAATAGGACCACATCATCTGCAAATAACAGAGACGCAACCCTAAGGCTACCAAGACAGATCCCCTCAACACCTTGTCTGCGGCTAGAAATTCTGTCCATAAAAGTTAAGAACACAATTGGTGACAAAGGGCAACCTTGGCGGAGTTCAACCCTCACCGGAAATTAGTCCAACTTACTTTTGGCAATGCGGACCAGGCTCTGACACCGGTCGTACAGAGACTTAACAGCCCCTATTAAAGGGCCCGGTACTCCATACTCCCTGAGTACCCCCCACAGGACCCCCTGAGGGACACGGTTGAAATCCTCCTCCTCCAGTGACTCACCCACTGAGAAGCCCTCTCTGGTGATTGGCAGCTCCATAGTCAGAAACGTGGCATTAGCCTGGTCTGATTCGAAAAGACGGCATCCATCCCACTTTGGATGGTGCAGTTCTTCTTTCTAGGAATCTGGCCACATTTATTGTTCTCCAAAACCCTGACCACCCAGGGTGCAGACCAGGAAGAAGACATGGAATTTAACAAAGTCTCTGCAGCTTCTCTACTGTTACCCACTCATTACTCCATCCAGTGTCTTGCCCACAACCCAAATCAATTAAATTATAAAATAATCCCAAAGTAGTAAACCATGATAATCTAATTAAAACAAAATAACTCCAATTACAAAAAAGTTAAAACAATTAAATGCTGTTTATTTAACACTTCCCTCAAAAAGTCTGTTAATTGTAGATATTGTTTTCTGCCCAACAGCAATGGTGAACTGCAGAGCAGCATTTTATCTCCAGCAATTATAGCTTCTAGGATAGAGCTGTCAATCTGGTAAAGAATCAGTTTTTTTTTGTTCCAAATTGTTAAGGTTAACTGTTTTTTGAATTGCAACATAAAACTTACTAAAACTATCACATATAGTAATGATTAAAATGTGACTAAATCTAATAATAGTTTTCGTCACAAACTAAGACTAAATCTAAGATGGCTGTAAAAAAAACAACACTGCGTGAGACAGCAACAAGTTAAGGATTTTTTTTATCATTAGAAAAGGTAGGTTGCCTGGGTGAGAGAATTAATAGTTAGATGCTGATTTGTTTACTAAAAGGGAACAAAAAAAAAGCTTAAATTTGAAGGCAAATCAAGTTGGAGCACTGGTGGTAGGCACTAGCATAGAAGTCGGTGCACTAGTTGTATTTTTGTCATCTTTTTGATTGTGTTTCTCTCTTGTGTCCCCCGGTGCATTCTTTTGTAATACACGATGCCAATTGAATGCGTCTCTACGTGAGCTGTCTTTTGGACGGAGGCTTGGTTTATGTCCCAAATATATTTTTATGATCTGTTTTGGTGCGGTCCAACATCCTTTGGATTCTAGCTGGTGATTATCATCCTGGCCTAGCCGGTATCATACAAGAATTAAACTGATTGCATATAGCATGTTTGTGACCTGTTGGTTAGGTTTTGTCAGCTGTAGATCTGCTGAGTTAGCTGCTAAGCTATCAGTTGCCATGACAACTCAAGCACTGCATCCCCACAAAATCACTTGTTTAAATTCAGTTCTCTGTTATCACATCAAATGTATTGTGTTAAGTGCTAATCTTTTATTAATGGACTAAGTGATATTGTTAGGAATCCAGTGTGTGTGGGCTGTGTTTGTTTTTTGTGTACTCTCCATCCACCACCAGGTGGTGCCCTGTTCTCTTTGGTCCTCCCACACAACTGCGGCTGGTTGTGCTCATTACTGAGGAATCTTAAGTGATGGACTGCCACTACCTCATCGCCAGAGTGTTTGCCAGTGTTTGCCAGGTTCTCTGAGTGGTTTCCTGCATGTAAGTCACATCTCTTAAAAATATCATGACAGATATTTAATTAATTTGACTTACACCAAAGACTACTGTTACACATCTGTTTGCTGTATATCATTTATGCTGCTAATCTGATAGACCTCCCTGCTGTGCTAACGGATGAGCTAATGAACTGAACATTATAGGACTATACCTCAAGAACTTATTTAAATCCTTTTGTTGACTGATTCTTTCATTTAATCTGTGTTTATTCCAGTAGCTTGTAGTGTTTGCATAGTTTATTAAACATAATAATATTTTGACGGTTTATTTGAAGGTTTATTATTGTGGTTGTCTGTTATTTAAAAAGCAGTGAGCTATTGTCTCTAAGAGCTGAGCGTACTTCCTTGGAGGAAGACAACTGGCTTTTATGATGCTTTAATAAGACCTGGTAATTGAGCAAATTGTCGGTTATCATTTAACTAATGGTCATTACTTGATTTTAGCCTTGAATAAATTTCCAGTTCTAGCTATTAGTAGATTCATAATCTGCTGGTTAAATTGCACAACGATAACATCAAAGAGAATAGCCTATCTAAGTTTAAACATCTGGATAGCAAGTGTAGATTTTTAACCAGCACTGATCACCCAACAAAGCCTGTTGTATTGTCTGATTATTTATTATTTTAGAAACACACAAAATGAGAAAATTAGGCAAAAGGGACTTACGCAAGGTTGCTTCAGTCGGATTTTTGTGAGCTGTAGTCATCGAGGATGATGGACCAGGTTGTAGCTCACTACTGCCACTGGACATTATCATAGCTGGACCTTCTGTTTTGCCATTCTTAGTGCTTCCCACTTTGAAAAATAAAAGTCAAGAATAAACAAAAAAAAAAACCCTATTCTGGACATCAGTTAGCTTTGAAAACCAGTATTTTTAACCGGCACCTGATGGTGACATGGTGCTATGGTCACGCAGTGGTTTTAGTGTAAGAGAGCTTTTTAAACTATAATATCAGGAGTTCCCAATTGCATTTATGTGGAAAACCTGTTCTTCCATTTTCCCATCAGACATTTGACATGGATTTTAGCAGTAGTCTAGTTGTAAAAAAAGCATCGGAAGCATGCATAGCCTACTAAATCTAGTCTATTAACCTAAAGCAATATGCATGGTATGGTTGTTCCATGTCAGGTACTACGGTCATTGACCTGTACCAAGGCACCTTACAGTAGAACTGCAGTCAGTCCCTGGACTGATATGGCTAACTGCCCCTACATGGTTAGGATTGCTAGTACTGCCCCTACATAGTTAGCATGGCTATGACTGCCCCTACATAGTTAGCATGGCTATCACTGCCCCTACATAGTTAGCATGGCTATCATTGCCCCTACATAGTTAGCATGGCTATTACTGCTCCTACATAGTTAGCATGGCCGTGACTGTCCCTATATAGTTAGCATGGCTATGACTGCCCCTACATAGTTAGCATGGCTATGACTGCCCCTACAGAGTTAGCATGGCTATGACTGCCCCTACAGAGTTAGCATGGCTATGACTGCTCCTACAGAGTTAGCATGGCTATGACTGCCCCTACAGAGTTAGCATGGCTATCACTGCCCCTACATAGTTAGCATGGCTATGACTGCCCCTACAGAGTTAGCATGGCTAGCACTGTCCCTACATAGTTAGGGACTCATTTCCCACTGGGATCTGCTTCATAGTCATAGTAGGACACTTCTTTGATTTTACTTTTGCTCATGCAACTCATAAGCCCACAGCTCGCCAAATGTTGAAAAGGCAATATTATTGGCATTACTTTTTATATGTAGTAGAAATTTTACACATTCAGTAATAAAATTACAAAGGGGATGGCATGGGGGGACAGTCATTTAAGAAGGTGGAAGAGGGATGCCATCCCCACCTCATACCCCCTCATCTTGAGTACTGGATGTAAGGTTGAAACAATGCTGTGGGCCCAATGTTGAATTAGCAGTGGATTATGATGCGAAAATGAAAGTAGGATTTACATTAAATCCTTTCTCGATTTAACATTATCACTCAACATTGAGCAGATATTGGATAATGGTTACTAGCCGACAACTTGAAACCAACTAAATGACAATGTCAGATTAATGTTAAAAGCTTTACATTTAACCAACATTAGCTTTTGATGTTGTGTTAAGGTTGACTTTTGGTTCTCCAACATTTGAACCCATATCTAACCAAGAATCATTGTTAATACAACATACTGCTAATGCCGGGTTAAGGTTTTATATAATTTAGTGAGATTTTCAGACCAAAAAACTTGTTAAAAATATGTCTCACTCTGATGAAGTTCGTCGATCAGCTCTTTCAGTTTGGGGTATTTCTCTAAGATGAAGTCCTGCTCGACACATTTCCAAAAATCACGGATGGGCTTCTCCTTCTCAATCTGTTCCAGAAGATTATAAACTTGAGCATCGTCTATTGTCTTCCCTTCCTGTGTTTATAAATGACAAAAAAAAGACAAACACAAAAAAAGTTATAATGTAAATTTAATAAGATGAATTAAATGAACTGGAATTCAGATATTTAAAGACACTGTAAAGAAACAAACTTAACCGTGGTTTGGACGATTGGACATAAACAGGGCTCTCAAGTTTTGAGCTGAGCTTGGAGTGAGAATTTGAGCACTGACCAAAAAAAATCACTATTTTTTAATCATAAGCAGACCAAATTGATACTTTTCTAAAATCATTAATAAAATTTTTTATATGAAAATTGACAGATTATGTCCCTTAAATCATTTTCCCAAGTTTGTTCGATTACACTGATTTCCATTACAATCTTTTACTGAGTAAAATACCAACAAATATTGGTAATATCAATCAATATTTTCATGCAAATACACCTAGTGTAAGAAGGACAAAACATTATGAAACAAAAAATAAAATTTGAAACTAAATACATACACATAGATATAAATAAATACACATAATTTATAAATGCATAATTAAATGCAGAGATAAATAAATAATACTTCATAATCTGTGCTATTCCTCCACTGTCCTCATCGTCAATTCTGCATGTTTTGCATTGTGGTTTAACCTGTATGAGAGTATCTGATGGGGACGCCATTTTTAGGAGGGAGACTGCCCAGTTTGGGGGACATATGCATGAGCATAACGGGGGTTGTGCATGGGACATGTGCCCTGCACTTTCCCTATCTGCCCAGTGCACTTTGATCAGCCATTATAACAGTTAAACAGTATCTTCTTTTTCCAAGCTATCTTGGAATGAACCATGAGCATACACATGCTCATGCAGAATTTTGACACGAGACGTTGTGTTGAGCAGTGCTTTATGTCGTGAGCATCAGAAAGTTTAGCAATCCAGTAAGCAAGAAGCAAACATAGATTACGGCAGCTGGTTGAGCTTGGGTAGCAACTTTTTGTTGACCGTCATGTATGCATTGTCCAATGTATCCATGCCCATATCCAACCTATTAATGTAAGTACTGTTTTGTATTAAGAACATGAAATGAGAAAATAAAAGGACATCATTGTGTGTAATGGTTCAGAGTGACACATCATCAGTAACCGATACACCGTGTCTGAGTCGGCCGCAGCGTTTGGATAGAAAATTCTAGTTGAAACGCCGCAATACCCAGCACACACATTCTAACTCCTGCCCTCTGGCAGCATCACCAAGCACCGGAACTGCTTCTTTCCCACAGCTGTTAAGCTTCTGAACGTGGACTGCCTGATCCTGACCTGTTTTAGGCCCCAGAGCCGCATGTTTCTTTAAATA
This sequence comes from Cyprinodon variegatus, assembly GCF_000732505.1. Taxonomy (NCBI): domain Eukaryota; kingdom Metazoa; phylum Chordata; class Actinopteri; order Cyprinodontiformes; family Cyprinodontidae; genus Cyprinodon; species Cyprinodon variegatus. Next base: position 832,944 of record NW_015150586.1, read on the forward strand.
AACACTCTGACCTGTCTGCTTAAATCCTGGATCCTACATTCTGAGCCTTCTGACATTATAGCTGTATAAAAAATGCAAATCCTTTATCCGTCTTATCTGTCATTATTTATCCTGCAACCTTCTGCCTGCATCTAACCCAGGGTTATGTGTGTTGAGGCGGGTTGGGTCAGAGAGGGTGAGAGAGGTATAATTAAATACCATCAACTTTGTTGTTATTGTTATTGTGATGTCAGCTGAGTTTTTATATTAGCTCAACGCAGCTAACTCTCCACCAGAAATTAATCCTGCCGCCTTCTGCCCACTCTAATTTGTTCCATCAGCCCTTTTGAAAACAGTCCACATATTCAGGTTGCACAAGCTATGGCGATCGCAACCACCTCAACAACCCGCCCTCTCAATAGTTGGCAACCATGTTGCCTTTGCTTTTTTCTGGATTGGTTGAATTGTGTGAATGACAGATGAAAGATATGAATGATATAAAGTTGGCCATTCCAGAGTGAAAAACAAGCCTAATAAACAGAACACAGTGTACAGGTGACTCTCTGGGTGGGTATTGCCACCAGGACTGGGTGGGACACGCTTGAACATCAACCAAAGGTGTTGGGTATACACAACATTATAGAAATGACAACCCAACAGCTTATGTTGGGTTGTGGAGAGTGTGATCTCTTCATCTGCATGGGTAACAGTATCAGAGCTAATGACTTAAAAAAGTTCAACAAGCTAATTAAGAAGATCTTTTCTGTTCTTGGAACTTTTCTAGAANTCCATCATCTGCATGGGTAACAGTATCAGAGCTAATGACTTAAAAAAGTTCAACAAGCTAATTAAGAAGATCTTTTCTGTTCTTGGAACTTTTCTAGAACCTCTGGAGATTATTTTACAAAGAAGAATTCTTTATAAAGTGAAAAACATTATGGAGAATAGTAAGCGTCCTCTTCAGATGGTTTTGAAACAACAAAAGGGTGTCTAAGAGGCTTCTCCAGATCCTGTGCAAGAACGATCAATACAGGAGATCCTGCCTGCCCACAGCTATCAACACCTGTTTAAAAAAATAACTTATAGTTACTGCAAAATGTAATTTAATTGAATTATAATACCATTCCCAACAGAAATAACCTAGCAAATTTAGTTCTCAGAATTCTCAGAACCCAATTCAATGAAAACAACCAAATTGAATGAGCCAACTTTCTAAAAGATACATCCCAGTACCTGATGATCCCACTTGATCAATCCTTTATCTTTTAGTGCTCTCAGAAAGGTGCCGGGATCTTTTATGCAAGATATCAAAGTCTTGTTTTCCTTAAGAAAACGTAGGAGCTGCTCGTCCCCCAGGGAGTCCAGCCGGCTCATCTCTGGTTTCTGTCAGGGTTCACCTATAAGATCTGTAGAAGTAAAATATTGCTAGTTAAAATGTGTCCTATAGGCATAAAGCTGATAAACTTGATAAACAATACAAAGTTTAAAAAATTTCAAAAAAGATAAATGACCTGGTAAGTAACTACTCAAAAAGCATAAAAAAGTCTTGGTTAAAAAAAAAAAATTGGGTAGCTTTCCAACCCAATGCTGGTTAAATATTAGACAGAACACACACAGGGCTAAATAACCAAGCAATCTAGGTTGATTTCCTTAATACAACAATGGGGTGGGTCATACAACCCAACTAGAGTTTTATAAAACACAATCGATGGCTCACGCGCTGCAAGTTGCATTGTTAATGTATTATTTCACATGTTATCATTTATTTATTTTAAAACTAGAATATCAAATTACATTATCATAATTATTTTATTTTAAATTAACTATTATTTATTAATATGGCAATTCTAATGATCCACCCTTTTCTTAATGAATTATATTCTCACAACAACATTGTCACAATAAATATTCATCAAAATACAAAATATACAGAACAAACAAAATTATAACAAAAATATACACTGCTCCAAAAAATTAAAGGAACACTTTGAAAACACATCAGATCTCAATGGGGGAAAAATCCTACTGTTTATTTTTACTGATATGGACTGGGTGATGTGTTAGGAACAAAAGGGATGCCATATCATTGGATGGAAATGAAAATGATCAACCTACAGAGGGCTGAATTTAGAGACATCCCATAAATTACACTGGCAGGCTAGTCCATTTTGCTGAAATTTCATGGCTATGCAGTCATTTGTATGACCCCCAGCACTGCATGAAAAGTGAGATTTTCGTCCCCGTAAACCCCCGTAAACTCCCGCAGATCTGCCTGATTTTCGTCAGTTTCCGACAATTTGCAACCCGTGCTTGTCCGCGTTTGTCGTGCCACAAATTGTCGAAAACGTACCATGACGTATGTTGAGAGCGATCAGCTGTACTAAT
>NW_015150586.1:839071-841432 GCF_000732505.1 Cyprinodon variegatus
TCATCCTCCAGGAACTGCCTGCATACTCTCGCCACATGAGGCCGGGCATTGTCGTGCACCAGGAGGAACCCAGGACCCACTGCACCATTATAGGGTCTGGCAATGGGTGCAAGGATTTCATCCCGATACCTAATGGCAGTCAGGGTGCCGTTGTCTAGCCTGTATAGGTCTGTGCGTCCCTCAATGAATATGCCTCCCCAGACCATCAATGACCCACCACCAAACCTGTTAATGCTGAATGATGTTACAGGCAGCATAACGTTCTCCACGGCTTCTCCAGACCCTTTCACGTCTGTCACATGTGCTCAGGGTGAACCTGCTCTCATCTGTGAAAAGCACAGGGCGTCAGTGGCGGACTTGCCAATTCCGGTCTTCTGTGTCAAATGCTAATCGAGCTCCACGGTGCCAGACAATGAGCACAGGACCCACTAGAGGACGTCAGGCCCTCAGGCCACCCTCGTGAAGACTGTTTCTGATTGTTTGGTCAGAGACATTCACACCACTGGCCTGCTGAATGTCATTTTGTAGAGCTCTGGCAGTGCTCCTCCTGCTCCTCCTTGCCAGAGGAGCAGATAGCCTGGAATCTCCTCCATGCTCTTGAGATCGTGCTGGGAGACACAGCAAACCTTCTGGCAATGGCACGGATTGATGTGTCATCCTGGAGGAGTTGGACTGCCTGTGGAACCTCTGTAGGGTCCAAGTAGCGCCTCATGCTAACAGTAGGGACAGTGACACTAGCCAAATGCAAAACTGGTGAAAGAGTCAAAAAAGATGAGGGGAAAAAATGTCAGTGGCCTCCACCTGGAAAACCATTCCTGTTTTGATGGTCGTCTCGTTGTTGCCCCTCTAGTGCACATGTTGTTAATTTTGTTAACACCAAAGCAGCTGAAACTGATTAACAACCCCCTCTGCTACTTACCTGACCAAATCACTATCCCAGAAGTTTAATTAACTTGATGCTATACTCTGATTACAAAGTGTTCCTTTAATTTTTTGAGTAGTGTATGTATAAAGAAACTGTCATGGTTCTATTTAAGTTTTCTTTCTGAGTTTTCATTAGCTTTATCTACATTTTGTGTTGTTCTAGTTCAGTTTTTGGTTGTGCATGAGTTCTTATGTGTTTCTTGTTACCCTCTGTTGCCCTATTGTCTGTTATGCCAATATGCCATGATCATACTTTTTCTACAGTGGGAACCAGTGTCCATATTTCATCCGGATAGGATGACCAGAGAAGAAAATGCAGCTTTGGTGAATAACAGCTTGGGGACTTCAGCAGCCCCCCCTTTTTCAGCCAAAGCAGCCACATGGAAGTCACAGAGGTGTGACCAACCACCACCCCCCCTCTGTGAGGGCAGAACAAAACCACAGAGCACACAGGATTCTGCCTCTTTTTCTCTCTTTTGCTCCCTTCTGCTCCTGCGCTCAAAGCTGGGGCCCACTGAGAAGTAGCGCACTGCGTTTAAACCGGACGCAGCAGGAGAAGCTAGTTTACATGCAAAGTCAATGGTAGACGCGTGTCAAGGTGCAGCAAAAGGTCCCGCAGCATGTTTTGAGCGGCAGATGCAGCGCGTCTGAGCAGGTGAAGCAGTGCGTCGGGAGCGTTTAAGCATCTGACGCGTGTGACCGCCGCAAATGTGCTGCTGCTCGAGATGGAAAAATTGAACTTTTGCTGCTCGATGCGCCGCATCAACCAATCAGAGACGCTGATCTGGGAGCTGGCAGGGAGAGAGACAGATCTCTGATGATACAGAGCGCTGTGATCGCTCCTCTGAAACAGTTTATTAAAGCCTAAATTAACTCAATGCTGAAACCTGCCTACAAAGCTTGTTCGCTTTTATTATCCTGGTGCCTTCAGTTTGGATTATGTATGTGAAAAACACCTACCAGCCGCCGCGGCAAACACGAGGAGGCAACCAGGCCATAGGCTGTTGTTGAATAAAATTCCTACGGACAGCGCACCGCTGGTATGTGGGGTCTGACGGCTCTGACAGAAATAATATTGGAAGGCAAGATGGTAATCTGGATGAACTGACTGCACTGTTTAAGTTTTCAGGTGGACTTTCTCACTTAGAAAAATATTAAAACTAATTTATTCCCACTGATCACAGCAAATATAGCTGCAAGGCAAAGAAAGGACAGAGTACCTCAGCCCAACACGCGTCAGAAACACTTTTGCACCGTGCAGCCAGAGCAGCAAAGCTGCTTCAGCCGCGCGTCAGAACTAACTGGTACAAGCAGCAAAAATGAAGCAGCAGACGCGATTTTGCTGCTCCTGCTGCGTCCGGTGTGAATGCAGCTACAGAAAAATGAAAGTAATAAATTCACTGTTGAGTGAATTTTTAGCTTGAAGAGAAAATAACA
>NW_015150586.1:846016-847378 GCF_000732505.1 Cyprinodon variegatus
ATATATATATATATATATATATATATATATATATATATATATATATATATATATATATATATATATATATATATATACATCAGATATTATTAGCTTAAGTATTTATTTAAGGAAAATTGAGGGTAAATCTGTAATTCAGAATAAAATCTTTAAGGTTAAGCAGGAACAATGGGATAATCATGACACTGGTAGAGATCTATATAGTCATATCTCGAGAGAATTGGTCATACTGGACTTAATGGTTCTTTTTTCAGAATAGGGAAACATGTAACAGAAACTTGTAAAAACTGAAATCAAATGGAAACATTGCAATGTGTTTTATTGGAATGTAATAAGTATTCACAGGAATGTCAGCACTTAAAGTCAATACTAAATAGAGAAGAAATAGAATTTTCAATGATAAACCTTTTAGGAAGTACATCAAATTGAGCTAGTAATCAAATTATTCGATAAAAAAAACCCACTGGATTATTTAATGGCATTTAAAATATGACTATAAGTGTGTGTATGAATGTGCATATACATACATAATAATTTATATGTGAGTTTGTATGAATATTGATTGATAGATAATATGCAGATTCGTGCACACCATTGAGGTATGTATTACTCCTCATTAATAGAGGAAAGTAAAAATAATCCTAGATATCTTTTTAATCCAGTTGCCAAACTCACCCAGAGTTATAGATCTGTTTAACCATCCATTCCACCTGCTCTTAGTAGGAATGATTTTATGGGATTATTTATAAATTAGAATGATCTTATTAAAAATAAGATCATTAGCACTCCTCTATTCGCGATTGGTTTGTCTCTGGAGGGTGGGGCAGCATCTGAGGTAGTCATGGAATCTGAACCAGGTTTAGACTGCTTTGATCCAGTTGAACTTTCTGAATTAGCAAAATTATTGTCTTCATCTAAGCCTTCAACTTGTATGTTAGATCCAGTTCCAACCAGGTTATTTAAGGAGGTATTCCCTTTGATCTCCTCCTCCATTTTAGATGTGATTAATCTATCTCTGTTACAGGGATATGTAACAAAGGCTTTTAAGGTTGCTGGAATTAAACCTTGGCTTAAGTAACGGTCTCTTGACCCAGATGACTTGGTCAAATACAGACCTATATCCAATCTTCCTTTCTAATCTAAAATTCTTGAGAAAGTAGTTGCCAAACAAGTGTGCAATCACTTACACCATAATTGACTTTTTAAAGAGCTTCAGTCTGGCTTTAGAGCTCATCATAGCACTGAAACAGCTCTGGTGAAAGTCACTAATGATATTCTCATGGCCTCAGAGGAAAGGAACAGCACTAGATTGGTTTAAATCTTATCTATCTGATCGATTTCAGTTTGTTCATGTTAATGACA
>NW_015150586.1:849209-850969 GCF_000732505.1 Cyprinodon variegatus
TTGAGGAAATAGAACAAAATGGATCAAATCAAATGGATCTCCTGCAGGTGTGGCCATGTTAGGTCACAGACTGACAGAAGAGTTTTAAAAGCTAACACAGCTGGGGGTCAAATTGACCCCTGAGGATGAAAACTGTGCAGTATGTGTTCAGCACATAGAAAAAATATCAGGACAACAATTTTATGCTTTATCAGTTGTCCCCATCAAATTAGGAAAAATAATAAAATATGAAACAAAAAAAGTTAACTACTATTTTCTGACTGATAAACATTGAATGTGGTCAAATCGACCCCAAGGACGATAGTAAGGTTAAGCACTTATAAAACAGCCATAGCTGACCAAAGTGCTCTACAGAAAAAACAAATAAAACATAAAAACAGTGCAGATAAAACAAAAGAGCTAAAACATGGGTAAAAAATGACATTCACACAATAAATCAATAAAATTGGATCAAAGATAAAAGGAATTAAAGGATAGAATAAAATACAGCCTGTGGTCCTCCTAGGTGTCAAAAGCCAGAGAGAAAAGGTGGGTTTTGATAAGAGATTTAAAAACAGTCAGAGAGAAGGCCAGTCTGATGAGCATGTTGATCCAGAACTTGTGAACTTGTTTAAAAGTTCACTTCAGTTCTGATTACTTTTCTGTAGGAGGTTCAAAAGGCTTTAAAAAAAACTAAAGAAAATGTACAAATAAGCTGTAAGCGTCTTACCTGTTCAAAGACCAGCAGGAGAAATGAAACAGAAACTTTCATTGCAGACACACCTATTTCATTCAAATAACGACACACTGAAAGTCCATTTAGCTTCAACACCTGACCATGGACCTACTGCCTCATGTAAATGATTTAAACAAATCAGTGTGTGGAGAAAAGACTTCTCCTTAGTTGCTAAAAAATAAAACTGGGGTATTTTTTCTAAACAAAATGAAAAAGAGTTAGAAACTACTGATCTAGCTCAAAATCTATCTCAACTTGTTTCCATGCTACTGCATTGTACTTCATTTCAGTCGGTTTGTGTTTTCTGATGTTTGAACCACATAAAGTGCTTAGTGAAAATAGCAGATCTGGTTCAACACATATTGTTAGAATAACAGACAGACAAGCAAACATAATGTCCAATACAGGAATGGTTTTAGACATCCAAGGTTTCCATCCCAAAGCAAACACTTCCTGATCTAATATGAATTCTGCATTACAGACAGATCAATAAAATCTGCATTACTGCAAAAAAGCAAAGAACAAAAACATTCTTCTTTCTGCATTGGCAATTTTGGCTTTATTGTGAAGAATTTACCGCTTGCTTACTGCTGCTTAGGGTCAAAGTAGATTTAAATTAATAGGGGTCTGATATAAAACATAAATACAGAGAGAACCTATAATTGGCTTATAATGCCATGGCAATGCAGTCCTAAATGTTTTATTGCTTCCAGAAAATGTAACTTGAAAAAGTAACATTTTAGGTAAGACCTCATTCAGAGATGGATCAAGCAGGGCATATATATTTATATCTCCACTTTTGGAAGAGATCGTGTCTGCAGAGGGTTGAGGGACAACTAGAGGGCCAACATTCTCATTCTCTTAGATGAGAATCCCTCAAAATCAGGATCCTCCTCTTTCTCAGAGACAATCTCCTTTGAGTCCCTTTCACTGTCAAATAGCTGTTCCAAAACTTCTTCGACAGTAAACATTTTCAAAGAGAGCGTGAAGATTGCAGGACACTCAGAGCAGGATGATAAATGATTCAGATAGATGACTACTGCAC
>NW_015150586.1:852799-855177 GCF_000732505.1 Cyprinodon variegatus
ATAAGCAGCAGCCAGACCTGTCTTCGGCGCCGGAGTGTTGACCAGTTTTGGTTAGCGGAACCTGAGCCTCTGTTATCTTTGAGAATCTCGGTCTGCTCTAGAGAGTAACTAGATTCTAACCAGCCTCTGTCTTCTCTGCTCACAGGAAAGCCCGACTGAAGTCTGTAGCTCTGGAGGAGCTTTGCTTGGAAACCTGCCTGCCTGCCCAAGAAAGCCAAACCTGAAGACAATCAGTCTGGATTCCCCAGCCAGCTCTCAAGGGAGAGCTAGGACATCAGCTCAAGGTCTGAACCTCATTAGCCTGAAGCTAGACGCTGCTGCTGCTGAGCTCTCTGCTGAATCCACAGTCTCTGGACCCAACAGGTTCCCTCTCTCCATCGATCAGTCTGAACCACATCAAGGTACAAACCAGAATCAAACCCCTGACAAGTCATCACCGCTGCCTGGCTAACCAAACTATCCATCTCTGCAGATATTCAGTGATTCAAGTCCCGGACCAGTACCAGAACCTGCTTATTATTATTCTTGTGTGTTTCTCATTCATAAACTGTTAAACTTTTACTCCGTTTCCTGTGGTGTTCTGCATGTGGGTTAAACACTAGAGACCCATCATGACACGTACTGCTGAGAGCGAACCATCAGAGTGGAGCGTAAAGCGCTGTACCAAACCATGTCGGATTATTGTCGCCCCTGCTACAGCTGCCATGGTCCATCTATCGTCATTCAGAATGTCCACCCGCTGCACGCCAAGTGGGCGTGACCAAACAGGATGCAGCAGCACGGCTGATACTGCTTAGCAGATTACAGCACAATGATTAAATTTAAATGTCTGACAAATGCCTGCTAACATTTTTATTTAGTCCTATCTCGTCAACGAAAACTCACACCCCTCCCTCGTCATGTTTTCATCAGAGATCCATCTTTAGCTCGTCATTTCTTGTTACTGTCATGAAAACAGGAGCGTCAATTAATTAATTTTGTCATCTTCACCATTGACGAAAGCAACACTGCTCACCTCACCTAAGATGGCGACAATCATCTACTAGAATGTGTGACATCATTGTGATGCTATCTACTAATACTAACAGAGCCATATCATTGAAATCCATCGCTAATTGAACTACTATAAATCATTGTTTTGATTCTTTTAAAAAAGGAGCAACAATAGATTTTCCATGGACTGCAATAAAAAAAAATAAAATCCATCTAGATAAACAAAATCTACTTAGGCTACTTTGGTGGTGAATGCTCTGAAACTAGGATTTCTACAGATCGCTCTATTTTTTCCCTTTTGGACACCTATGATGCGTAACCATAGCAATCACAGCAAGTTGATGTTTTACCCCCAATATAATCTCATTAACATCTCTAAAGCTAAAATATTACTTGAACTACTTCTCCAAGTACCAGCTAAGTTGAAAAGGAGGCACCAGGGATGCAAAGAGAAAGCAAGCAAAAGAGAGAGGAACAAGAAACTTAAGATTTCTCTTTTATTAATCATTACAGGGAATATAAGGATTTAGGAAACAAGAAGAATGCAATGCTGCAGTATGTGCTTTACTGAAACGTGGTTGTAATATCTTACCTTATCTTTTGTGGCAATTATTGGTGATTTTAATTTGTCTCACTCTCTGCTTCACTACCAACGTTCCAACAGTTTGTAAGCTGCTGCACCAAAGAAAACAAAACTTTGGATTAGTTTTATGTAAATGTCAAGGACTCATACATCTCTGAAGTAACACCTCTTCTTCAGCTCTCAGATTATAAGCAACTTTATAAGAAACAACCTATATTACAAAGGACTAAGAAGATAGTCACAGGAGACTGAAAAAGCCCTGCAAGGTTTTTTCAAGGCTACAGACTGGGATTTAGTGTGGTCATTTAATATTTTAATATGAAAAACTCACACAAAGAGAAAAGACAATTAGGATAAATTTATTGATACAATTACTTTGTCTTTGGCGCTCAGATCTCGGCAGGAAAAATAGGACTTAATTTTGATAGATACGGTATGCGCAGGAGCAAAGAACAGGGCTGTTTCCCTCCAGACCTGAAACTGATGGTGGAGTCGAGATAGATGGAGTTGGTCAGTCTGTAGACTGCTGGTTGGAGAGACGATCTGCTGAGCTTTATGGGGAGATCCAGAGGACTGTGTGAACTGATACTAGCACTGCATGAAAAGTGAGATTTTCGTCCCCGTAAACCCCCGTAAACTCCCGCAGATCTGCCTGATTTTCGTCAGTTTCCGACAATTTGCAACCCGTGCTTGTCCGCGTTTGCCGTGCCACAAATTGTCGGAAACGGACTCTGACGTATGTGGACAGCGATCAGCTGTCCTAATGGCCCTAATTAGCATATGAATACAGCAAAGTCGCGCG
>NW_015150586.1:860805-862483 GCF_000732505.1 Cyprinodon variegatus
AGCACCCTGGCATAGGCCTTTCCGGGGAGGCTGAGAAGTGTGATTCCCCGATAGTTGGAACACACCCTTCAGTCCCCCTTCTTGTGGAGGGGAACCACCACCCCAGTCTGCCAATCCAGGGGAACTGTCCCCGACCTCCGTGCAATGTTGAAGAGACGTGTCAGCCATGACAGCCTGACAACATCCAGAGCTTTCAGATACTCAGGACGGATCTCGTTCACCCCCAAAGCCTTGCCACCGTGGAGTTTTTTGACTACCTCGGTGACTTCAGCCTGGGTAATGAATGAACCCAGCCCCAAGCACCCCGTCTCTTCTTCCCCCATGGAAGGCGTGTCCGTCGGGTTGAGGAGATCCTCAAAGTATTCCTTCCACCATCCGACAATATCCTCCTTTAAGGTCAGCAGCTCCCCACTCCCACTGAAAACAGTGTTAGCGAAGCACTGCTTTCCCCTCCGGAGGCGCCGGATGGATTGCCAGAATCGCTTTAAGGCCGACTGATAGTCTTTTTCCATGGCCTCCTCGAACTCCTCCCAGGCCCAAGATTTTGCCTCGGCAACCTCCCGGGCCATGACACGCTTGGCCTCACGGTACCTGCTTGCTGCTACAGAAGACCCACAAGCCAGCCAAGCTCAATAGGACTCTTTCTTCAGCTTGACAGCATCCCTTACTATCGGTGTCCACCACCGGGTTTGGGGATTGCCACCACGACAGGCACCGCAAACCTTACGGCCACAGCTTCAATCATTACCGCAAATGGACCTAATTAAGGATTGAATTTAGAGAGCCGCATCTACAGCAGAATCCAGGGAGGTTCATCTGATGGGTGCTCTACATGGGTATATTTGTTTCTTCAAAAAGACTCCCTCTGAATTCTATTAATATGAGAATTAAATTAAACCGAGCTAGCAATGCATTCTGCCTAATGAGAGTATGTGAATCCTGCTATTGACTAGAGATATGAGGGGCTTTAATTTTTTGTGAAAAAGGTTTCAGTCTCTCCCACCATACGCCTAGGTCACATTTTAAGCTTTGATGAGGGGTAATGCTCTTCACCCCCTGTCGAGAGATAACATGAAAACTTATTATATACCAGAAAATTCAAGAATTTGCTCCCAAGAGAATCTATTTCTAGGAGCCATACCAAAATATGTGGTTTTTGGTTTAAAGCCATGAAGCCTTTACCGGAAGAACAGATTTATCATGTTTCATATCAGGCATTTGAATCTGGTGGTTTTGGTGCTTTGCAGGCATGGAAAACAGATCTTCCTAAAACATTTCATCCCCAGTTCAACAATGGGAGCTGTGCAAGAGAATTTTACCTCCAGTGTCATCATTTATTTAAAGGAAAAGTCCGGTCAGCAAGGAATGATCAGTTGATCATTATTTATACCTAAAACTAATGCGTTCGATGTGATTGAATGAATTTAGTGTTAATCAGTAAAACAAATAAAAACAATAATTTTCGTTGCGATCACTGAGTCTGGAAGCGGCCATTTTTGCCAAAATATAGTAACACCTCCCTCCTGCCATCTTCCGGCAGTGACGTCACGGTGCGGTAAGCCTAGCGCCATTCTCCCCGCTTTACAAGCAAAATCAATGGGAACTACTAGACACATCTGCAATCAACAACAATCATTCAAGATTTCCAGAGGACTTCATCATTGAAATTCACCAGAGC
>NW_015150586.1:863771-865090 GCF_000732505.1 Cyprinodon variegatus
CTGGAGGACATAGGGACCCCTTTTTCATCATTCTGCTTCATTCTATCTCTATTCTCCCACTCTGCAGAATCTGTCAGTTCAATCTCTAATGTTCTGTTCTCTCTGCTTTTTCTCATAGTAGCTTCATCTGGTCTGTTCCTGTTTGGCTGTGACTCCATCCTGGAGAAAAACAAGTCAACACTAAAAAACACACTGGAAAAATTCAAAATCTAGATAAGTCGTTTTTCTTAAAAAAAGGGCATTTGTTCTTGGATTGAGGAGGTAAAAGAGACATTTTGCCAATGGAACAAGGCAATTTACATTGAAAATAAGAAAACACAATTGCATTGTCTTATTTTAAGTGCAATTTATCTTAATATCTTATTTTAAGAGTAAAAATACCAATTCCATTGGCGAATTATCTAATTTACCTACTCAAAGGGTAAATACACTTAATTTGAGATATTTTTTACTTATTCCTAATTAATTTTGCAGTGCAGGCCAAGCTCCAACATCTAGAAACAAAGGTGTTGATGGGAGCAGCACGGCTGATATTTCTCTCCAGGTTGGTGATTAAATTATAAGAAGAGGATGACCGTTTAGCTCAGTGCTGTACAGAAAACATATGACGACATTTGTTTTTTTCATTTATTGGAGTTTAGTTACATTTCAAACTCTTCAGGTTTTGAAATGACGTAGTTCCAACCAAAATCTTCAGCCGAGGTGGTCAGATGATTGCAGGAGTTTGCTGTCAATCAGAATCCTGATGATCTCACTATGGAGAAAAACTCAGAACTGCCCGGATGCTGTAGAAATAAAAACACTTCCGGTTAGAAAATATATAAAATAATAGCAGCACGGATTTGAGGAGGTGTAGAAATCTACCACTGGCTGTGCTTCATCAGCTCGATTGCTTCATTGATTTGGTCCAAAGTCATGTTGTGAGTGATGAACTCGTCCACCATCACCTTCTTGTCCAGGTAGGCCTTAACCATCTCAGCCACGCCATCCTTACCTTTGAACCCTGAGAAGGAAATCAAAAAACATCATTGGTGTATCAATGGATGGAAGATGGGGGCTAAGTGGGGCTGGACAGTAATTCAATATCACTACGTATTGCTGTGTAATTTCATTCAGTATTGATAATATGTTATTTGTTGTCATTTTGATATACTTTACAGCCTAGATTTGTTAAGCTGGACATACATTGTACAATGTTTAGCTACGGCTTAAATTGTACAACGAAACTGCAGGGTTTAAAATTTCAGTTCAAATCAGTTTATTTCTTTCACAACGCATGTCATCTCATGGCATTTTACAGTTTAAATAGTTTTTATTGT
>NW_015150586.1:868285-870617 GCF_000732505.1 Cyprinodon variegatus
TAATATTTATAATTACAGATAGACAGATGCCTTTTAGTGCCACATTTATAAAGTGCTTTAAATCATTTACAACTTTAATAAAATAGGAATGCATTCAAATATAGCGACCCTGGAACAGAATTGGTTATCTCAGCTGGCATCAGGTTCTGGCGGGGGGGCCAACTAGTACAAAAGGGTTGGAGAACCCGCAAAATGGCTGCTACCATAGGTTGCTTAGAGCTAACAATGCTAACCAGCCACTCTTCAAATGGAAAAGATGAGTTCAGCAGACAGTAACACACAGCATGGATCATTCAGTCAGGCTCATTGAGCATTAGCATTCAGTTCAGAACTCTTATTGAAGAACCATCTGCAGTTAATAAGAAAGTTTCTTCTAGATAAACCAAAAACAACAAAACTCATGAAAATATTCTATAAAAGTTGAAAATTGACTTCGTGTTTGTTTGAGGCAGGCGTCCCCACAGTGGGTCCTGGAGGGCTGCTGTCCTGCAGGTTTTAGAGGTTTCTCTGCTTTAGCACAGCTGATTATGATGATTGCAGACCAAAAGCCTGTTAACCAGCTTTCAATTAAAATCAGCTGTGCTGGAACAGAAAAACTCTAAAACCTGCAGGACAGCGGCTCTTGAGGAGAGACTTTGGGGATGACTGGTTTAAGGGTTTAGTCTCCTGCCATAGATGGAATCTTATAATAATATCAACCTTTTATGAGGAACAAAAGCTTGATCTTAGGATCTGTTTAAGAGCAGATTTCCTCATGATCTAAGAACATTAACAGTAAGCGGATTTTCTAAACACCTATCACGCTGAAACCAGATACGTCTTATAGAACTACTCTTGCACAAGCAGTGGTTTAAAGTTCACTCAAAACTGTAAACATTAGCTTTGCTGCTGCAGGATTTCTCACAGTGATATATTTTTATCGATTCTAGCAAGCATGAACAAAACACAGGATACCGCATCTCATTTACACACAGTTTGCTTTCATAATTTTGCAGTTTATTATTGTTGCTCACTAAAACCATTTTTAAGTTAAAATACTTCCCTAAAGTTTCATTAAGTAACCCACCAACAGGATAAGAACTTAGACACATCTAGCAGATCTTCAATATGTTACAGTCAAATTTAAAACCAGTTATGACTCAAAAGGTGAATTTTAAAAGAAAAGATCCTTGTTACCTTCCCAGCTGTGGCCATTTATCCTGCTGAAGGGGAATGTTAGCTGCTCAGGTAGAGGCAGGGAGATACAAACCCCAGAGTCTAGGACTTTACCCTCTTCAGGTTAAAATGTCACCTTTCCTGGCAAACCAGAACCCCAGTTACATTTTAAGCAATAAACACAAATTGTCCATTATACCAGGAATGGCAGAGGATTTTATTTAATCAGAAGTTAATTATGATTATACTGTAACCAAATGTGAATGACCTTATAAAAATGCCATGCCGATACAACAATTCTTGCAAACTATGGACCTATTTCAAAACTTTGTATCAAAGGCAAAGGTTTTATGTTGGTTTAACTCCTCTGTTCATTTAAACCAGGCATACACTGTACGATTTTTTTTGTCCTTCTCAGGCCGATTTTCCAGTTGTGCAAGAATTTTTTCAATCTGGCCGAGTTTCAGCCTCATGGTGCGTCCTGCGTGGTGTAGTGTTCAGGAGGTAACGGGGCGCGATCAGCCTCTAACGACCACCGGATCACGGATCATAAGGTCAGTAGAAAATCAAACATGTTTGAAATTCAGTCGACCGTCTTAAAGTGTTGGTGGACAAATCCTGCTGTTGAAGCAGAGCTACGAGCCGATTTACCAGAACCTCGAGCACTGAGCATGTGCAAAAGGAGTTCTTCTTCTTCCAGATTGATGAGTCTCACCAGCGCCATCTATCATTCACAGTGTGAATCGGTAGATAGTATCAGAGCGTCGGGTCGCACAGTGTGAGAACAAACATCGTGAGCTGTGAACTTTTAAACACTGCAATTTCATTGCAGTTTGAGCTGTAGCTGTGTGCAAAGATTGAAAAATTCGTACAGTGTGTTGTGCCATAAACCATGATAATAATTTTGGACATTAAGAACAAATGTCGATGTTTCATCCTAACATGATCACTGGAGAAGAGGTTGCTGCTTTGCTCATAAAACAGCTGTGAGAACTCTTCTCTCTGCTCTGCAACACCCTCTTAGCCAACTGGCTCCACAACACCACTCCCATAGGTTTGTTTTGGCCCCCCGCGGAGCTGGGAACAGTACAAAAAAAACACAGCACAGAGGATCTCTCTCTCTCTCTATCTCTCCGTGAAGTTGCCTGGGGGTTCACATCGGAAGAAGACAAAACAA
>NW_015150586.1:872579-881075 GCF_000732505.1 Cyprinodon variegatus
CTTGAATGGCTGGACAGAACAAATGTATCTGTACCTGAGGCATGGATTTTTTTAATCAGGGCATCCAAAAGTTTTTAGCCTTTGACCCCAAAAATAAAGATGCAACAAACTGGCAGCCCCCTAAAAATTACTTCTCTATATACATACATATAGAGAAACTATGTTTAAATTTAAATATATTCATATTTCTCTAAATAAAATTCAGTTGTTTGATTCATCTAAAATCTAAATTTATCAAAATGTAATTAATTTAAATGTATCTTTAATTATTTAATAGGACTATAATTATTCAATTGCATATTTTACAGTTTAGAGGTACATTTAATATTTTAATGATGTAAAATAAAGAAATGACATACTTATTCCATTCTACATTTTTAAGAGACATTAAAATCATTAAAATCTATGTATATTTTGCAGCTTCCTAACCTTGGTGTCTTGCGAAACCCCCCCACCAGTGGTCCCAACCCCTTTGTTGGGAACCCCTGTTTTAGACGTTTACTTCAGATGTGGCTCAGGTCTTTCCTGGTCTAACAATTGATTGTTTTAGGACTTGATGCAATGCTGGTTTTATGGATGTAGTACCTCAGTCCTGCCAGCAGATGGCACCTTTAGATGTAGGTCAGGTAGAGGTCAGTGGTTTGGCTCTGTTTAGAGGAGGTTTGAACTGTTTACACAGGGTTCAGGGAGGTCACCTCTGACTGCTGGAACACATCTGGAATTCCTCCTTTAAATAATAACTCTTCATCTGGAAGCTTTTAAACTTCTGGGATTGCAGAGAGTTGAAAAATTCTGCAGAAGCCTGACGATTCCTGAAGATTAAGATGATCAGAGGTGAAGATCTTCCACAGTTTTATGTGCAGCTCTTCAGTCCTCTGGAAGCATCGCTAATCCTTAAAGTTAAAGGTAGGGATCAGTGTTCATTTAGGGGTGACTAAGAAAAATAAACAAAGCAAAATATTGTCCAAATTAATCCACAAGACAGACTGTATTTCTGAGAAGCTTTTTCAAAGAACATGTACACTCATATTTATACACCTATGATGTCTTCTTCTTCTTCCAGCTTTTATTCTGATTCTACTGTCACAAATACAGAGCAACAAAATGAATTCTCCACATTCAACCCATCCCCTTGGGGAGCAGTGTGGGGTCAAAGGTCAGAGTGGCAGTATGTGGGAGTGGGGCTCGAAATAAGAACCTCAGGATTCTAAGCTTTATGGCCTAACCACTAGGCCGCCCCTCCTGCTCCAATGTCTAAATTAATCATTTGTGTTTCTGGAAAAACCATAAAAGGAAGAAGTTGTTCTTATTTTTCTCAGGTTACAAAAGTATGGAGTGAATTTTGTTGTATTATTTTTGCAGCAAATAACCCATATTTAAAAAGGAATTTGAAAAATATTTAATCCAGAAATGAATCTAATTGAATATTTAATTCATTCAAGTTCTATTTATTTTCATGTTTTATTTTTCTAGTTTGAGATTGAGTTTTAAGAATCTCATTCTTTTCATATTGGGTTTTTCAGATCACATTCCTTTCTTGGGGCGGTCTTTCCTCTGCAGTGAGGAGTAACTATACAATTCTATTAGTCTGCTTTGGCAACAATGTGTTTATTGGTCAAGAGCAAATATTGGGCTTGAAGTGAACAGAATGTAACTCATAAAACATACATTGAAAATAATATAATTTGTAAAACTATAATCCAGAAAGTAAACTAAAGATGGAACAAAGTTCATTTCATAGATAGGAGTCTCCAAAATGACTTGCAGAGACTCTTAACTCTTCTGTCTCCCAGAAAAAAAACAGGGGGGTTGCAGTTGCCCTAGGCAAAAAGCAATTGCCTAGGGCCCCAAGTTCCTGGGGGCCCCATAAAACTCTGCTTACATGTATGGTTAATACAACCATTCCTTATTTGTGCACATTAATTATGTTTTTGATAAGAATCCTTTGGCTAAAATGTGTCCAGAACGCTGATAATATTAAGTGTGTCTCAGCCCCCCCCTTCAGCGTCCACCATATTGGATCAGTCCATTTGCTGCACATGTTCAGAAAGGTCCAAACAGACAGCAGCAAACCATTTGAAATCAAACGATGCAAAGAGCAGTGTTGCCAACTTAGCGCTTTAGTCGCTATATTTAGCAACTTTTCAGACCCCTCTAGCACTTTGATTTCTAAAAAGCTCCTAGCGCCAAATCTAGCGACTTTTTTCTGCTACTGGAGACTTTGGAGACATCATCTAAAAGCAGCGAACTCTGCTCTCCAGAGCAAGTAGATTGGTAACCCCGCCTCCTGCTCTCCTCTATCTTGTCTGCTGTCATGATTCATGCAGCTATTATTTCATCCAAATGAAAAATGGAGAACAGATAAGCAGATCATGGCTTGTCTACAGTGAAAAGAAGGACTGGGTTATTTACTTTGGCCTTTTTGGAAACACAGAAAGGAGCAATCAGCTAAGTGAGCTTAGTGCTTGGAAAAAATCTTTCATTCCTTTAGAGACAGCATGAAAAGTCAGCTGAGTACAAAACATAGAGAGGAAAACAAGAAGAAAAGGGACCAAAAGAGAGGGACAATGGGTCTGTTTTTTATTGTCAGTTTATCATTATTTTTTAGTAATCAGGATTTGAAGATTAAAGAGACATTTTGTAAGTTTTTAAAACTGAGAAAAATGTAACCCTTGAAGTATGTTAAGTATGTAGCTTCAGTATCAGAAGAAGAGAGCTGCAGTTCTTTGTTTTGGCCACAGGTGGCAGTATCATCAACTGCTTATTGCCTCTTTAAAGGAAAAGTCTGGTCATATTCAGAATTTAAACTTCTGAGTGCTTTAAATATTACAGTTCAATTAATGATAAGTGTTTTTAATTCAGAGAAATTTTAATTTGAATGTGCTTTACTGAAGCGAAAATGAAGCAGCACATGCGTTTTGCTGCTTGCGGTCTGAACGTAGCATTATACAACTTTTATTGTTGTTTTGTATACACACGGTGTGTGCAAACGAAATTTCGTATTGTCCAGATTTCAGACAGTGAATGAGCAGTGGCTTAGAAGAGAAATGAAAGTTTCCATTCAATTAAGGGATGTAGTGATCTAAAAGCAAAATCAGAATAAAATTCTCCTCCTCCTCCCCACCCCACCCTTTGTCTCCAACACAAAGAGAAACAGTCAGTTTAATTGATTTTATTTGCTCCAAAGTGTAAATTATCAGACAGGCAGATATAACCATCAGCCAGGATTGATGATCCTTTAGCTGCATGCTGCCAACAAAGGATAAAATCCTTTAGATCTGATGTATTTGAATAGTTTGAAAGCAGCTTTGTTAACTCATTCTGATGAAACTTTCAGGACCGTCCGGATGCTGTGGAGAAAAAGGACAAAGACAGAAGAAAATATGAATTTTTTAAGTTTTAAATTCTGCTTATTTTAACAGAAATATTGCTTGTTTTTGTTAGAAACCTTCAGAAACGTACCACTGGCCGTGCTTCATCAGCTCGATGGCATCATTGACCCGATCCAGAGCCATGTTGTGAGTGATGAACTCATCCAGCTTCACCTTCCTGTCAAGGTAGGCCTTGACCATCTCCGGGACGCCATCTTTACTCTTAAACCCTGAAACAAAATACGGCACATAAAAAAGTTCTGATTAGTTCTGTAAATCATCACCCCCCCTTCCTCGTCCTATAGCCCCTTAGATTATGGAAATAAATTATCCTTAAAAAGGCTGAAATCTCTTACATGATCTGGTGCAACTATAGAATTTTCTCTAAAAATGTATTCAAATTTCTTGTAGTTTTATTTCCCATTTAGTCCTTTTGACATCTATAGTAAATTACATCTTAAAGGCCTCATCAAACCAAACTGACCTATTGAAACACTACAATCCTACTGACAATCAACCCTATGAACACACTACCTATGGATGTTTTAACGTTTCTACCAATGTTTTTAAACATTGGCTGCGTATTATACAGCATATTATTTCCACATTTTTTATTCATCTCTTGGATTTGCATTGTGAATCGGCTTGATTGATTATTGGTTTTCAACCAGGTTTTTCCTTCTTCTTTGTGTAAATAATAGTTTATGTTTAATACTAGTTTAGTCAAGAGTATGTCTGACTTGGAGCTGAATCATTTGGATCCCAAACTTACTTACTTGAAGTCAGAAGAACCTTAAAAACATAGTTTAACTGTGAAAAAGGAACATAAAGATGATGTTAGACTAGAGTCGAATGCTCTGGTCTCACCTCCAAACAGGGTGCCCTTCCATGTACGGCCCGCGATAAGCTGAATGGGTCGGGCAGCAAAATCATCTAAATCTGTCCAGCCAACCAGAACGCTGACACCCCAACCTTTCACACAAGACTCCAGGGCGCTTCGCTGCACAGAGGAGCAAAACAAGTCAGATAACTTTCTTTCTTAGAGACTCTAGAGATCAAAGCCATGTGGAGTATTAAATGTTGAAATACGTCTGTTCTTAGCCTCACAGGCTCCAAACAAAGGTCATGAGAGATAAGAATGAGTCACACAGCATCCTTCTTGGCATGAAGAGGAGGACTGCTGTTATTAGGAGATCTATCTGGCCAGTGAAAGATGTATTAACCTAACAGGGAACGGACTTTATGAACTCAAGTTGTTTTTCTCCAAATGTTCAAGTGTGAGAAAGTTCTTTATGCAGGGGGTGGGTTGGTTCCTCTGGAGGGAGTGTGTGTGTTGGCAAATTGTAAGTTATAAATATATGTCCTGAGGATACCTCAGTCAGAGCCTTGCTCTCCATCTGAGGACGTTAAATAAATTTAAACCTTATTTCTTGCAAGAAATGCCTGAGCGTCCTAACTTCACGGCCATTGTCCTCACCATCACTCCAACATTTCCGACACACTCCAGGGAGAAGTCCACCCCTCCATCAGTCATCTCAGCTAGCACCTGGCTGATGGGTCTGCTGTGATCTTTGGGGTTCACATACTCAGTGGCACCGAACACTTTGGCTTTCTCAAACTTCTCGGGTTTGATGTCGACGGCGATGATCCTTTTGGCTCCCGCAAACTTGCAGCCCATGACCGCAGCCAGGCCCACGGCTCCGAGACCAAACACAGCACAGGTGGAGCCCGGTTCAACCTGGACGAGAACATTCATCAGCTGGGTGGGTCTACACAGTACCACATTACAGACGGCTCTAACTTCTGGTGTCTTTCACTTGGCAGTTCAGTTATCACCTTAGCGGTGTTAACTGCTGCTCCAAAGCCGGTGCAGACCCCACAACCAAGGAGACAGACTTTATCCAGAGGTGCAGCCGGGTCGATCTTAGCCACAGCTATCTGGTTAAGGACGGTGTACTCAGAGAAGGTGCTGGTCCCCAAAAACTGCAGCAGCTTTTTCCCCTTACAGGTAAGCCTGGTTTCCTCCAAAGCCATCACATCATACCGGTCAGCAGCCCTGGACACAAAGCGGATTATTCGACTTCACACTACGAAACAATTAATGATCTGATTAACTGACTGAACAACTATGAATCAGATTTACCATCCTTTGACACACTGGTTAGTCTTTGGGCTTTTACAAAAGCGACACTCTCGGCACTGGGAGATGAACAGGGGGATGACTTTGTCTCCTGGACATGAAAGAGGTCATTTTAGAGAAGCTTTGAGGAAGGCAAGTCAAGGCAAGTTATCTATGTAGCACGTTTCCCGCTTCGCCCTGTTTGGTTCTGCAAAATAGATTTAATCAGCAGACCTTTTTTAGTAGGACTGGCTGTTGATCCACTGACAACTAGTCTGTGTTATAGTCATAGTTTCGAACGAATCCATTTAGTTTATAGACTAGAGCCAAGACTTTAAAGTCTGTTCTCTGAGATACGGGGAGCCAGTGGAAGAACATGAGAACTGGGCTGATGTTCTCCACTTTCTTAGTTCTAGTGAGGACACAGGCAGAAGTCTCTGGATCAGCTGCAGCTGTCTGATCTACTTTCTTAGTTCTAGTGAGGACGCAGGCAGAAGTCTCTGGATCAGCTGCAGCTGTCTGATCTACTTTCTTAGTTCTAGTGAGGACGCAGGCAGAAGTCTCTGGATCAGCTGCAGCTGTCTGATCTACTTTCTTAGTTCTAGTGAGGACGCAGGCAGCAGCATCTGGATCAGCCGCAGCTGTCTGATCTAGATTCTTAGTTCTAGTGACCAAACATGGCATTATGACCAAAAAACTAGTCGCTTTGTAATCTAAAAAGAAAACAGCTGCTTTGATTCCAGGTCCTCCTACTCTGTATCCATGTGCCCCTGAGCAAGGCATCTTGACACTAGGTGCCTCTTGTTCTGTTCATGAACTTAGTATGACTAGAAAAGCACTTTATAAATTCAATACATTTATTGTTTCTCTCGTCCGTCTAGAGGAAGTTTCCCAGAAGCCTCGTCCTTCATTCAGTCATGTTGTTTATCTACAGCCTGATGAGGCTATTTTCACTCACCTGGCTGAAATTCAGTGACACCGGGCCCAACGCTCTCCACTATGCCGGCTCCCTCATGTCCAAGAACCACTGGGAAACCTTCTTTGTGCATGCCCTCAAACAGGTGGTAGAGGTCGGTGTGGCACACGCCTGTTGCCACAATCTGCAAACAGGGAACAGCACTGATCCTGCAGCTTCAAACTAAAACTTTACATTTCATCTGGACAAAGCCTCACTTGACATTTAGTGAGCAAAGCAACTCTCTGTCCAAACTGCATATTTGGCTTGACGTGTTGATTTCAGAACATCTGACTGACTGGCTGTTTATCCTTTCTTGGAAAATCACGAGTGAATCCATGTGGGCCGTTCACACAGAGATAAACATGATGGCTGTGTAAATACATCACATTATTGCATCACGGCTAATTCAAACTTCAAGGAAACTAGCAAACACAAAAATGATACGAAGACATGAATCCAATGCACAGGAAAAAAAGCTGCAAACTAGGGCAGGATAATAGAAGAACTCCAGGCCGCTAGGGGGAGACTCCAATCATTATCTCCAATTGCACCAAAACAGAAGACGTTACTACAAATAAATAGCAATAGGTCTTTTGATAAGCAGCACTAGTTTGCAGCTGTTTTGAACTTGATGTTTCTTTGCATATTTTCTTAGCATAAAGTTGTGAATTAGCATAATTTATATATCTGCTGAACATCCATTGATCAATAAATGATTACTTCAGGTTTAAATGGGACAGTCTTTCTGCAGGGTGTTAATCACCTCCTCAACGAGCAGCCAAGGAATCATTTATTAGATATTATAGTTTCAGTAATAAAATCAACCTGTTGGGGTTTTTTCTCTTTAGCTTTTAACCAAATTTGGAATTCTCTCCACAAACCTGACTTCAGGCGTCTGGCTGTGATCATGTTTGTGTCTCGACGGCGGTAATCTCACCTTGATGCGAACCTCGTTAGCCTGAGGCGGATCAACCTCGATCTCCTCGATGACCAGAGGCTTGTTGGGCTCCCAGGCCACCGCCGCCTTGCACTTGATGACCTAAATGAGTGAAGACATGGGGGGGAATTGCTGTTTCTGCTCTTAAATTGTAACTCAGGAAGGTGTTTGAACAATTTACTGAAACCTCAGAGGACCTCAACTTGTGACAAACATGAACTGAAAAGCTTTCAGGTCAAATTTCCAACATCTCTCAGGATGTTGATGTTTGGAATGGCTTTCAAGGAAGAGTCAAACTATTTCAGTGAAAAACAAACAAGAGATCGAAGTCCATGTTTTATATGTCAAACACAACCCATTCTATCATCATAATTTAGTAAAACTCTGCAAAGAAGAGGATTTGTGACTCCCAAAAATAGCCTTTTGACGTCTTTTAATATTCAAACTGGATTTTATGGTCCTGTTTTCTATTCCTTAGGCTTACACTTTGTCATTTTGTGCACACACAGTGTATACAAAAAGGAGTTTGATTCAGTACAGCTCCCAAGATATTTCCATTTTTAAAGCGCAGCAGTGATAAAAAGTAAACAGAGTGATCAAATGTAAACATAGACTGGTTTATGTTTAACGGATTCCAACATTCAGCGCTGTTTTTTTTTTTTATGGAGGGAAGAGGGCGCTTCTGGGTCCTTCTGACCAGTGAGGTGGTGTTTCCAGTCCAGGTGAGGGTGTCTGTGATGTTCACCACCTCTACAGCTGAGCTGTTGTTGAGCAGTGGAGCGTGGTTAGGCCGGTTCTTCCTGAAGTCCACCATGATCTCCTTGGTCTTCTCCACGTTCAGGATCAGGCTTTTATCTCTGCTCCACCAGCTGCTCCACCTCCTCTCTGTAGTCCAGGTCGTTGTCCTCTCTGATGAGGCCCACCACCGTGGTGTCGTCTCTGATGAGGCCCACCACCGTGGTGTTGTCTGCAAACTTCACCATGTGATTGGTGGTGAACCTGGGGACGCAGTCACGTGTCATCAGGGTGAACAGCAGGGGGCTCAGGACGCAGCCCTGAGGGCAGCCTGTGCTTAGACTGATGACATCAAAGGTGTTCTGTCCGACCCGGA
>NW_015150586.1:882150-882844 GCF_000732505.1 Cyprinodon variegatus
AGCACTGGGGGGCACATAAACAGCAGTGATGCTAACCACACTGAACTCTCTGTGCAGATAGAAGGGCCTGCAGTTAACAGTCAGAAACTCGATGTCTGGAGAGCAGAAGCTGGAGACCGATATAGCATTTTTACACCAGCTGTTTTTGATGTAAACACAGAGCCCACCACCTTGCGTCTTACCAAAAGTTAAGTACTTTGAAAGTTCATGATATAGTGGAGAATGTTCTTTTTCAGGGTGGATCATCAAAATAAACTGTAATAATATCGGCAGCGAGTCTGACATAGTGGAAAAATTGCAAATCTTCTTTTTGAAAGTGAGCTTGTATGAGTGATGCAAGCAGCAACTTTTAAACAGAGCGTGCACGAGGAGAAATGGGCTCTTGCACGCCCTCGCACGCGTTTAAAGTCGTAGTGAAACGGCCGTTCCAACCATTGCATTTCCCAATTCTGCAAAGTGGTGCAAGACTTTACACGAGTGAATAAAATTTAATTTGATTGGTCGTTTATCAAGGGGGCTAAGGGTTATCAAAGGGGTTCACAAGCAAGTTTGGTTGTGGCCGGTTTGTCGGAAGCATCGTGCTAACCAGTTAGCAACTTAGTGCTAGTAGGTTCCCAATGGGAAATTCCATTGGGACCAAGTAGCACTAAATTGGTGACTTAGAAACGACGCTGTCAAGGAACGCTATGGACAG
>NW_015150586.1:884099-897261 GCF_000732505.1 Cyprinodon variegatus
TGCTTCTCAGACGCCAGATAGAGCGAGAGACCATCGAAGCAGAAAATAACATAAATGAAAACAACAGAAACTATGGAAGCCCATTTCCGCCACATGAAAGTAAAAAAATGCCAAACACAAAGTCATGAGTCACAAAGTCATAATAACTTTCAAAGTCATAGTTGACATAATTGGGACTTAAAATCAAAATTCTGACTTTCTATTTGGCATTTTTTTGTACTTTCATGTGGCGGAAATGGGCTTCCATAGTTTCTGTTGTTTTCATTTATGTTATTTTCTGCTTCGATGGTCTCTCGCTCTATCTGGCGTCTGAGAAGCATGGTTGTCTAGAGTAGAGAGAGAGCTGGGGGGGGGGCAGGCTGAGCCGGGCACGAGACGGGAGGGGGGAGCAGCAAAGCGCTGTAATTATACACACGGGGAGATTGATGAATCTGCTGCAGTTAATGAGTGCGGTAGAGAATTAAAAATATCGATCTTGTTAAACGAATATTGTTCAATATCAGTACCAGCGTTAGTATCGATAGTATCGATCCTAGTATCGTTCCACTCACCTCCACTCTGGACGCTTCATAATGGCCAATATCAACAGATGCATAAAACTGTCAGGATAGTTTAAAATGCCTCAAACCTTAGATGAAGTTAAATTATTTAGTTTCTCATTAACCGTTTATAGGGCAATAGTTCAATACTTTGAAAAACAGAATTTCAAGCCAATAGTGTTAAATCAATCCAGGACAAGACCTCATTCATTCAAAAAAAATATTTGATGGCATAAATTAATGTCAATGTAATAACAAGAAACGACAACTTGACCGAATATATTAAGAAAAATAACAAAAGTGCTTCTAGAAGAAATACTCTGAGAGTTAAAGAAACAAATTTTTTTGGTACAACATAACCTTAGAGGCATTAATGCTTTATAAACCTAAATATAATTGTTAACTAGGCTTATTAACTTTTCAACTTTTCAGTTAGTTTTTTTTACATTTTTTTTTTTTGACTTAACTTTTTTTCCAACTTAATTTCCAGTAGGTAATATATCATTCAATGGCTCATCTAATTGTTGAAATGCAAAAATAAGATGTACAGCCATGTAGCAGGATCTTGCTGCATGGCTAGATATAGATCTTGGACTTCTAGACCTAACTGGGGGGGGGGGTTGGCTCGATTTGTAAGGGGAATGCAAGGGATCAAAAACAGTAACTTCCCTAAAAAAGCTGAAAAAAAACAGATTTCAAAACATTATACTTTTTTTTTGTTTTTGTTTTTTAAGTGGAAGATTTATGGACTCAAAAAAACACCGTGTTTTTTTATGCAAAACTAAGTTTAACTACAAATTCAAAGACTACAAACGATTGCACTAGTGTTGCCATGATGAACAGATCACCTACCTTACCAGCTGTGGCCATTTCTGCAGAGAATAACCCTGAAACACTGAAGGAAAGCCTGAAACACTGAAGGAAAGCCTGAAACACTGAAGAAAAGCTTGAAATACTGGAGGAAATGTGTAACAGCTGCAGGACAGCAGACGGAGGAGAAGGAGTCAGATTTGAGTTTGGCTTAAATCCTGCAGCTGAGGCAGAAGTTACGCAACAGTAGCCAGGGGGGCGTTGCTTTTTGGACACTTTTAAGCTTATTTATTCTATCAGTTATTTAAAAGGAATGCAGTTTTCAGGCAGTGAAAATTATGTCTCCTTACTGTTAACATTCAGCCAAACAAAAAAAACATTACTTTCACCCCATGAAACCTTACACCATTTCTAAAGACAGAAAATAAACATATTGAGAGCTTAATACGTTCAATCTAGACCAATGAGAATCTCTTCTCACATTAATCTCAGATCTAATCAGTTTTATTTAAAAAAAATCTAAACATGACGTCCAGAGATGCTCAGTGAGGACTTCAGATACAGAAGATAAGAAAAAAAACAAACAGCTGAGTTGAATTTGTGGCTGGATGTGGATTGTGGCCCAGCTGGTGAGTCCTCACATGATTTTATGAACTCACTCCCTTCTGTGTTAAAACAACAAATGAAATCAGGGAATCCAGCTCAAAACAAACGGATAATTCTGCACATCTATGGAATAAATTCACCACAACTTTCTTCTAAAGTATGAGTTTATTTACAAAAACCCTCCAACTACAAGTCAAACATATTTAAGTTAGAAACTCAGCTAAGAAAGTTTGATCTAGTCTTAGTCAGAGTAACTAAGAAAATAAAAAAATATAAAATCTGTATAAAAAACAAACAAGGAAAACCATAATTCAAAAAATTTGATATGAAAAAGTAGTATTAGGGCCAGGCTAGATATATTTTTTTTTCTATTTTGAGAATACACTGCAAAAAATTAGAATCTTAATAAGTCAATTTTTCTTAAAGTAAGTACATTTTTTCTTGAATTGAGGAGGTAAGTGAGACACTTTGCCAATGGAACAAGACAATTTACATTTAAAATAAGAAAAAAACAATTGCATTGTCTTATTTCAAGTGAATTTAATCTAATGAGCTTATTTTAAGAGTAAAAATACTCATTCCATTGGCAAATCCTCTTACTTACCTACTCAAATTAAGGGTAAATACACTTAATTAAAAAAATCTTTACTTATTTCTAGATTGTTTTTGCAGTGTGAAGATTGTCAGTGTCATAAGATTACGAGAAAATTGTTGTAAAATTACGAGAAAATAAATATAGTTCCATTTAAAACCGGGCCGGGAACACACGGACCCGTAGATAATAAAGTGTGACCTGACCTGTGATCACACAGCCGTTTCAGCCACTTTGGATGTTATCATCCCATTAAATGTCCGTTATTAGCGGTTATCAGTCCCATAGAACGGCTTCAGACTGTTACTCCTACCTACTAGCAGGCTCAGTAGGTTGGTATTACCCAATACATCCTAATCCTAAAGTTATTCCTTTTTTACCCACAGAATTAATGTATTTATGTGTAATCTGAACATAATTGTAGTAATTTTTCATCTATAGAAAAAAAAAGGTCTATTGGCTTGTCGCTCATATTGAAGGCCTCCCAAAAAAATCTCATACCCTGTAAACTGAGTTGTTTTCAAAATCCACAATAAATCCATGTGACTGAAATGCGCTTTAAAACAACCTTTAAAACATATTTAAAATTTAAAGAAGGTATGCTGTAAATAAAGCAGATCAAAAGTGTAAAGTAGGTAAATAATAAATAAAACTTAAGGTTTTAGATGTGTTATCAACGATAAGCTGCATATTATCAGCCATAAGAAACCTGCTAGAAGGTAAAGGAGGCGCATTCTGAAGTCCTTCTATGGGACTGATGATCACTAACGGCCATTTCATGGTTGATCACATCCAAAACCAGGCCGTTTATAATAACAGAGGCAAAAAAGATGGTTGCCTCACATCCAGAGAACACTGCGCTCAGAGATTAACAGCTGTTAATCTGGATGTTCTTGAATCAATTTATATTTTGAGATGTAAATAAGAAAATATAAACAAGTTTAATCCATGCTGTAACTCTATGATAGGTTATTATATACCCGTGAAATAATGTGTTTTTCCACCTGGTGCAGGACTCGGGCCTTCCATGGTGGCTTCCTCTTCCAGTGTGAACCTCGGGCAACTGCATAGAAAGACAAATTAGAGACAGCTGCTTTTGTCCTCAAGCCTCGTGAGACCATCCTGATCTCGCGAGCTTTCAAGGTTTCACTCACTAATCAGTCTGGAGACTCTCCGTTAAAGAAAATTTGGAGCTGTTCACCAAACGAATGTCCAATCAGCGTTGGCTTTGAGGCGGGTTGAGTTGTGACGTAACGAGAAGCGCGACAGTTCAGTCTAAAGAACATGGCGGCTTCAGCCGATGAAACTAGCGTTAGCGTGTCTATCGAGCAAGTTTTATCGGAATTACAAAGTATTTCTTCACTGAAAGAAGAGCAGAACACTGCTCTGGAGGCTTTTCTCAGAGGAAAAGATGTTTTTTGTTCTTCTGGTTTTCGTCGTCGCTCTGTTAGTACGTCATATGCTTCGTTGATCTGATCGGTTTATTTGGCCCGTCTATCACCAACATAGGCCAATTAGCTAACCAGTATTTTCGCGATGTGCGGAGCAAATCCATCTGGCGGAGTCAGGTTACTGTGGGGGGGCGCATCGGTCCTTAATGTCCAATGTTATTATGGTGGTTTATGGCCCAACAACATCAGAAAGAGTTTAAATACATAATGATCTATTTTATCGTTATGAAGTTAAGAGAAGAATATCGCGGTAGGATTTCAAGCGTCACCCAGACCTGCTGAGGATTTCATACTGTGATGTCATAAACCTCTGCTATCATGTTAAAGAAAATTATTAAATGATGAACTGGAATAAAGAGAGTTCCTTCAGATGTGTTTATTGTAGTCATGGTGATCTGGTTTGACTGGGGCAGCTTGTTTATGAATATTTCTATGCAACGTTTCCTAAAATGAATCTTAGATGATTTAATGTGTGACATTGATCAACAAATCATCATCTTCCTCTAAAGACTAAAAACAGGAGCTTAATTCTCCAGCTGGGTCCAAATCATTCCAGAGATACACTAAAGGGATTCCAAAACAATTAAAAAACAAAAAAACAAACCACTGGACTTTGTTTTCCAAGTTTGAAGACATTTATCTTCCCATCCAGGAAGCTTTTTCAGTTCAAAATGTCAGGAATAGCGTTTGAAATAAAGTTCAGGGCTTTACAGAGTGGACCAAAAATAAAGTTTTATTTCTGCTTAGAAAACATGTAAATTGAAACAAACGACTGGGTCCGCCTCTTTGGAATGGAGGTCGTTTAGCTTCTTTTATTAGCCTGCAAAGCAACATACCTGCCTACAGGGCTGGTTATCCTCCTGCAGCTGTGTGTCACACTTAGCTTATTGCAGGTATGATGCAGATACTTTTGATTTATGCCCAATATTGAAGCGTGGTCTGCGCTTAGATGTTATTCCATGCCAAAACGCCAGAGGGCCAATCAGGAACTAGCTAGGATTGTGGGTGTCCGTGTGCCCATTTGTCGTCCGACGTTGGATGAGGTGTTGAAGACAGCGAACAAGCTTGTCACACAGTTCACCTGTGAGTGTTCCCCAGGCCCAGTTCTATGAAAGGGATGTCAAAAAAGACGCCAAACGACCCCCATTCCAAAGGGTGGACCCGTTCATGCGTTTCAAATTGCATGTTTTCTAAACAAAAACAAGCCTTTGTTGGGCTGCTGGATAAAACCTGGAACTCAATGCTATTTGTGACCTTTGACTTGGAAAAGCTTCCTAGATAGGAAACAAAACATCTTCAAACTTGGAAACAAAGTCCAGTGGATTGTTTTTTTTTTACTTAAGCAAATTAGAAAATCTGTGGATCAGATGTGAGGTGTCTAAAAACGTGTGTGAAGGGCCACTAAATCAGCAAAATGTTCATTTGATTTGTGTTTATCTGACTGTGTTCATTATTATTCCTCCACCAAATGAAAAAAGTCAGAATTTATTATTATCTAGAGACTATTAATACCAGGAGGTGAAATGCAGACTAGCTTTGAATGTGGTGATGTCATCAGTACGCTTCTGTTCCAGTTAACCCAGATTTATTCTGCGCGCTCCCGTTCTTCCAGAGTCCAGACTTTCTTGGGTTCTTCTCAAGAACAGACTTGGAGAGAACACGAGTCCGTACTCGCATTCTAGTAAAATGAGAAGCAGCCTTGCTTTAGTTTTTTCAACAGTTCAGCAGTCTGATGGCAGAGGGGAAGAAGCTGTTGCAGAATCTGCTGGACCTGCATTGATCTCTCACGTGTTTAATAGATGTTCCCTCTTGCGAGCAGGTATAGGGTTGTGCATGTGCATTTTATTTAAAAGTGGAGATATTCGCGTTCTTGTGAACCGAGAAACGGTCCTGGTTTCACTCAACAGGTTTTTAGATCCAGAAAGAAATAAAAAAAAAAGCAATTATATCCAGAACTTTCTGCTAATGGCAGCTCAGTAGTACTGGGTCATTAATTGGTTTTAATGGTTACACTAGATGTTAGCTTCATGCTAGATCCTCTTATGATAAAACCTTAAGAGAAGATGTCCGTCTCACATAAACACGAAGAGAAGTGATCAAAACAAACAGACAAAAAAGAACAATCAAAGCAAAAGCAATTTTCATTGATTCTGCATCTTTAAGGCAAAGTACAGTCAGTCACTTCCTGTCTGATTGGGGGGGCAATGGGCTGCCATCTTCATCCTCATGGAAGACAGGTGATTCTTCTTGACCTATGCTAACTGCAGTCAGTCATCAATGTCCTTGAACACGGCGTTGTCGAAGGGTCGTCGCCCAGTCAGCCAGGTCCTGCGGCGCGAGTATTTGAGCTGAAGAAGGTCTCCGACCTCGCTGATGGCGCTCAGCGCCTGCACAGATAGAAAAAAAAAAAATTCAGTTTCCATCATCGCCTCGCGAAGAGACGGAGATCTTATTTTCCTGCAGCTTTACTTTAGTTTAACACAAATATTAGATTTTTTTTTGTCAGGATTTAATTAACTGCATTTTTTTCCCTCATGTCACCTGCTGCGTTAAAACAGCTTAATTAAAGCCGAAGCCGGAGAAAAGCAGGAGCCAATAAAGCCGATCAAAGAGTTGGATGACGCAGATCAGTTTCCAACTTTTCATACGAGTTGCTTTGAGCTGACGAGCTTAACGAGGCATCACTGCGACTTTTTATTTACTACCTGGATCCCATCAGAGGGAAACCATGATGCCCTCATCCAGCTGCCTTCTAAGGAGCTCAATAAAGGCCACAAAGTTTGTTTTTTCTTGAAACTGGAAAAAAGATTAAAAACTGCAAAAATATTTTTGAAACGAAAACATATGCAAAAAAGTAAAGGGAAATATTTTTAGGTACTTTTCAGATTCCAGTCGTTTTTTTCCCCCCTTCTAATTACAGATTAGAACCGGTGAGGGGCGGGACTTAGAACTTCTGCTAACAGATTCATCTGGTACCGAGTCTTTAACATCTCTGTGAAGGAATCCTCATCCGCTCTGCTTTGCATGCTGGGAGTTTTTCCAGCCAGTTTGAGGTTCTTAAGGATATAAAGAGTCCAGGTTCTGGAGGGAAATCGGACTTTTTCTCCGTTTAATCAGAACCGTAGAACAGAGTATTAGGGTCAGGCTACAGATTTTTTTTTTTCCATTTTGAAAATAAAGTCAGAAAATTATGATAATAAAGTCGCAAAGATAACAGTCATAAAATTACGAGATTAAATTGTAAAATTAAAAGAACAAAGTTGCAACGAGAATAGTCATACAATTATGAGAATAAAGTCGTAAAATCAAAACAACGTCGTAAAATTACGAGAATAAAGTCATAACATTATGAGATTATATAATTGAATTTTAAATGTTTTGCTTTGACCTGTCCACGTTGCATCCCGCCTTTCGCCCATAGACAGCTGGAAATAGGCGCCCCTCGTGACCCCGGTAAGCGTGACGGAAAATGGATGGATGGATGTTTTTCTTTATGTCTCTGTGGAGTCAGCGGGTTTTCTCGCCAGCGGTTCGGGCAGAACTCACCTGGTCCAGCAGTTCTTTGGAATGAGCTGCAGAGATGCAGAAGCGTGCCCCCGACTCGATGATGGGCGTGGCCGGGAAGCCCACCACGACCATGCCAATGTTTCGCCGCAGCATCTCGCGGCCGAAGGCTCTGAGGGGAAAACGGGAACATGAGGTAATATGTCAGAATAAAAGGTCAGAGGTCATGGTTAGCTGCTTGGCTCCAGGCTCACCCTATCTTGGCGGGCATGTAGAGCATCATGGGTACAACGGGAGAGTCTTCGTTCCCGTAGATGATGAAGCCCATTTCCTGAAGCCTCCATCGGAAGTAGACGGTCTTCTCTGCCAGCTGCCGGAGCCGGTCAGAACCTGATGAAGCAGCAAACAAGGAAACTGTTCACCTCAACTAAACGTTCTTTAAACACCGATGTGAAGAACGAAAACACTCGGAGGAAGGAAGAAAACATGTTTCAGCATCAAAAGCTTCAGGTGGTTCTAATTGTAACTGGGTCTGAAAAAACAAAACAACTAATTTTATCTCAGGAGAGAAAAACAGGTTTAATGGAAATGTTCTGTTCACTTTGGAAAACAAACTGGTAGAGGGAGACTGCTGGTCCTGCTGGATCGCTGCCAGATGGCTTTTTTTTTCTAGATGGAAGGGTTCTGCCGGATCACGGGTTATTCTGGATCACGAGTTATTCTGGGTCAGGAGGCTCTGTTGTAGATCCGGGTTCTAGGATTTACCGGATTTGGGTTTTTATTCCTCTCAGCTTTCCGCTCTGAGGGTGGGCTGAACCTGGTGGGACGTCCAGCAGCTGTCTGATGAACTTCAAAGGTCAAGCATCCAGTGCTGCTTCTTCATAGCTGAAGCATTTTGACAAAAACAAACCTGAACCCAAGTCCCTGAAAGTGAAATCCTTCCCTTTGAACACAGCATGCTGAGTTTAAAGTTAATAGATCCCAGTTTGTCTCCATTCAGCCCATTTCAACCAAAACCAGTTAAAGAGTTAAAATCAGAACAAACATTCCAGAGACTCTGACCCTCAAACCAGCTGATGGTTAATAAATAACCTCAGATTGCTCCTCACTCTACTGGACTCTACTGACCTCTGGTGGCCACAAAGGAGACTTACCTTCAAATAGGACAGCAAATAAAATGTAAAACTAATCCAAGCAAAATGGAAAAGAAACCTCACCTTTTATTCTTTTATTCGTGTGATCTTTATACTATAGATGTTTCAAAGAGTGAAGACACGATTCCTCGTTTATGCTTTAAATTATTATTCGAAGGACAGATGTATGGGGTAGTTTAACTGTGAAAACAGACATACCTGTAAAAGTCAATCAGGAACATGAATAAATTAATTCGCTTCATGTTTTAAACTTATGCATCAACAAGAAGGCCTCGTTGGGTGGTATGTGTCATCCTCAAACCCGGGTCCTCTACCAGAGGCCTGGGAGTTTGAGGGTTCTGCGCAGTATCTTAGCTGTTCCTAGGACTGCGCTCTTCTAGACAGAGACCTCTGATGTTTTACCTGGAATCTGCTGTAGTTCACCAGATCATCCAGTCAGATTGATTCAAAGTTTTCTATCTAAGGAAAACCAGCTAATTGCATCGACTCATTGACTTTTCAGCAATCCCTCACACTTAGCATGCTTGTAGCGACAGTGGAGAGGAAAAACTCCCTTTGAACAGGAAGAAACCTCCAGCAGAACCAGGCTCAGTGTGAGCGGCCATCTGCTGAGGCCGACTGGGGTTCAAGGAGACAGAAGCAGACACATTTAACATTTCTCTCTCTGCCTGTTCCTTCTGACACTGTGGGATTAAAAAGGCTTCCTTTTATATTAGTCTACTTTGACCTTCCGTGTTTTCATCCAGCATGTGCAGCTCTGCAGCCTCTTTGCTTTATTGATGCTTTAGCTCAGGATCAGGCCCTTCCTGCTAAAGATGGAGGGGAATTTTTGAGGAAACTCCTCCAGGGTTACCTTCAGTCTTTGTTCTCCTGGTTTGGTTTTCCTTTCTGCTCTTCATGTCTCTGATTTAATAAAACCAGACCAAACTGGAATCTACTTCACTGTACTGTCGATACGCATGAACAGTTTGAAGTCACTATTTCCTTATTTTTAACTGGTTTATTTGTGAGTATTTTAGTTTTTCTTTTTCTTAATAAATTCAAACATAGAAGACACTAAAAAAAGGAAATTTGAAGGAGATGCATTTTAGAATCAGAAATTTGGATGTTTGATAAAAAAAAAAAAAACGGTTTTAGTTTTATTATTTATAATGTGTATTCAAATGTTCAACCAGTGATTTTATAGGTTTATATTTTTTTTTCAGATTTTATTCTTAAAATTTAATTTATATAAATATTTTTCCAGATTTTATTTTCATAATTTTATATTTTTTCAACATATTTTTTTATTTATCTTTTCTTTTTTGGGGGAATTTTTCTCCAGTAAATCATAAAAAGGTAACATAATAAAATATGCATGTCTCTTTTGGGTTTTTAACCATGTGTGCAGAAGTTGTTTGTTTTTATAGGAGGAGCTGAAAATCAGAAATGAACAAAAAAAAAAGATTAGTTTTTGAATGGAGCTTTGAACTGGGTTCTCTGGTCCCAGTCGATTTTTCTCTCATTGGACTGAATTTCCTCTGTTTCTTCCTCTCCTCCCCTCCATCTCTGGACGTCTCCATCAGCGTTTTTCTATTTATCCAAGTCTGTGACTGGAAACCTTCTTCCTCTGGGAATGTTTTATTATTCAGGGACAATAAAGGGATTTTCTATTCTATTCTATTATATTCTGTTCTGTTCCGCTCTATTCTATTCTCAGCTGAGATTCTCTCTTGGAATAAACAACAAAGGCCAGTTTCTTATTAGAAGGCAGAATGAACCAACAGCTTAACTATATCAACTATAACCAAACTTTTCTACGTAATTAATCAGCACTAATATACACACACAGGTGTAACAGACAGAGACAGAGTAGGGAGATGATTTTCAGTTATTATGCAGATTTATTAAAATATAAGCATGTTTTTATTGAACAGCAGAAAAAGTTACTTTTAAAATGCACTGATGAATGTTTATTTCTACAGGTTTGGGCCTTTTTTAAAACATCTGACAAGGTTTAATGTTTACATACGGCCACAAGGTGGCAGTAGTAGATAACTAACAGTTCGCTGTTTTACCTAAAATCAGACCTTGGAGGGAAAAAAAAGCATATCAGTCATTTAATAAATCAGAGTATGGGTTATGTTGAAGCCTGGTTGAAAGATTAAAAGTACTGTTTGAAAATAAAAACCTTAAAGCGGGAATCAGACATAGTTTCATTTTACCCTTATCTAAGCTGCTTTCTCATTATGATCTAATCTTAACTGTTGAGTTTTTACCTGTGAGCAGAAGAGCTGGTCCAATGATCCATGGTCCTGTGTTTGGTTGGCCACAGAGAGAAGCTATGGAGTCATGAAGAAGGTGAGAGACATCAGAACAAACAGTGTTGCTATCAAAGAAAACTGGGCTTTGATTTATTTTCTGTATATTTTCCAGGAAATTGTTCCTTTTAATTAAAGATAATAATGCAGGGATGCGTATTAGCTAAGAATAAGGCACCTTTTTTTATTCACAAACTTGAACTTATAATACCAGATGTGAATTTTTTAAATCAGGAGGAGTGCCAATTATATTAAAATTCTTAGAACTTTATGATTGAGGACGACACCGGAATAAACATGAAATGCTCCCAAAAGCAAACCTAAAACGACCAACTCTGTCACCTTAAAGCCTTTGTATTTACATTGTTCAATCTTTTAAAAACAAATTATGTCAAGTGTTTGACTTTATCTCATGTGGTCATAAATTCAATGATAACATACTTCCAAACTTTGTACATCGTAGGTCACTCATTCTGTTTTTTAAGTTAAGCCACCATTTTGGGGGCTCATCCGGTATTCTTTCCACATCACCTTTCACAAAAAAATTAGTAAATCAATAAAGAAATTTGAAACATTCAAAATAAATCAGCATTAGCCTCAGTTATATTAGAACCTTAAACTTTACTCTTGAGGATGACAAAGGATGTAAAATGAAATGCTTGGTTCTGCTGGACATTTTTCCTCTCCACTGTCGCTACAAGCATAGTTAGTGTGAGGGATTGCTGAAGAGTCAATGAGTCGATGCAATCAGCTGGTTTTCCTTAGATAGGAAACTTTGAATCAATCTGACTGGATGACCTGGTGAATTGTAAAGTTACCTGAGATGACATCATGTGAATTGGCGCTATACAAATAAACTGAATTGAATTAACGGTGAGGCAGCAGAGTGACCTTGCAATACATTTAGCCCACCACTAGATGGGGGTAAATCTTACATATTGAGTCTTTCCCCTTAATACCTTAACTAACCTTACCTTAGTACCTAAATATCCAAAAGCTTTTATTCTAGTAACTTCTTGCTTTCTATTGTAAAAACTTTGAATGATGATATCAGTTACTGATTGTACAGATACATTTTATTTTGTGTGTATATTATTGAATAGTTATGGGAATATCTGCTTCTATTAAATCCTGACTCTCACTCACTCACTCACTCAAAAAAAAAAAAATGTCCCTTAGAGAGGAAATAAGAACAGGCAAAATTAAACAGAAGTAAAATTCAAATTAGCTCAGTTGGTAGCAGATGGAGCTTAGCCGTATAAGGCTTTATATGTGAGAAGGAGGATTTAAACAACAAACTACAAAATGTTTTACATAACATAATCATATTAAATATTTAAGATTAAAAAACCTATGCTATAATTAAAAAGTTATATCGGATATGAGTATGACTCCAACTTAAAAAAAAAAAATAAGCAGCTTAGGTAAAGATAATTAAATATTTAGGTAATATTATAATGTCTGACAGCCTCAGGAGGCACAGAATTAGATGTAGACAACTTTTGTCATTTTGTTTACACAGAGTGTATACAAAACGAAATTTAATTTAGTACTACTCTCATGGCAATTCCATTTCTTAAAATGCAGCAGTGATTACATGTAAACATTGTGATAGATGGTGCAAAAAAACGCATTGATATGGAAGCTTAGAGCATAAAGACCTGCAGTATCTCTGTGTTACACACCCAGGCTGGGGCGATCCGTCACAAAGATGCTGGCAGGCCATCCTCTGGGGGTTTGAGTCATGGTCCAGCATTGATGACAGTTTTTCCAGGACTGCTCTGTCACACCTCTTGCAGGGAGTCCAGAGGGCAGCCCAGGACACAGCTGGACCTCCTGACGGTTTTCTCATTCTCCCTGCCTGTGATCCTGCTGCTCCAGCAGACCAGAGTCATCCAAGGTCTTCAGAAATTCCTCCCTCACTGAGAGAAAACCTCAGTCTGCCCACGAGGTAGAGGCTTATGGAGGGAATTCTGTTTCATTATCGTTGCAAGAAAATAAAACTTGTAAAAGAAATGAATTCCCGTAAAGAAAAGTTTAAAAACATTTGAAAGTAACTTTTCTGTTTTCTCTTATTTTAGTTTTCTAAATGAATTTTTAAAGGAAAAGTCCGGTCACATTTACAATACAAACTGTATTTCTCACTTTAAGTATTAAATTATTACATACTATTCAATAAATGATAAGTGTTTATAATTAAAGGAAT
>NW_015150586.1:898091-902639 GCF_000732505.1 Cyprinodon variegatus
TCCAGAGTGTTGTTCAGCATGGGGGTGAGTAGAAAATGAAGGCTAATCATGTTTTGGGTGTACTATTCCTTTAAGAGTAATTTTCATTTGAATGTGCTTTACTGGAGGCATCCATGTTTGTCAAAGAACACTACTGCCACCTACTGGTTTGTGACGTCACGGTGCGGTATTGGCTGCTTAGGGCTTGGAGTCATAGGGTTCTGAGTTAGAGTCCCACTCCCACAGACTGCCACTCTGGGTTCCTAAGCAAGGCCCCTAACCCCACACTGCTCCCCGGGCGCTGCATAATGGCAGCCCATTGCCTCCCAAAGGGATGGGTTAAGTTCAGAGAGTGAATTTCGTTGCTCTGTAATTGTGAAAATATAATGACAATGAAAAGAATTCTAATTGAAGCATCTTTGCAGAGGACTAAACCTTTTTTCTCTCTGAATTGTTTCCAGATCTGCTTTAAAATGAAGACAACATCAGCCTGGTCTTGGAAATGCATTTATTTGTTGCTGATGGGAAACATTGGGATATGATCAGTTTGTGATAAAGATGGCAAAGCCTTAAATCTGCCAAGAAAAACACCTCCGCACAGCAGATATACCGGAACGACATTCATTAGTGGGTTTTTTATAATCTTCTGTCTGTTCTTGTCTGTTGGTGAAGAGACAATAAAACACAGTGGGAATGTTCACTTATTGTAAGTGCTTAATTATGTTAATTAGTGCTGAGATGAAGATGGAAGAGTTCAAAGGAGATGTTTAAAGAAAGGAATCCACCGACAAGAATGTGGTTTTATTTCAAGCAGCATGTTGTTTTTTTCTTTTTATTTTGATACTTTTTTCTAAGATCTTTTTGCTAAATACAAAAGGTGACAAAATAAATGAAATGGGCTGGAAGCAAGGACATGGAACAGACTGTTCTAGTTCAACTTGGTTATTTTGGGGTAGAAACTTTTTTCATGGCATATCTGTAAAGACTCATCCAGGTCATGGTGAACTGGGAAATGTTCAGTTTAGGCAACTGGATGTGAAGTTTTCTAGAAGGTTTTTCTCCTCTTATCCAAGAGGCTTCTTCAGTTCTAACAATTGGTGGGGAGAACTGAGATTATGAGACTGTAGGAGGACAAAAACAATTAGAGGGAACTAAAGGAGGCTCTGATCCCTCCTACTGGATTGGCCATAGAGGTCACCTGGGGGGGTTAATGGTCGTTAGGGGGTTCTGATGGGTTGTTAAAGTTGTAGGGAAGCGGCTTTTGCAACCGTTGCATTTTCGAATTATCCCGAGTGGTGCCCGACTTTTCACGAGTGAATACAGTGAATGTGATTGGTCGATTATCAAGGGGGTGGGATTGTTGTGGCAGAAGGTTCACAAGCAAAATTTTTTCTGGCTGGTTTCTCTTAAGCATTTTGCTAACCAGTTAGCAACTTAGTGCTAGTAGGTTCCCAATGGGAAATTCCATTGGGACCAAGTAGCACTAAATTGGTGACCTAGAAAGACACTGTCAAAGAACGCTATGGACAGTAGAATAAGCTCCTTCACCAATCTTGCGGAATACTGCCCATAATTGATGAAACAGGCCTTGGTGAAATGTCTAGCGCAAACACGGTCTCCTTCAGCCCTCTCTCATCAACAAATGAAGGAACTTGAGCCAGCAGGCACAAATTCCGGGAGTCACTAGGATGTTAAAAACATTGTTTGCACAGACAGACAGCCCAGCAAACATCTCCTTGGAGCGCTCATGCTAACTAGCACTACCACTAACACTAACACCACAACACACATTCTCGAAAACACGAAAAACACTCGCACCCACAAAAAACACAATCACACAGTCTCATCCAACAATTGCTCACCACTAGATAAATCACTCACTCTCTTAAAATTGCACACTATAGCCTAATGAGTCTCAACAATTCACTCTTCAACTATACTCCTGTAACGGTCACCCATATTCTGCGAAGATTCAACCATTGCGTATATTCGCTCGGACGTATGAATCGAGATGCTATGACCATAAATATTTGATTGACAGATGACCGTTGATATATGATTGGCCGAATTAAGGTGTTCAGCTGACTAACTGGCCTGCAGAAGATAACGGAAAGACCCCCCAAAGATTTTAAGACAAGTTTTTTTTTCCTAACATTTGGGACAATATGGTCTGATAAAGAGTACATTTATATACATGTTTAAGCCAGAATGATTTGACATTTAAAGACGATTTCCCTACGACTTTAACTCCCTCGTCAGACTGGTTTTGGCCACATAAGTCATTGAAGTGTGAGTCAGTTAGGGGAAGGCGGAAGGTGAATCTTCTGGGTATTTTTCCTAAAACTGCTTTGGAAGTAGGTGAAAGGTTATGTCTAGAGGACTGGTTATACTCCTGCAGCAGTGTGTCGCTGTTAGCTTGTCGCAGGTATGATGCAGATACTTTTAATTTATGCCCAATATTGAAGGGTGGTCTGCGCTATGTTATTCCGCACCACAACCCAAGAGGGACAATCAGGAACTAGCTAGGATTTTGCGTGTCCGTGTTTCGGTTTGATGAGCTTGTTCGCCATCTACAATCCCTCATCCAATGCCAGACGACACACAGTTCACGCGTGAGTGTTCCCTAAAGACTGGCCGTGGCGCTGCGTGTTTTGGCTTCGGGTTAGCTCTGAGACCGTTTCTCAGAGCTACAAACTAGCGTCCTGCACGATGTCTGGGATAGAGTCTGAGGTGTGCATTTCTGTGTTAATTGCGACACACACGCAGACGACCTGGTTTCTGAGCATAAACCAGGCTTAAGACCACCTCCTCTGTTTAGAGATGGTTTTTCCAGGTTAACAAAGATGGCTTCCTTATCCCTCTCTCAAACCATTTGTCTTCCTTGTCCAGACTATGGACGTTGTTGCCCTCAAACTAGTGTCCTTTAGCTTTCAGGTGTAGCTGAACAGCTGAGTCCTGTCCTGAGGAGTTGTATGATTGTATTATGGCTTTTCTCATTAATATGACATGTTTGGTTTTGATTAAGCAATGTTTGTAGTCATGCCAACATTGATTTAAAATATAGATGCAATCACTAGAGGTGTTTGGTTTTCTAAAGGTTATCAGGTTCCTTTCAGAAAAAAATAACCACTATGAATCCTCAAGGTTAATTACATGTTGTAACTCATATTAAAGGAGTTTATTCAACATGAAGAAGATTCATTTCTTAGTT
The DNA here is from genome assembly GCF_000732505.1 of Cyprinodon variegatus. Taxonomy (NCBI): domain Eukaryota; kingdom Metazoa; phylum Chordata; class Actinopteri; order Cyprinodontiformes; family Cyprinodontidae; genus Cyprinodon; species Cyprinodon variegatus. Next base: position 901,282 of record NW_015150586.1, read on the forward strand.
CATGATGATAACTTTACATTTTGGTTTTGATTAAAATATTTATCCAAAAATTGCTGTTGGAATAAATATTGTTTGAATGAGCACTGCTGCCTTGCAGCAATAAGGTTCCAGGTTTGATTCCTGGGATGGGGTCTTTCTGCATAGAGTTATCATGTTCTCCTTGAGCATGCGTGGGTTCTCTCCGGGTACTCCGGCTTCCTCCCACAGTCCAAAAACATGACTGTTAGGTTAATTGGCTTCTCTAAATTCTCCTTAGGTGTGAGTGTGTGTGTGTGAATGGTTGTTTGTCCTGTTTGCCTCTGTGTTGCCCTGCGATGGACTGGAGACCTGTCCAGGGTGGACCCCACCTCTCGCCCGTAGACAGCTGGAGATAGGCAGCAGCATCCCTCAGGACCCCAGCTGGGATAAGCGTGACGGAAAATGGATGAATGGAGGATATAACTTACAATTTTGAGCTGGAACACCACAAACTCATAATATTAAGTTGAAATTTCAGAACTCAAAATGTTAAGTGTAAGTAAATCATAGAAATAAGTCATGATGGCTAATTGAGGGTATTGCTTTTTACAGTGTACATGACTGTCAAATAAGATATAACACGCCCTTTCCCTTTCTCTATGCATCTTTCAGGTTTTCCCCACACTGGGATTTATCATCACTATTACATTATTAATAAACCAGTGGACCCTATAGGCACCTCATCACATCCTATGCACAGTATAACCACAGAATGACCCTCACTACATGTTTCATGCCAAATATATCAGGGCATGTTCCTGAATAATAAAGACCTCCAAATGACACCAAGGATATTACCTCATTGTTATTCGGGCACATTGTAGGACAGCCTCTGTATGACCCATTAAACCATTAAAGTTATGATATGAAGAGAGTCCCTGCTGTAGCCTCTGTTGGCTGCAGAGCCTCTGGGGCGACAATTATCAGGTCTTGCCTTTGTTATCATCAAACACGCATGAATAAAAACATTAGGTGTTAAAGATTTATGAGAAATACTGTCTGATCCCAGGAAAAGCAAAACTAGTTTTAAATGAATTAATGCATTAATGGAAGCAGAGCATCCTAACCAACCTGATTCAGTGGGAAAATATATTGGCCCCGCTGTGACATCATGAATCGACCGGGATTAAACACATTTATCGGAATGCTAAGTTCAGTTGCAAAGTTTGCAAACAGATGCTTAAACGTCTAAAGGAGAAGTCCGCTCATATTCAGAATTTAAACTTCTGAAAGTTCTTTAAATATTAAATTATTCCATACTGTTCAATAAATAAGTGTTTTTAATTCAGAGTAATTTTCATCTGAATGTGCTTTACTGGAGGCATCCATGTTTGTCAAAG
>NW_015150586.1:907461-911778 GCF_000732505.1 Cyprinodon variegatus
GCTCCTTCCTGTGTTTCCAAAGAGGCGATGGCAAAAGTAAACCCAGTCCTTCTTTTCACCTTTTTCACTGTAGCAGAAAAAAGTCTCTAGATTTGGCGCTAGGAGCTTTTTTGAAATCAAAGTGCTAGAGGGGTCTGAAAAGTGGCTAAATATAGCGACTAAAGCGCTAAGTATGCAACACTGCTCTTTGCATTGTTTGTTTTCAAATGTTTGCTGCTGTCTGTTTGGACCTTTCTGAACATGTGCAGCAAATGATCAAGGATTTTTATCATAAACATAATTAATGTGCACAAATAAGGAAAAGTTGTATTAACCATTCCTGTAAACAGAGCTTTATGGGGCCCCCAGGACCTTGGGGCCTTAGGCAGCTGCCTAGTATTGTCTAATGGTAAATCCGCCCCCCCTGCTTACACATCAAACAAATAGAAAGACATATTTGAAATAAAGCAAAACATAAAATTTAAGTACCAGAGTTTATGATAACATTTCTAATCACTGTGTGAGTTTAAGTCGCCTTGGAAACAGCTTCAGATTAAATTATAACAGCAGCGCTGCCTGCAGGCCATCATCTCTGGCCTGAACAAGCCTTTTTATGACGGACGATAAAATAAACACCTTTACTTTGGCAAATAACTCTCCCGCTGCACAACATGGGCTCCTCCCATTTATTTAGTGAACTATTTTCTCTAATTGGACTCTCCTGGCCGGCCACAGCAGGCCTTCTTAGCAAAGGTTAAGTGTGTGCAGAGCAGAGAGCGGAGCAACAGGCTGCAACATTTGGCACAGCTCTGATCCTCAGGGACTTTATGATAACGAGCCAGATTACTGTTTTCTCTTGTTGATGAATATGAATCCGTAACACGATGATGATGGTGATGATTACTGTACCAGAGAAGGTGCTCTGAAATATTGAAGGGTTGTTTAGGTGCTCGGCCAAATGAATAAATTGGCATCCTTTAGACAAGTTGTAACCAATTCAAACTCAGCGGGGTCCGAAAGAAAAAAATCAACAACCAGTAAAGGTCCGGATACATTTTTAATTATAATCTGTTACTTTAAATACAATTTAATACTGACATAAAATGCAGATGTTTATGCATCCATGTTATACATTGAATTTTAAAATAAAACAATATAAAAAATAGAAAGCTTTTCCATTTTAAAATACAAATTGGTTTTGAAGTAGAGAACAATAGACAATTTTCTGATTAACTTTCTGATTTAACTTAATTCTTTTTTTTTTTATAAACCCCTGAACTGAGCGTTTGTTATTTTCTTTCTTTTTTCTGTCTTAATGTTGGCAGTGGGCTTTAGGCTGCCCTGCAAGGCTTTAAACCTGGGTTTGAATGGAGACTAAGCCATTCTCAAGCACATATCAAGGTGCCTGGATCTATATTTATTTTTGATCTATTCATGGTGGAGAATCCTGCTTCACAGCAGCAGGTTGAGCCAAACATCCTCTAAATGTGCAGGGTCATCTTTGAGCACGCCATTTCACTTTTCTGTCACCAGTTCACCACAGTTCTTCCAGCAGTCCACACTTTCTCTGCTCTCTTTTTCTCATGGTCTTCTCCTTCTTTCCCATCGCCCGGCTTGCCACAGGTTTGCCTGCTGTGTCTAAAAGTAGCAGCAGCAGCAACCCAGAATGACAGCAGCTCATTGTCTAATTTTGAGCCTGGAGCCGGACGCTCCGGAGGGCTTTACCGTATTAACAGGAGAAGCGGCGCAAGTGAAATTAGACACTGTCGTCTGACAGAATGCAGTAATTTATAAATGTTTTAAATCAGGTTGGGTCCGGATTAGCCAGCAGGTGGGTCCGGATCCGGACCGCTAATCCGTGAGCTCTGCTTTAGATAAAACTTGGCTACGTTCACACTGCAGGCCTTAAAGCCCAATTCCGATATTTTTGTGAAATCCAATTTTTTTGCGTTGCTGTTCACATTTCCAAATATTTGCGATTTCTATGTGATCTCCTGTGTTCATACAACGCGTCATGCATGCGCAGTAGAGGATGCAATGACGTCACAAGCAAGCGTGCTCTGTGTTTACCTAAGTAAACATGGATGTTTTTTTCTGGAGCGCATCTAGCGATCTTTCCCAACCTTAAAAAATCAATCTTTTCAATATGGTTAAACATAAATACTGCTCTCCACATCATCGTCCGACATGGTTGTTGTTTTTCTTCCCGCTTCTACATAGCAAGACGCAGAATAGTGACCCTTGTCGGGTATTAATGGCTTTCAGGTTGGATGAATGCGACCTGGCCGTTCAGACATGTGGGCAAAAAAATCCGATTCGGGTCACTTCAGGCTGCTGTGTGAAGGTAGCCATAAGGGCTGGTTATCCTCACGCAGCACTGTGTCGCAGTGAGCTTGTCGCAGATATGATGCAGATATTTTTGATTTATGCCCAATTTTGAAGCGTGGTCTGCACTATGTTATTCCACGCCACAACACCAGATGGCCAATCAAGAATTAGCTGTGAGTCTAGATACGGCCAAAGTGGTGAGGAAGTGGGGGCAAGTTTGTGCGAAAACGGAGGAATATGAAGGCCAAAAAGAGCGGGAGGTGGAAAAGGGTCCCAGCGTTCTCACGCAGCTCGCTCTTCTAGCTGGTCCATCTTCACCAGTCGTTTTCCACAATGGCGGCCAGACAAACAAAACAAGCCAGTAAGGTACCAAACAGGAAATACGCATAGAGCGGATATAGATTTGACCAATCAGAGGCCTCCTGTCTGCAGCACCTATAATTTTGGAGAGGTGCAGCTGAAGGGGGGAGGGGCATATCTGCATTCACTGCGAGGCACACCCAGACGACCTGGTTTCTGAGCATAAACCAGCCCTTTAGATGGAGCCGTGTTGCCTCCGCGCTCCCGTGGCTCATGTCGGTAAATCGGACACTCGCTGTATTAAACTTTCACAGTCGCTTGGTTTGTTTGAGCTGCTTCTTCTTCCTCCTCACAGCATATGAATAACTGCAGTGTTGTACGTGTGAGTGTGTACGGGTGCATTCATGCGCACGGCCCTGGGTGGGCGACAGCACTTGTTAGAAGGTCTGTGTGGGTGTGTGTGTACGCTGAGTGAGGAGGGAGAGTGTGTGCTATGAATATTTGATGTGCTGCTCAGTATTCATGAGGGAAAAGGATGGAGAGAAGCAGGGTAAGAGCAGGAGACGGAGAGGTGGAGGGAAGCAGGGATGTAAATCACTCTGCAACAACAACACATGGTTCCCATCCTCACAACAACGCAGTCCTTTATGGCATTATGGCTGCGCTAGATTATGGTCATTCCGGCGCTGAAGGGGGATAACAGCAGGAAACACAAAGGGAGGAAATATTTTTCATGTTGTTATCAGTAAACGGTTAACTTAACAGGGTTTCTTCTTTTATCGGTTTGTTTTATCAGGAATTCAAAGACTGCGGCTGATAAGGATGCAATTAAATAACTTCATAGATATATTAAATGAATAAAGTCAAAGCATGAATCATTCAGTGTCATTACACGACACTGAAGTGGCTCAGTGCTGGAAATCAATCTAAAAGCTAAACCCAGAAGGTCAACTGGCTGCAATGATGCTCAGTTTTAAACCAAATCATAGTTATTTTTTTTTTTTTTTCCTGTGTTTGTGGGATCCTAAATATCTGTCTTCAGGTATAAAAAAAGGATTTGGTCACCAGAGATTTATCGTCCATAAATCAGCCCATCACTGATCTTTTCATTGACTCGACTTCAGCCTGTTTAATATTTCAGCCCAATTTTCTCTGAAGATCAATCCAGACTTTCAAGTGCGGTTCAGAAGTCCACCTTCAGCTGCTCGACAATCCATCTTTAACAACCAGCTGTCCAGGCGTCGCTATCTGAATGGAAGCCATTTAGTTCAGCGGTTTTTGTGTTCAGATGTTAAGCTTTGAATAATCGCTTCATTCCAGTATGAGACACATTTGGCTCCACAAACAGAATCAAATGGTGCTTTTTAATTTCATTTTCATTTAAACAGTCTCCATTTAAAGAAATGTGTTGAACAATAAAGTTATCTTAGACAGACAGACCGATGGATAGATCTCAAAAACCAGATGTGGGATAAGAAGGATGCTTATGAGGGACAGACGCAAGTTTTAAAGGAAAATTTCGGTCAGCGAGGAATAATCAATGGATCATTATTTATACCTAGAGCTAATACGTTGGCGGTGATTTTATGAATTTAGCAAAAATAATATTTTTCGACGTGATCACTGAGTCTGGGAGCGGCCTTTTTTGCCAAAATATAGTAACTCCTCCCTCCTGCCATCTTCCAGCAGTGACGTCACGGTGCGGTAAGC
>NW_015150586.1:912105-913839 GCF_000732505.1 Cyprinodon variegatus
GTAGGTGGCAGTAGTGTTCTTTGACAAACATGGATGCCTCCAGTAAAGTGCATTCAGATGAAAATTACTCTGAATTAAAAACAGTTATTTATTGAACAGTATGGAATGATTTAATATTTAAAGTACTTTCAGAAGTTTGAATTCTGAATATGAGCGGACTTTTCCTTTAATACCAACAGATGAGAAGCTAATTATTGCAGATCAGGTGAATCACCATGGCAACAGCAGGACAGGACCCCTTTAAGATCTCAGTTAGAGGCCACACCATTAATGTCTCCAGTAAAGCACATTCAGATGAAAATGATCTGAATTAAAACCACTTATTTATTGAACAGTTTGTAATAATTCATAGTTAAAGTACTTTCTGAAGTTTTTATTCTGAACATTACAGGATTTTCCTTTTGTGAATCACCTTTCAAGTTCTGTTTCACTCTAAAAACACCTTTCACTGCCTCACCAGGTTATATAAAGTTCCAATCTTTGTCATGAATGCTTTTTCTTTTCTTAAAATCTAGTTTCTATGTAATATTATTTCATATTCATTGAAAAACCTCCACCTGTTCCATTTTATTTTAATCAAAGCAGTCAGCCGTGCAGTTCTGTGACAATAACTTCAGCTGTGATGATTAATACTTTTGACTTTTCAGAATTACCCAGTCAAATGTGGGAGGTTGTTTCAATTTGTGCGACGCCTGGACAGAAGGGAAAAATGCGACATGTACAGTCCTGCAGAGTACTTCAGTTGGCAGAAACAAAGAGCTCAGAGCAGGAGCTTCACAAACACAGTGCTGCAACGTCATATCCAGGACGTGTCTGGAACTTTTAGCAAACTCTCAGGCTTAAGCTTTCTGTGCAAATGTGCCATTTAAAGAGCAGCTAGAGGAGATTCATTTTTTTAAAATTACCTGCGGCACTTAGATCATGCTGATCCCGTGCAAATAGGGCTGAGCACACAACCACACAAAGCACACGCTAAAAGTAAAAACACTGCAAGTAGCAAAGACAAATGCATGTTAGCTGAATCAGAATCAGAAATACTTTAATAATCCCAGAGGGAAATTACTTTTGTTACATGCTCCAGTTTTTATGATTTTATCTAAAGCTCAGACCCACATGCAGTGAAGCCAAACGGAGAGACACAGAGTAAAAGTTTGAATGGGTTTTATTGAAAGGTATTTAGAGTTCAGTGCAGAGTTCCTTGAACTCTGCTTGGCCGGAAAACTGAAAGACGAGGGGAAGACAGACTGTTAGATTCAGGCTCAGTGGGGAATTGGAGTTGTTTATCTTTAAGGAGAGGATATGTTGCCACTCACGTTTCCAGAGAAGAAGAGACACGTAGACTTCAGTCTGTGTGTTGGTCTTCCAGAGAATGTTTGATTGGGTGGAGGGCGGAACAGGGTTTACCCAGAACTCGAACGGAGTGGAATAATGCAGCCGCTGGTTGCAAGTCAGTTTTCCTGTGGTAGGCTACTTGAACGGGTCGTGGTGAAGATGACTTCCTTACTCAGAGAGTGTTCTCAGCGTGTTTGGAATCCGTCGCTCAGTGTAAGACTCAGTTGATCCCACTTGGGAGAAGGCGGTCCGAAAAGGTCCAGTTTGCAGGAAGGCTTCCTGCCGAAAGGCAAAGAACAAAAAAGGTTTAGTCTCAGGGAGAAACAAGCGCTCAGTTAAACTCAATGTGATCTCAGCTTGGCTAGAGGACAAAAACTCAAAATGCAAAAACTCAGATTAGAC
>NW_015150586.1:914340-916133 GCF_000732505.1 Cyprinodon variegatus
TATATATATATATATATATATATATGGATATATAGATATATATATATGTATATGTAAAAACTAAATCCTAGTAAAGTGAAAATCCAGGTAAAACTAGCTGCAAACTACTGCAAAATAATATAAGAGCTCAAGAACACTAGCGGGAGACAACCATCCTCGACTAATGTGGGACCAGACGATGGACATTACTATGAATTGTTGGGTGCGTTCGATTCCAGAAGCGGTGTCCCCCAAGGACCCGGTCTACCTGGACTGGGTCCTTGGAGGTCCTTGAAAATAAGGAGACGGAAGAGTTTGGCTGTGGATTCAATCAGTTCCATCCTTCTAAGGCTTTCACTGCCTGTATGATCTGTCCCCTAGCAACCATGATAGTTGATACACAAAGCATGCAAAGAATGGCTGCTGAACTTCTCACTACTGTTCTGGGTGTAATAACATTTCTGAGGAGCTTCAGCAGCAGTACCGTTGTCTCAGATATCAGATGTATAGTCCCCACACTGCAGAGATATTGGAATCTGAGCTTAAATGTCAGCCAAACCTATTTACACAGTTACCTTTCAATAAAACAAACATTACCTGCCACATATCTGACTCTAACCATTTAAAATGACTATTTACATACATACATAAAGACGTAGGGAAATCATATTTAAACTGCAAATCATCCCCGCTTAAACATGTATATAAATTTATTCTTTATCGATATTTAAAGATTTAAAAAATTTCAAGAAAAAAAAAATCCTGTCTTAAAATCTGTGGGGTTTTGTTATCTTCTGCAGGCCAATTAGTTATACGTCAGCTTGTACACCTAAATACGACCAATCATATATCAACGATCGTCTGTCAATCAAATTTTTTCAGATAATAGCATCTTCATTCATATGTTGCAGCTAATTTATGCAACGGTTGAAATAAGAAACTTCTTCCTGGGTCAATTGGAACAGAAACGTACTGTTGACATCACTACATTCAAAGCTTGTCTGGAGCTGCTTTTCACCTTAATAGTCTCTAGATAATAATAAATTCTGACTTTTTTCATTTAGTGGGGGAATAATAATTAACGCAGTCAAATAAACACAAATCAAGTGAACATTTTGCCATATAAAACAAAAATATCGCCATCAGAGCCAGCAGTCCTTCACACACGGCTGTGCAGAGAAAGGGCTGCTGCAGATGGGCTAACGTTAACCCTGGCCACATTAAATTGGTAAATAGGCCATACAGTGAAGCTTAAAGTATAATGTTCTCACCTCAATTTATCTTAAAATGTACTTTTATTGATAAAAAGCAGAAGAAAAGAAAAGTTTTAACTTAAGATGGAGGAGACTCATCCACGACCTCCGACACTAAACTCTCCTCCTCTTGCATGTTTCCTCTGTCCATAGCGTTCCTTGACAGTGTCGTTTCTAAGTCACCAATTTAATGCTACTTGGTCCCAATGGAATTTCCCATTGGGAACCTACTAGCACTAAGTTGCTAACTGGTTAGCAAGATGCATCCGACAAACAGGCCACAACCAAACTTGCTTGTGAACCTTCCGCCACAACAATCCCGCCCCCTTGATAAACAACAAATCACATTCACTTCATTCACTCGTGTAAAGTCGGGCACCACTCAGGAGCATTGGGAAATGCAACGGCCGATGAATTCTGGAGGACATAGGGACTACTATTCCATCATTCTTCTTCATTCTATCTCTATTCTCCCACTCTGCAGAATCTGTTAGTTCAATCTCTAACGTTCTGCTCTCTCTGCTTTTTCTCATAGTAGCTTCATCTGGTCTGTTCCTGTTT
>NW_015150586.1:916619-925594 GCF_000732505.1 Cyprinodon variegatus
CTGGATGATCTGGTGAACTGGAAAGTGACCTGAGATGACATGATGTGAATTGGAGCTATAGAAATAAACTGAATTGAATTGAATGTGTTGGTAATAGTTAGGCTTAAGGAAAGAGTCAGGCCATAAAAATAACTGGAACATGAATAAAAGTCAATGAAAAGTCCCCACAATGTGACACAATATGTGTATGTATGTGCTTGTAAAAAAAAAAATAAAATTAATCGAAGCACAAAAACCTAAAGCTATTTTTCCACGTTTGGTTCTGGATGTACTGAGTAGACTGGAAGACCTGGGAGGTCTGGGCCACTGATACTCCACAGTATCAGATCCAACAGGATTAAAAATAATCCCTGTTGGATCTGAACGTGATGGAGTCCCAGGCTGCTACAGAGAAACTAAACAAGAAGATGACCTCTGCTGAAATGCAGTAGTAGAAGGTTATCTAGATTAGTCATATGAAGTCTGTTCTTCACACAGCCTTAAATCTCTGCTTCATTATCATGCATATCCATTTTTATAACCCCCATAATCCTCTCCCATATCAGCTGGTGGGAATTAATTTCTGTTCTTAATAGTCTATAAATATAAGTGAGAAATCCTTGTCTCTGTTCAGACATTCTCCACTAAGCTTTGGCAGCTTCATCCTTCCGGCACGTTAAAGCAGCAGCAGCAGATATTTCTTTCCTTCTTATTTTTTAAATACAGTTTTCCAGCTGGTTGTTTTATAGACTTGACTCAGCAGTTAAGCATTTGTTTACAGCAATATCCTTTGACGGGGAAAGAAAAAACTGAACTCTGAACTGCTCTCAAATTCACTCTCTCCATATTTACCACACTTGTTGTAAACAAAGCTTTAAAGTCGTAGGGAAGTCATATTTAAATGTCAAATCATTCTGGCTTAAACATGTATATAAATTTACTCTTTTTAACAGACAATATTGTCTCAAAAGTTAGACATTTTTTTATATTTAAATAAATCCTGTTTTAAAATCTGTGTTTTTTTTTCCGTTTTTTTATGCAGACCTAAATTCGGCCAATCATATATCAATGGTAATCTGTCAATCACATTTTTTCGGTCATAGCATCTTGATTCATAAGAAATCAGAATCATTTCCTTTCCCATTGAGTTCCGTCTCAGCGTTCACGGGGATGGACGTCTGTGTCTTCGGCAGGCGCTGCTTTTAGATGTTGTCGGCAAAGTCTCCAGTAGCAAAAAATAAAAAATAAATTAAAATAATTTATTAGCTCTAGCACTTCATGAAATCAAAGTGCTAGAGTTGTCTGAAAAGTCGCTAAATATAGCGACTAAAGCGCTAAGTTGGCAACACTGCTCTTTGCATCCTTTTTTTTCAAATGGTTTGCTGCTGTCTGTTTGGACCTTTCTGAACATGTGCAGCAAATGGACTGATCCAATATGGTGGACACTGAAGGGGGGGCCTGAGACACACTTAATATTATCAGCGTTTTGATGGCATTTTAGCCCAGGAACTTGGGGCCCTAGGTAACTGCCTAGTTTTGCCTAATGGTAAATACCCCCCCACCCCACCCCGTGTGAATGAACGACCCAAACTAAATTATTTTCATGACTTTCTCCATATAAACCTAACTGATGTGTTTGGATGTTTAATCCTCCCTTAAACTAATCCTGTTCATCTTGTGCCTTAAAAAGTCTTTTAAAACGAAACCAAATAACTCAACATGTTCTTTTTACTGTGTTTTAGGTCTACAGCTTTTTTTTTTATGTTAAACTGGTTTTCCCTGAGGTAAAGAAAAATAAAAGTAATCTTAGTTTTGAACATATTCACCATATGCAGCCAATAAACATGTCTTCTCTTTCTTATTCTTATCACAATTCAAAGCTTTGGAAAATAGGTCCATAAACTGGAAGCAATTACCATAGAAAACATGCCAATAATGGAAATACATGTTGATCTCTCTAGTAACAGGAGACATTTTCACCACTTATGCTTTTTTTTTTAGCATAATAACAGCCTTTAGTACACGTACTATACAACATGAAGCTCAAACTGCTGTTGGATTTCTGCCTTCATCAACATAGAAGCATCTCTTTGTTCTTGACCCCAACATTCAGAGCGATGCTACACAGCAGAGTCGCTTTTATGGCATCATAAATACTAATCACCTTTTCTCTGAATCTACAGAATCCAACAACCTTGAGATAATGGAGGATATTTACTGATGTTATATGTTTCTGTTCTTTGTTTTCCTTTGACACGTGGAAAAGGCTTCAATAACTTGTTGCAGGGGGAAAAAAAACAGTTCCAAGGTCTGACATCAATCAGAGAGAAAACATTATTAATCCTAAAACATTCGTCCATTTTCGTTCCATACAATCATCTCTGGAGTCTTCAATCGGGCATTAGATCGAGGACACCGGGTCAGCAGTCCACAGCCAGCATCTTTAAATATTTTCTTTATTTTTGTTGTTAAAAATTTTACAGAAATACATTTAAAAATTAGATTTTAGATCCATTAATATGCATTCAGTTAAAAAACCTAGTCACAGCTGGTGGTTATAAGTTAATAATCAATTTTGCTAGAGGACAAGTTCCTGGCTAGATTAACAACAATCTTTGGGATTTGTGGACCTGTGAAAGTCAGGCGGCTCATTAGAGGAAAACAGGTTCGATAATCATCACCCCCCCCAAAAAAAATAAAATAAAAGAAATCTTGGATAAGCTCGAAAACTAAAATCCTACAGGTTCCTCTCTTTATTGCTCTACTTTTCTCATCTCAGGTCACTAATGACTTTGGGATTAAAAGATTTTTTTCTCTCTCATATGATCCTTGTTTAATTCCCCATCAGGCTCCATAAACTCAGTCTGTATAGAATCAGGGACCTTCAGCAGCCAGACAGCGCTTCATGCAAGTTCACATTTTAGAAAACACTCTTCACTGTTTTCCCATTAGTGATGCGGTGATTTTTAACATCACCTCACTTAAACACTAATAGTTTCTCAGCTAGAGAGTTTCTTATACGAAAGAATACCTAAATTTAGTCAGGGGTTTTTTGCAGGTCACTGACCATTGTTTATCCCTTTAGTTTTGTACAAAAAAATAAACTTTAAACTACTTCAATGGGCGTGTATCCCTTTAGTCATGTGCAAAAAAACTAATTACTTTTTTGGTATTTTTGAAGCATATGGCGATCTGACCCTAACTTGTGTTTGTACATGACTAAAGGGAACATGGGCGTCAAGGTGGTTTAAAGACTATTTTTCATACAAAACTAAAGGGATAAATGTCAATCCGACATCTTGTGCATGGGTATTAACTATGGGTATGTAGGTCTGATAGAGCACTGGCCCAAGCCTCCATGGAGCCATTAGCAAAGTTGGATTTTCGGTCCTTCTAGTTCTGTGTGTTGATGCAGTTAATAATAATAATATTTGATTTTTATTGATCTCACATTGGAGAAATACACCTCTGCATTTAACCTATTCCCTTACAGAGCAGTGGGCTGCCATTGCGCGGAGCCCCAGGAGCAGTGTGGGGTTAAGGGTCTTGCTCAGGGACCCAGAGTGGCAGGCTGTGGGAGTGGGGCTTGAACTCAGAACCTCTGGATTCAAAGCTCTATGCCGTAACCACCAATGGCTCCTACAGAAATGTTTCATAAGGTTGGCCAGATCAGGCCACTAAAAATCTTAGTGCGGCACACTTAAACTACTTGTGGTAAACCTGCCTGTAGAAATCATAAAGACTTCAGTAAACACCCACTCATATCTTGGTTTATTGTGGCGTTTTTAATGTTACGTTGCTGGCGGTGAATAATGGTGTCACAGTCTTGGTTTGTTAGTTCCTGTCATCCAGGTTTTCCATTTGTTGTCCTCTGCTGCCCTCTTGTGTCCTCTTTCCCTAGCTCTGTTTTCTGCTCTGTCCTCACCTGTTTTCAATCCTCTCGTTAGCCCTCTCTTTGTCTCTGTCCCCTTTAAAAGCCCTCCCTCTTCAGTTCCTGTTTGCTGGATCCTCGTCTAACGTCTGTCTGCTTACCTCGTCTCTCCCTGGCTCCTAGAGTTTGGTTTTCCCCTGATGTTTCCTTGGTTCTGGTTCGTTTTTTATTTCTGTTGGATTTTTGATTCCTGCCTCAGTTCCTGTGAACCTCATTAAACCCACCTAAATTCACCTCTGCCTACTTGCCTCTGCATTTGGGTCCTCAAACCAACACCAAATCCTGACAAATGGGATGAAATGCTAAAGTGATGCGACTGCACTTTACCTAGGTGAGTGGCGGGTGTTAGTCTTTCATGTGATTAAAATGAGATTTAAGGAGCCTCCTATTTAATCTGACAGCAGCTGTCTGAACCGTGCTCTGATCCAAGATGGCCGCCCTCTAGGCACATCGGCACGTGTCCAATGAGGCGTATATAATGTCTATGTGTAAACGACCAACTGTGGCGTAACCTCAGTTGTAGTTTTATATTTCTGTTGCAGCTTTTTTTATTTGTGCTGTGGCTTTTGTATTTGTGTTGACACCTCTGGGCCACCAAACATCTCTAATTACATTTATATTGCTGAGCTACATTCAGATGAACAGCCTCTACCCAATTTAGCTTGACAGCAAAAATGCTCTTTTTAATGCAGTAATATAATGTGAGGCACTAAAGGCTAACATTGTCTGATTGAGTGCAATATTTTCCCATTGGGGTCTGAGGCAGGTTTCCTGCAGCCATATCATTTCTAAAGCTGCTATGGTGTTATGCCATGTCTGAGGCGACATTCCCAATCAGAGCCGGTCATCCCTATGATTGGTTGGACCGCTGCTTGTTCTCCTTGGAGAAAGAGGATAAGGTGATGTCCTGAGATTGAAGAGGAAACATCCGGGCTGGAGGAGAATGGAGAAGTCAGGACCTATTATTAAACTGCTTGTTAATTAATTTGTTAATTTTCTGATTATCTAAAGATAACAAAAGCCATTTTCTAGTCATAACAAGATGATTGGTGTGTGTTAAAACTGACTAAACTTCAATACCACAACAGTGGGAGAGGATTTATAAGTCTAAGTCATGGCAGTCTATGTGTGATTCTGTAAATAATCCTGTGTTTAACTTTTAGGTAACGAGACGAAGTTGGTTTGATGATTTGCTTCCACTTCTGATTGATAAGCAATTAGACTTATGCCTCTGGCGCCTTAGCGCTGGGAGCTCTGTCAGGCCAGCATACCCATAGTCAATACTCAGCCCAAGACCTCAGATTTAAGTTTATCCCTTTAGTCATGTTAAAAAAAAAAAACTATTTAAAGTCAGATTGCCATATGCTTTAAAAAACACCAAAAGGTACGTAATTAAATAGTTTTCTTCTACATGACAAAAGGGATACATGCCCGTTGAAGTAGTTTAAAGTGTCTTTTTTGTAATAAACTAAAGGGATAAACGGATATTAACTATGGGTATGCTGGGCTGACTGGGTATGCTCATCTGCACATTATTTTTTCCAAAAAAGCAAATGAACATTTTTTTTACTTTTACAGATTATATATACTATATTATATATCTTTTTTAAAGTTGTTTTTCGAATTGAGTTTTCTGAATTATATTCTTTAGAACTTTTATTTCACAGATTAACTTCCATTAATTTGAAGCCCAAACAAACGCTGTCTGCTAACCAATGAAAATATGGCTAACGTTTGTCCAGACCAGGGGTCGGCAACCCGCGGCTCTTTCATCCTTATACTGCGGCTCTGAGTGGCTTGGGAAAATAAATTACTAACAAAAAAAAAAGTATTTAATTGACAGATGACAGCTTACAGTCCTGCGTAAAGATGAGACTGACGTCGTACAGCCCCGATTTGCAGACGCTGTGCGCAGAGGTTCAGGAGCAGAAGTCCCATTAACCAGGTTAAATAAATATTTATGCAGATATTTTGCAAATATTTATTTTTCATTGTTTAGTGACACAGTTCTTTTTTCCCAAATTTATTTTTGAAATTCAGGTCAAGGCTCCGCAACATGCTCTGAAAGCCCAAAGGCGATATAAGGATGACAGCTCACGGCATTTTTTTGCTTTTATTTGCTGCAGGGATAATTTAAGTTCAGCTTTTTAATTTATTTGAAAGAGACATTCAGACATTGTTTTATTTTTTCAAGAATTCAAAATGTTCAAAATGTGTTCATTAGATAAAATTTAATTTTCTCTGTAGCAGTTTGTGGATTTCATAAGCAACACACTTAAGTTGTTTATACAAAGTGTAAAGGTAAGAACAAGCAAAATATACAGTGTTATCTTCATTTTAGATAAGATGATAGCCCATTATCAAAAGGGTAGTCAAAGCACTAATAAGTACTACTGTACAGCTGGGGTGAACCCCAAATATTTTTTCTTTCTATTTAATAAATGCGTTCATTTTAGATGTTACAAAGTATTTGCGGCTCCCAGTGTTTTCTTTTCCGTGGAAACCGGATCAAATGGCTCTTTGGGTGTTAAAGGTTGCCGACCCCTGGTCCAGACTAATAGAAACGTGTCTTTGCCCTCATAATTGACAATCTGTAAAACGTAACTTGGAAAGAATAACATTAAAAAAATATGGGGACCCCCAGCCCATGATTTCGAACACACCCTAGTTCTCAAATGATGAATTCATACAGGCATTTATGTGCAAATGTTGGTATTCTAAAGTGTAAACCATTATAACAATAAAAAAATAATAATACAAAAGGAGCACTTTTCCAAACCTATTTTTAAAACAAATCTACATCAATGTTATGAATTGATGAAGAATGTCCACCTAAAATATTTGCTGTTTACTGCATCTTTCCCCTGATCTCTAAACAGATAAAGTTACTCAGCGTAGGTAGAATAAACAGAAAATCCTCTAATTACTCCTTAAAGTCAATCGTTTTTCTAGAAGTTACTTGGATCTATGTAGCCTTTTGACCTTTGGTTAATAACTTAAGAACAAAAGCATACAAGGGGCTCCCAAAGTAGGGGTCAGGACCCCCAGAGGGGTCAGATGCACCAAATAGGGGGTCGGGAAATGGTTTTTACCATTAGGGCCAGGCTAAAGATCTTTATATTTTTTTTATATGAGAACAAAGTCATAATATTACGAGAATAAAGTTGTATTTTATTGCAAGTCATACACTGTCAGCACTGTCTTCCCTAAAATGAGGAAAGTTTAGCATGTTCTGAAGTTATACTTTGGCATAAGTTTCACAAATAAGGAAATAATGAAGGAAAGTCAGCTCATATTCAGAATTCAAACTTCAAAAAGTCGTTTAAATATGAAATTATTACATCCTGTTCAATAAATGATATACATACAAAAATGGCCGCTCCAGGACTCAGTGAATGCGACAAAAATGATTGTTTTTTTCATTTTTATCAGTATAAGAGCTTTGGAATGATTGTGAAAAGAAATTTAAATGCTGGAAGCTGTCTTTCTGAAACGCGCTGTGGTGTGAGGACTTTATTCTTAAAATGTTGTGACTTTATAATGTTACATCATTATTCTTATAATGTTATGACGTGATTCTCTGTTTATTCATCTATCTAATCAAATCAACTGAGGTAGGATAGCAGATTTGGACCCCAGCAGCCATAAAATCAATTCCCCCTGTGGTAACAAGGCAAGTTTAAAGCTGTGGAAACCTGCTGTGTAATGCACCGTCCTTTAGAATCTGCAAAGCAATTAGAGAGACTCTGCTGCGGCTGCCCCGCATAAAAACAACTATGTTGTTCTTCTCAGCTTCTTATGCAACTTTTATATTTGCTAATTTATTTTAAAGTTTTAAACAATCCTGCTGCTCACAATGCAGCAAGCTGCAGAGAAAACCAATATTCTGGCACCAAAGAGAGGCACTGGGGACAAATATGTCCTGAACCCTAAAGCCTACTTTGTCAGGCTCAGGCCTGGGAGTCCCTGGGGGGTATCGCTTTCGAAACACTGAACATAAGTTGCATCTGGAAGAAAATCACCTTTAAACTAATGCAACTAGATTGTTATTAGATGAAATTTAATTGGATGAGGATATTTCTCAATAAAGTCACAGCTTAAACCCCGTCCAGGTCCAGGAAGTTGATGACGATAAAATATCTCACTGATTGCTGCCTGATTTATTTCCATATTCAAAATACGATGAGGTGTTTTAGGCTGCAGCAGCTGCTGCTTCTACTTACTTATTTCTACGTCTTTTGAGCGTACGCAAGTGCATCCAAATAATTAAAAATAATAATCAAAAGTTAATTTTCATTGATGCTTTAAGCCTTTGTTTCTCTAATTATGAATTTTCATTAGATCTGAAAGAAACACAACATAAATGTCAGTTTTGATCCAGAAATTTGGAATTAATGCAAAGCATAATAAATACCTGCTTAAGCAAATGGGACTCTTTAGTAAAATTCTTAACCAATTAATGTACCTTTGCAGAACTAATTGGGATTTAATTGGCATCTTTGGGATTTTCAATCCCTCTGTAAATTTATTTTACAGTCAGACCACATTTGCTCCTGTGAAAACAGGTTTAGCGGTTAAGCTGCTTTATGCTTAATGCGTCTAAAAGATCTGCTGTCAGTAATGTCATTGTAGGACCACGCCCCTCTGCGCTCCGTCTGCATGGCGGACAGGACGGCGAGGGTTCACAAATATAAACATCCATTACATCTTTAAGCAAACTTCTCCCGATTCTTTCCTCAGAAGAGATCAATTGGAAAATAACACTTTAACACACACACAAAAAAAATATTATAACACTACATAATGTATATGTAAGTAACTATGGGAAAGGACAACAGTTTCTGTAGAAACTATAATCTTCCTCAGACCAGAGAAATGGCTCATGTTACAGGCGGCAGCGCTTAGTGCTGGACTCGCTTCTTTGTTGACAGGGTCATATATACAGGGTCAGATTGACAAGGTGACGTTGACAGGGTAACGTTGATAGGATGACAGGGTCATATTGATAGGGTGATGTTGACAGGGTGACAGGGTCATATTGATAGGGTGACGTTGACAGGGTGAC
>NW_015150586.1:928490-933488 GCF_000732505.1 Cyprinodon variegatus
AGGGTGACGTTGATAGGATGACAGGGTCAGATTGACAGGGTGACGTTGACAGGGTGGCAGTCTGTGGGAGTGGGGTATCGAACTCATAATCTCAGGATTCAAAGCCCTATGCCCCAACTGCGAGGCCGCCTAACTTTGCTTTGTAGAAATAAAAAATAAAAAATAAAAATAACATTGAAAATGTAAATGATTGTCTTCAGTGCATCTTGGTAGCAGTTTTAATTAAAGCTTCCATACAGTTTTTTTCGGGTGTGGTGCGGGCCCGATATCAATCTCTTTCAGGGGGCCCCAAATTCCTGACTCTGCTCTTAACCTTGGTGATAAGAACAACTGGTTTTATATCTTCTTTAAAAGCTCTTGGATGAAAGACGAAGGGCTTTCAAATTGCTCGGCTTCTCCATTGGTCAGGCGTGTTAAATGCTGACTCCAAGAAGGACGACTGTCAGAGGAAATCTTTAGATCACTACAATAGGAGCTCCTGCAAACTGACCAGATGCTGCTGGAAATATTCCTGCCCTTCCAGCTCCAATGCATTTGTTCTCTCTCCTTCAGGCGCATAGAAACCCGCTCTATTGTCCCCTGCAGTCGGTGAGCACTACGGTTTCCAGATGGTTGACAGGGAAACATAAGGAAGGGGTAGCAGAGAACAGTCGGTGCCCATGTTTGGCCTGAAAACACACTTCTCCTTGGCACAGAGAAACTGGACTCATATTTAGAGCGAAGGGCCTCTTTAACCAGGCTTTCTCTTGTAGAACCGTAGAATGAGGAGCTTGTTTGTCCTCAGCTTACAGTCATAAAGAGAATGGTAAAAGATGTATTTGTGAGATTTGATGGAAACAGAAGCCATCAGAGATGAGTCTTTGTCTTTTTGGTATTGTCTCACGCTTCCTCTCTCAGGGAGATTAACTGTTAACATGGGAGACAACAGAATAACAGCAGAGAATATCTGATTATATGTTGGAGCCTCGATTAAAAGTATAAACCGCCTAATTAAACTGTTTCTAGAAGTAATCACTGCCATGATGTAGATTATCCTTCATTGTTTATTCTGCTGTTCCTGCATTTTAAATCTTTTTTTCTGCCTCCATCTGTCCACTGCTCCGTCTCTACCTGTCATTTCAAAAAGAGGGAATCTTAAGAACCTGCTGTCTGCTTGTTTTTATGTTTTCCCTCCTTCATGCTGGTGCAACTCTTCCTTTCCTGTCACTTTCAAGATTTAATTTCCCTCCGGCACTCCGGCCCCTTTTTTATCTCACCTTCATTCCGCTGGTCTTTCAGTTTCTCGTGCGTTTAGTTGTTTTCGGTTGACTTTTGTCTGCGTCCAAATTACATCCAGTTTAGCTTGTTTTTTACCTTTATAATTCAAGTACTTATATTTTCATTGTTGTCATGAAATTGTCAATTCCTAATTAGTGTTGATGAAGTTTTACTTCTGTGGCTCATGAAGATGAAGACGAAAACTACAACCTACTTCCCTGTGTGAAAAATGGTCGCTTAACAAATAAACTTTAATCAAGGGTTAATTATAACTTCCATTTGGTTAAAAATTAGATAATTCAGCTGGGAACAGTGTTCATTAAAGGTGTGGATATGATGAAGGTCAGATCCAGGTGGGACAGGCAGGTAGGTGGTGGGCAGAGTTATGCTGAGTTCGATTCCAGCGGCGGCATCCTCAAAAGGTCAGATTTGTCGGCTGATTACGTCATAGTGCCAAGGCCTGTTCGGATAGGAAGACTTCTTGCTGTGGGAACGACAAATGCAGCGTTCTTTTTGTCCGTTTTTGTGGAGGGGTCCGGTGTATCCTACGTAGCCTTGGATATCCCATAATTCATTGCGAGTCCAAGCAAGCCGGCTTGCTGGGGAAAAAGGGAAATGACACTGAATATTGGAAGTGCAGTTTAATATAATCCAAGTATGTGAATAGTTCCGTCGAATGAAAATAGTTGAAAAATTGTTTATTGAGTCAGATATGTGGCCGGTAATGTTTGGTTTATTGAAAGGTTAAATTGATGCATTAAAAAAATGTATCACTGTTGCAAATGTTCATGGGATTTATACTGGGGCACAGCTAATTTATACTGGAGCACGTGCCCCAGTAAATGGGGTCTGGCAACGCCGATGATTTAAGCTCAGATTCAAATATCTCTGCAGTGTGGGGACAATAAATCTGATATCTGTCAATGGTAGTGCTGCTGAAGCTCCTCCAAAATGTAACACAATGCAGCACCTAGAACAGTAGTGAGAAGTTCAGTATCCATTCTTTTCCTGCTTTGTGCGTCAACTGTCATAGTTGCTAGGCGAAGCAGCATCCAGGTGGCGAAAGCCAGAGAAGACTGGACCTGTTTGAATCCATAGCCAAACCCTTCCGGCCTCCTTATTTTCACGGACCTCGAAGGACCCAGTGCAGGTAGACCAGGTCCTTGGAAGACACAGCCTCTGAAATCGAACACAACCATTGTAACCAGAGTCAGAGGCCGAAAAGGAAGTCAGGTGGTGCACAGACACTGGAACAAACCTAATGCAAGCAATGAGACAATCTGGTAGAGACTGACTGAGAGATGCAGATGTTAACAGGTAGGTTCCAGGTGAACCAATATTCAGTGAAGTTGTCAACCCAATCAGCAGAGGAGCAGAGCGGGAGCACAAAGGCAGGCTGCATCACACAGTCGTTTCAGACCCATGAGGAATTTTAATCACTCATCTTTGCACAATTGTTGAAATTCAGCCTCACTGAACAGTTTTCCAACATAATCCACCTTTAAAGGTCATGCAACCCCCAGTTCAGGGTCTTCATTTTGTCTTTCCCATTAAGAGGTGGACTTGTTGATGTCAATGTTCTGCTGCAGAACCCAAATGTTTGCTTCCTTTTATCACAGCAAGTCTTCCAGGGCCGCCGCCATGTTTGGTATGATGTTCTCAGAAGTGTTCTTTTTTTCTTTCTGATGTGAAGGCAGAAGGTCTGACTCTCACTGAGTCGAAGAGGCCTGCAGGTCTGTCCGTGTTGCGAACTCTTTATGACCTCTGGGATAAGTTGTTGTTGCCCTTTTGAGGTCATTGCGGAGGCTGTGGCTCCTGAGAAGATTCACCACTGTTCCATGTTTTCTCCATTTATGAATATTGGCTTGATGTGGCTCCCTGGAGTCCAACAGTCTTTGAAATGACTTTGTAACCTTTTCCAGACTTCTGACGTAATCCTGAATCCATGATGTCCATCTTTAGAGGATTTTCTGCTGTCCTTCACTTTCCCATGCAGGCACTAAAGAAGCCATATTTTGGATGGCCAGGCCAGGTTTTATTTTCTTTCTCCCTAATAATGCAAACTTTCATTCAATACTACATTTTCTTTTTAGTTTTTGATGCATATTTAATATTTCTTTGATGATCTGAAACTCTGAGAAGTGAATAATGTGTAAAATAATCAGAAATCAGGAGGGGGAGCAACCCTTTTTTACACCGCTGTATTTGCTGAGCTGAAAAGCTTCATGGTGCAGTTTTATTCTATACATTTGACTGTTTTAGGAGCATCGTTAGATTTGCATAATACGTGATAGGATGAAACGCATTATTCATCCCACTATAGGACATGCCAGGATCATCTTTATCTATGCTTTCGGTATTGCAGGTAGTTCTGTATCAGTTATCATCCCTACATATTCTCCCCTGTGTACTCGAAGCAGACCTTGTCACAAAGGCCCAGGAAGGAAATGATGTATCACCTCCGTCCTGATGCAAAAACAACCACTTAAGGGCCCAGCAGGGAAGCCACATGTCTTCATCTGAGCATATTTACGCTTCCATATAACTCAACCCCTACGAGCTAAAACGTTCCTCTCCTCCCACTGCGGAAGCTGGAATCTGCCTGCCTGTTCAGCAGAAAACTATCAAACCAAAATATCAGTATAAAAAGTCAAGATTTTCTCTGAATAGGAAAGACAAAAACCTGCATAAAAAGTTTCTTTTTTAAAGGAATATGTGTGATTTCCTGCTTTTTAGTCTTTAAATTACTCTTATTTAAGCAGGAAACCAACCCCTTATCCTATGCCAGATTTTTTTTTTAAATATTGCATGAGACGAGGCCAACCTTGCTAACTCTGGACACACGCACAAAAACATGGATGGTTTTCATTTAATCTAGGTCCACATCACAAAAAAGTCAGGAGAGCTCTGTCTTGCTCTAACTGACCAATCAAAGGACAGAAAATGGTGACGTAGGGGAGGGCGCTCTAACTGGCCTAGTGGAGCAAATATACAATCTTATTTGTTGAAGAAAACATTCTTCACTAATATTTTTATGGTAACATCAGCAGCACTGCAGATTCTGAAGGTTCTGGGCAGATTTCATTGGCATGGCAACACACAGAGTTTAAAATCTGATTGGACAAAAATATTACAACAACATACATTTAATGGAAGCAGCGCAGCAAAGAGAAATGCTACGAAATTACGCATAATAGGGTTGGAAAGAAATTTTTTTTTAAATTTAGGTTGTGTTTAGACTCCATCCGGTAAAATGAGGAGGCTGGAAGAGATTTGGCTTTGGATTCAAACAGCTCCAGCCTTCCCCGGCTTTCACCGCCCGTACGCTCTGTCACCTGTTTAAGGTTGGTTTTACTATCTCAAAATAGATGACTTCCTTCATGCCCCTCTTAAACCACCTGTCTTCTTTGTCCAAAATGTGAACGTTCTGGTCCTCCAAAGAATGTCCTTTGTCCATCAGGTGTAGATGTACTAGCCTCGTGAGACCATCCTGATCTCGCAAGCATTCAAGATTTCACTCCCTAATCAGTCTGGAGACTCTCCGTTGAAGAAAATTTGGAGCCGTTCACCAAACGAACGTCCAATCAGCGTTGGCTTTGAGGCGGGTTGAGGTGTGACGCAACAAGAAGCGAGACAGTTCAGTCTAAAGAACATGGCGGCTTCAGCCGATGAAACTAGCGTTAGCGTGGCTATAGAGCAAGTTTTATCGGATGTTTTTGCTCTTTTCCCGACTGGTTTCGG
>NW_015150586.1:933621-943610 GCF_000732505.1 Cyprinodon variegatus
CCGTCTATCACCAACATAGGCCAATCAGCTAACCAGTATTTTCGCCCCTTCCCAAAATTCCTTCAACAGAAGGTTTCCAGATGGATATGCGGAGCAAATCCATCTGGCGGAGTCCAACCTGTACTGCAGAGTCTTGTCCAGAGGAGGGCGCTCTTCTATGTTGGGCCGTGCGTCTGTGGAGAGGTTGTTTGGTTTCTCCAATATAAAGATCTGAGCATTCCTCACTGCAATGAACTGCAGACACCACTCTGCTCAGATTAGGTCTTTAGGATGAACTAGTCTTTGTTTAAGGATTTGTTTGGTTTGAAATGTTCTGGGATTTTGTATTTGGAGAAAATCCTCTTGAGTTTTTCAGAGCATTTTGAAGAGCATCTTTGATGTGTTTCTGTTCTTTGTGCTTCCCTCCTGTTTTTGTAAGGACAAACTCAGCCCTTTTTGGACTGATTATGACCTGGATGACTGAGAATCTTCACCAGCATGTTCATGCTTTTCTCCCGCAAACTCCCAACCTCTCAGCTCTTGGTGACACTATGATAATTTGCAATAATTTTCACTATTTTATATTTTTATGCATCCAGATTCTTCCAGGTAGATTTACTGGAAAAGATCTGTGTCCCACAGATATGTAATAGCTGTTTGTGACAGTCAGCCTGGGGTTGTCTCCTCGGTGATCCCCGCTCCCGTGAACAATCAGATGATTCCCCCCGTCACTCTCAGCGATGTCTGGAATAACAGCAGCTCTTCCCACGGTCACAGCAGCCCAGTAAATTGCCTGACTTTTATTTTTAGATCAAATCATTGACCAAACAAGTTATTTCCTCAGCTACTGTGTGATTTTATGAAACATGGCGAAGTAAATCTGTCTCCTTTTGCTCAAAGAGGATTCAAACCAGGGATAAAGTGATTCAGTTGTGTTTATCTGTAGAATATGAGGCTGAAATAATAATCTAAATACTGTACAAAGCTTTGATTCATTCCTCCTTGTTAAACATTGGTATTTAAAGTGGCCTTGCACACGATTGAATATATTTTGTGGGAGGTTTGTTGGTAACAAAACCCTTGAACTCACCATGATGAAGTGTTGTGTTCACATAACTAAAAAACAATTTTCTAATGTCTCTTCAAGCTTTTTGTTTGATCCCTTTTTTTCTGTTACTTAAAGATGCAACTTCTAGATATAATTTAAGTTGCTTCATTTTTCATTTATTAAAAAAAGATATTTCTATTTCTTAAAGGATGAAGACTCGTTGAGCGAGTAGAGAGGCTACTATATTCTCTATTTATTACAACCAGACCAATTAAACTCACTTCTCCAGTGAATATTACCAAATATTTCTAAAGTAGTGTGAAAAATGAATTTCATGGTTTAGCTAAAGAGGCTATCTTAATTGTGGCCCCTGTGTCAGTTTGAACCTGGCTAGAATAATTGCTCACGAAACCCTAACTGTGAATCTAGCCAATTAAAAAGTCAAGCACTCTGCCAAACATCAAGCATACTTTCATTAAATTGCTGTTAATTAACTGATTGTTAATCATAAGACTTCCATTAGAAGGAGCTACGGATAAGTGCCTCCTCCTCGTCTCTCTTAGAGGAGCTGCAGCACTCCAGGCAAACAGCTCTCCATATTGACTCCTCAGTTTTCATTAAGGCTGCATGTTGTTGTTGCAGCATTCACTTGTGTTAATAAATAAACTGGTGCATGTGTTGCATGGAACCCAAAAAAAAAAGCCTTTTTGTCGTCATTTGTGTGGGAAACAAATATGAGACCATATCTGAGCGGAGTGGTGTCTGCAGTTCAATGCAGCGAGGAATGCTCTGATCTTTATACTGGAGAAACCAAACAACCTCTCCACAGACGCATGGCCCAACACAGAAGAGCGCCCTCCTCTGGACAAGACTCTGCGGTACATCTACACGTGATGGACAAAGGACATTCTTTGGAGGAGCAGAATGTTCCCATTTTGGACAAAGAAGACAGGTGGTTTGAGAGGGACGTGAAGGAAGCCATCTGTGTTAAGAATGAAAAACCAACCTTAAACAGAGGGGGGGATTCCTTCCCCCTATCGCAGCCCCCACCCTATTTGGTATTACCGGCTAACAATAAAAAAAAAAACATACGACTGCCCATTCCAAAGGGGGGGACCTGTTTGTCTGTTTCAATTTGCATGTTTTCTTAGCGAAAATAAGGCTTTTTTTATGTACTCTATAAAGCCTGGAACTCAACACTATTTCTGACATTTTGAATTAAAAATGCTTCCTGGATGGGAAACGTCTTCAAACATGGAAACAAAGTCCAGTGGATTGTTTGTTTTACTTTGTTTTTGGAAAAGATAAACAGTGCTGGATGAAACAGAAGACTTCGCCTGTTCAGCCAGGCCAACAATTCCCTTTAAAGTCGTTTGGAAGTCAGATTTAAATGTAATCATTCTGGCTTAAACATGTATATAAATGTTCTTTTCATCAAATTTAGAAATTTCTATATAAAAAAAAAAATACTGTCTTAAAATCTGTGTTTTTTATTTTGGTTATCTTCTGCAGGCCAGTTAGTTATCCGTCAGCCTGAACACCTAAATTCGGCCGTCATATATCAACGGTCATCTGTCAATCACATTTTTTCAGTCATAGCATCTTGATTCATATGTTGCAGCTAATATATGCAACGGTTGAAAAAAAAATCAAAACTCCACCAGCCGCCCATGGCTAATCGCCAACCAGCTGATGCAGTTTAATCTAAACAGCATAATGTTTATCATGTTTGTTTGTAATATGTATAAACAGTCTGTAATGCACAATGAAGCCTTCTCCCTCTGCTGTGAACCATCTCCTCCCGAGGAAACAGTGGTCTCTGTAACTACATCTACATGCTGATTAGACATGAAGGCATCTGTGAATTCTCACAGAGAGAAATCTAATAATCCAACAACTCTGCTTTCAGATTATTCCACACTTCCCTTTAAACCGTTATTCTGCTACTTAATGTAAAAACACATAGATGGAGGAGGAAGGCCTGAACAGATGGAGTCTTTTTCAAAGTGGGATGAATCCCTTTCATAATTGAAGAGTGGCTCATTTCAGTGGCTCAAACACGCAGTCCCTTCTTCATGGTTAATATGCATGAAAGAAGGAGCATCTGTGATCATCGCACCTTCTGTCTCACTGTTAGATCAAATGGGTTTCAGACATTTTAGAAACTGAGGGAAACTGTGGGAAGACCTTTTTTTTTTATTATTATTTTGGTAAAATTTTTAAAATAGAGGAAATCCTTCAAATGAACAACAACATAAATGGAGCCAAATTCCAGGAGGTTATTTTCAGTAAATTGTGTAAATTGAATTTCATCTTCTTGAACTCAAAACTTATAATGCTCAAACTCAAAACATGCGCTGTCTCTCAAATATTTTCTCTTCTCTCTCTAATCTTTGCTTCTTCTCTCAGATTTAATGCTTCTTGCACAGATATTTTCTCCTCTCGCTTGCCTTCTCTTCGCGCACAAACCGCGCTCTGCACGAGTCTCAGTTACGCTCGCAAACCCGTAGGCTCTGCTTGCAGATTTTTTTTGCTCTCTCTCAGATTGGATAGGATCGTCGCCTAGCAACCTTTCCAGCCAATAGAACGACAGCCTCGGAAAGGGTGCGCTTGTCTAACTCTAATGAGTGTGCCTGTGATAAACCTTACCGACAATAAATTGGCTTTTTAATTTAAAAGCTATTAAAATAAGAAGCTGAAAAACAACAACAATCAGGAAAATAAAAAAAAGGAATGATAAAGGGCGATTCAAGAATCACCAATGAAAAGTCACTTAATATCTGCTGGAGGCAGAATTAGCATCTGCCCTGACTAGCAAACTTTTTTTTTTTTCTGATGAGTAACTCTGAGGCGGGAGTTTTCTGTTCACATCACGTCACGTCTGAAAATTGATAATTTTTAAATTAAAAAGCCATTTTATTGTCGGTAGAGTTAGACAAGCGCACCCTTTCTGAAGCTGTCGTTCTATTGGCTGGAAAGGTTGCTAGGCGACGATCCAATCCAAGAGACCCAATCTGCAAGCAGAGCCTACGGGTTTGCGAGCGTATCTGAGACTCGAGCAGAGCGCGGTTTGTGCGCGAAGAGAAGGAGGCAAGCGAGAGGAGAAAATATCTGTGCAAGAAGCATTAAATCTGAGAGAAGAAACAAAGATTTGAGAGAGAAGAGAAAATATTTGAGAGACAGCACATGTTTTGAGTGTGAGCATTATAAGTTTTGAGTTCAAGAAGATGAAATCCTTTTCTCAAATTGAAATTATGTGCTCTTGCATTATGTCAGGCTAATTCTCCCATATGAAAAGTACATTCCTGGCGGTGCCATGGCTGCGCCCGGACCGCCGCCTATGTTGATCAATTTGGTCTAAGAAAGGCATTGATAACCTAAACCACATGATAATAATTTGGGGATGATTATATTTACAAAGTAAAGGTTGTCAGATAACTGTTAGCCTGACAAAGGAGAATCTTAAAAAGGCAACAGAACAAGAAACAGAAGATCAAAAAACTGAACAGGAGCTTTCAACATGCGTCCCAAAATGAAAGGCAGCTGAAAGCTTGCAGTCTTGTTTTTCTACACCTGACTGCAGCTGCAGCCAAGAAAAACGAGCATTCTAGCCTTCAGTCCCTGAAGGCAACACTCCTGCAGCATAACAGAGAGGTAATTATAAAAATGTCAATGCTGTGAGTGGCTTTGTCTGAACAATTACTGAGCATAAATTGTTTCAAGTGCAGAGCTTGAATGCACGATTCTCACCACCGTCAGCGTTGCTGTTGTTCTGATGGACCGAGTGTGCACGGCTGTTTTTCTCCTATTTGTTTTTAATTTAACAAGCAGGCAGCCTATTTTCAGGCTTCATTCAGTCGGTGAATGGCTGCATCAGATCAGGTCCTGTAATGAACACCAAACAGCTTTGTTCAGATGCTTTAAATGCTTCATTGATTTGTGTTTTACCTGTTTACAAATGGAAATGTTTTCCTGCCTTTAAAGTCAATAAAGAAGCTCTGATTGCTCAGCTTAATGACATCATATATCATACGATAACAGGAGAATGGAGAAAAATGGACCCTTTGCTTCTAATAAAGAAAAAAAGCTGCAGTTTTGATTCAACTGCTGAATGAATGATCTCTTGCCATGTAAGTAAAGGTTTTAGCTTTGGCGTAAACATTGTTAAAAAATGGTAAACTGACAGTGATAGAAATGTATGTTTAAGCAGAAAGAAAGAAATGACAGCTGCATGTAAAATAAAGCAGATCACTGCTGTCGGATATTAAATCCCTGTTATTGGATCGAGCAACTGAAGCTCTGCATCTCCATTTTTTTGTGTATTTTTACGACTATAAGGTGCATATAAACGTCTTTATTTTTCCCTCAAAATGTGCGGCGCGCCCTTATAGTGCGGTGCGCCCTATGTGTTACTGCGGACGTTGTTGAGACCGCCATGAGAACGTTAAAGGGAAGTGGAAGTGTGGGCGTGGATTGTGTATAAAAGAACAGGTATGTGCTTTATGCAGAACATTGTTGTCTTAACAACCCTGAAAATGGCAAAGAGACACGCCTATGAAGCACAGTTTAAACTGAAGGCTATCAGCTATGCAGAGGAACATGGAAATCGAGCAGAAGAAATGAAAATTGAAAATTTTCAAGGAGGTCCGTCGTGGTGCTTTCGTTTTATGAAACGGTGCAATTTTTCCATCCGGACCAGGACTACAGTTTCTCAGCAACGTCCGGCGGGTTATAATGAAAAGCTGGCGAGCTTCCACTCCTTCTGCAGCAAACACATCGCCGACAAACGCATCCAGCCAAGCCACATCACCAACATGGACAAGGTGCCGCTCACTTTGGACATCCCGGTGAATCACACGGTGGAGAAGAAAGGGACCAGCACTGTAGCGATACACACAATGGGGTATGAAAAGGCGTCATTTACTGTTGTGCTTGGCTGCCACGCAAATGGACAGAAACTGCCGCCTATGGTGATTTTTAAAAGAAAGACTTTGCCTAAAGAGACTTTTCCAGCTGGAGTCATTATTAAGGCAAATTTTTCCACTCATCACCATCGCTGTACATCTGTGACTCCATGCATGCCCATCTCACAGCCGATGTGGAAAAAAAAAAAGGTGAAACAAATGAACGCTGTGTTATTCAGGGAGCGCTGGGCAAGTTACGCCACAGTTTGAGGATGGATTGTAGATGCTTAGGCTAACGTGTCTGCCTTATGGTCGTTAAAATACGNTCCGGCGGGTTATAATGAAAAGCTGGCGAGCTTCCACTCCTTCTGCAGCAAACACATCGCCGACAAACGCATCCAGCCAAGCCACATCACCAACATGGACAAGGTGCCGCTCACTTTGGACATCCCGGTGAATCACACGGTGGAGAAGAAAGGGACCAGCACTGTAGCGATACACACAATGGGGTATGAAAAGGCGTCATTTACTGTTGTGCTTGGCTGCCACGCAAATGGACAGAAACTGCCGCCTATGGTGATTTTTAAAAGAAAGACTTTGCCTAAAGAGACTTTTCCAGCTGGAGTCATTATTAAGGCAAATTTTTCCACTCATCACCATCGCTGTACATCTGTGACTCCATGCATGCCCATCTCACAGCCGATGTGGAAAAAAAAAAAGGTGAAACAAATGAACGCTGTGTTATTCAGGGAGCGCTGGGCAAGTTACACCACAGTTTGAGGATGGATTGTAGATGCTTAGGCTAACGTGTCTGCCTTATGGTCGTTAAAATACGGTAAATCATAAAAGCCCACAAAAGCGTAGCTTTGGTCCTCCTCCTATATTAACATCATTTGTGAAAGGGGGGGAACGCATGTTATTAATTAATTAATCTGATGCATGCTGGGTAAAAAGGGAGGGGCTAGAACAACATCCGGGGACTTTGTCCATTCTCGGTCTGCTGTTATTGTGAACTGGAACACTGAAGGGGCGGGATGACGTTTCACGAGCACACGAGAATGCACAAGTACAGATAGACGTTAACAAAGCAGTTCGTTCCTCATTGTTGTTGTTCATTGAACAGTGTAAATAATCCCAGATTCTGGATCCAGTGGGGAAAACAGACTCCCTCTATTGGCCGCATTAACATCGCAGCACTGAAATTCCTTTTATTTTGACATTTCCAGTTAATTGGGTGAAAAAAAATTTGATCCAATTAACAATTTACCGACAGTTAATTGTAAATCAATTATCCTCGACCTTTACAGGCGGTAGAGTTCATGTAAATTGCTTCCACAGTGTTACCTCCAGCAGGAAGCTTTCATCCATCCAGCCGTTGTCTCTACCAGATTATTTTTTGCAGGGTTGTAGGGCGGCTGTGAGGGGAGTTGTAATAAAAAAGTACAAGATAATACTTTAATCGATTCTTCAAGTAATTTTGATGTTTTCTTCTCATGAGGTTTTAGTTTTCAGTAACTGCAGTTAATCACATTAACTGTGATCAATTCCCTTGTTTTATCTGTGACAGACCCCCCCCATGGGTGGACCTTCATCAGCAGAATAAAGGAGGCCAGATTGGATTCCCAGAGAGAATCCTTATCTCTGCTCGGAGGGGGGCTTTTCCTTTGCAGGACATGCGACACGAGATGTCGGAGCTTAAAATGAGAAGATTTTGCATCATAATGTGCTATAAATAGGGATAGGGTATACAAATACTTATTTAACCTGGTAGGAGGGATTTAACGCATCCATCAACAAAGTAAATGAAAACTCACAGATGACAGCCAGTTTGACCTCCTAAGAATCTAAATAAAAAATAAATAATAATAAATGGAAAAAACACACACCAAAATGCCAATACAACACTGTTCAGCCAGACCAGTAATGTTTCAAATCAAACCCAAACTTTGCCCTTTCTAATGGTATTTTTCAGTGGTGGTTTCTGATAGCGGGATGGTGGAAGCCGCACAGTGTGTCATGAGATTCCCCCCTTTGCTGATTTTTACCTGATATTCTGGCCAACGAGGGGCGGTATATAAACCAAGCTAAACAGCATCACTGCTCTACAAGCAAAACTCACTGAAAAGCTGAAGAAGGAACTAATGAGGCTCATTTCATGAAGCAAGAAACATAAATTTAGTCTAAGGCTTAGACTGAAGCTTAGACTCTAAGCTTTGCTTTTTTAAAGTAATAATCCATCCAACCATCCTCCCCACCTTCTCCAGAAGCACCATAGAGAGCGTTCTGACCTGCTGTCTCACTGTGTGGTGTGGAGGCTGCAGCGCCTCAGACTGGAAGAAGGTGAGAACAGCAGAGAGGATCATGGGGGCTCCTCTTCCCTCCATTAAAGACATTTCATCCCAGCGCTGCGTGTCCCGAGCCCGTGACATCATCAATGACCCCTCACCCCCCCACCATGGACTGTTCTCCCTGCTGCCCTCTGGGAAGAGACTTCACAGCATTCAATGCAGGACCAGCAGGTTCTGCAGCAGCTTCTTCCCCACCGCCATTAGATAGATGAACTGTTGAGAAACTTTAAATCATGTCAGACTCTGCATCACACTGATAACACCAAACCAAAACACTGCATAATTGCACCTTATATATTAATGCTCTGAATTTCCACATTAATGCATCTTTTTGCACCATGTTTTTTCTCCCACACCGTTTTCATTTGTTCACTGCTGAAGTTTATGGAATGGAAATGTTAAGTTAATGTCTGAAAAGCTGTACTAAACCAAATTTCAATAAAACTATTTTAAAACAGCAATAAAAGTTGTCTTAAGTCTAAGTAAAAATCCATCTTAAATCAATTATTTCCTCATGGCTCCTATAACCCATTTCCCCTGCCTCGTAGCCACAAATGTGACTAATAAGGGTTTTTGTGTTTTTCCTCCTCTTATTGGCTGTGAATTTTAGAAACAGGCACTGTTTCTATTGGCTGTGATGGTTCGATGGACGTGTCAGTCATTAAAAATTTTATACCATAAATAAAGAAATGGAGAGACGTGATTTAATTTTTGCATTTTGTGCAGTATAAAAAATATGTCCAGGAATATTTGTAGAATTTCCAAACTATCTTGGAAGAACAGGTCCTGACCACACATATATATATTTTTATGAAACTTATCCTTGCCCATAAAGCATTTCCAAATGTGTTCAACAATCTTTAGTATTTATAAACTGTTTAGGGTTTGATTAAAAACACAAAATATAATTTTCTTATTTTTCCCCACCTTTAGAGGACTTAATTTATCCCAGTTTTGTTTTGACCCCAAGTTTAGGGTCAAATAGCAAAAAAAAAAAAAAAGCTTTATTTCTCTTCTGAAATCAAACATTAAGAAATCCAACCACCAAAAAAACAAAGAACTTTAACGAACCGCTGCTTTTAACAGCAAATACAGTCCTTGATTTCTAGTCCTTTCAGGCTGATGAGAAAATGAAATAGAAACACGGAGAAGTGCTCTTTACCAGTAAATATGTCTTTTAGCTGTTTAGAAAAGGAAAAAAAAATAAAGAACAGTAGAAAAAGAAAAAGCATGGAATGAGAAAGAAGTAGGAGAGAGGAGGGTTGAGCAGCTGAAAGCTATAAAAGTCCCATTAAGCTCTCAGGCTTGATTGCTCTACAATTAAATGTCCATTTTCTTTGCCGGCATTGACAAGGTTGCCAACTTCGCTTTGCTGTAGATTTCCTCTATGTGTGTTTGAGTGGCAGGGTGCACGGTCGGAACCAGGAGTTCGTAGAGTTGGACTGGTGCAGCTAAACATCAACATTTACTAGTTTGGGTCCCAAAATCCCGGAAAAACAGAATTTAGATCAAAATTAGATGCTTAAAGTCGTAGGGAAATCATATTTAAATGTCAAATCATTCTGGCTTAAACATGTATATAAATTTACTCTTTATCAGACCATATTGTCAAAAAATTTAGAAAATTTCTGTAAAAAAAAATCTTGTCTTAAAATCTGTATTTTTTTTTTTCGTTATCTTCTGCAGGCTAATTAGTTATACGTCAGCCTG
>NW_015150586.1:944821-948522 GCF_000732505.1 Cyprinodon variegatus
CAATGGTATTTCCCATTGGGAACCTACTAGCGCTAAATTGCTAACTGGTTAGCAAGATGCTTCCTATAAACCAGCCACAACCAAACTTGCTTGCAAACTTTCCGGCACAACAATCCCGCCCTTCAGATAAATGACGATTCACATTCACTTTATTGACTCATGTAAAGTCGGGCGCCACTCACAATGCTACGTGTGGACCCTTACATAAGTTCCATCAAACATTTCCAGGATCTGGGGTCAAATGCATCAAAGACTCCACAGCAAAATGTGAAAATCTGTAGAATATTTGCAGAAAATTCAGTGCGGCTGCAAGACTGATTGGAACACTCAGGCTCCGCCCCTTCATGCAGATGCAAAGTAGCATAAACGTCCAGAAGGCAGCGACCAAGGACACAGTTTTATGTTTCCCAGCACAGAAAAGCAGGTAGAACTAAACGATAAATATTCATTAAAACTGTCTAAAATATTTTATTTTGTTCAAAATTATGTTAAAAACTCAAAATCTAAGTCATTTAATGATTTTACTTTGTTAAAATATCTTTATACCCCATTATTTAGACAGGCAAATTACATGACTAGTAACAACCAAGCAGAGTACTCTAAACCAGCCAAAGGATTTTTATCAAAATCATAATTAATGTGCTCAAATAGGAATAGTTGTATTAACCATAGGGTTAGGGTATGGGGCCCCCAGGAATTTGGGGCCCTAGGCAACTGCCTAGTATTGCCTAATGATAAATCCACCCCTGCTGGTACCAAATCCATACTTGTTAATGACAGTGAAGGCCACCGCCACTTTCAAGTTCTGTTCCCCATGTCAACCTTCAGCAGGTTTTGAGCGAACACATTTCATTCTAGATGCCAACATTCCATTTCTTCTGCTGCAGTTAATTTTCTCTGCAGCCCTGCTGACTCTACTGTCATAGCAACCCAACTCTCCCCACAGGGGACATTAACAATGTATTTTTGCCTTTTTATTTCTTAAACAGTTTATTCAGCATTTAAAGCTGTGAAACAACTTCATCTTTTTGCTGATTGCTGCTTCTACTGAACCAGCACTTAGCGTTTCCTCAGGTAAAATCTTTTATCTTCTGTGTGTTTCTAAACCTCAGTGTTTGAAAGTTGATTCAATTCAATTTATTTCTATAAATGAATTTCATATTTCTATTTCATCTCAGGTCACTTTCCAGTTCCAAGATCATCCAGTCAGATTGATTCAAAGTTTTCTATCTAAGGAAAACCAGCTGATTGCATCGACTCATTGACTCTTCAGCAATCCCTCACACTAAGCATGCTTGTAGCGACAGTGGAGAGGAAAAACTCCCTTTTAACAGGAAGAAACCTCCAGCAGAACCAGGCTCAGTGTGAGCGGCCATCTGCTGAGGCCCACTGGGGTTCAAGGAGACAGAAGCAGACATAGAAAAAGAAGCATAGATACAAAAGGCAACTGTCAACCAGCTCCACAGGCGGCCCCGTCCAGGAAACACACAGCCAGGCAGACGAGCTCCGAGCCAGCTCCCATGTCAGAGGATTAAGAGAGCACATCCAGTTAGTAACAGTCAGAGAAACAGGACTACACTGAAAAATAGGCCAAGCTCCAACATTTAACAGCTAACATTAATCCTAGCTACAGCAGATGGGTTAACGTTAGCCCAAGCTGCAGCAGATTGGGCTAACGTTAGCCCTAGCTGCAGTCGATGGGCTAACGTTGGCCCTGGCCGCTGCAGACGGGCTAACATTAGCCTGGCTACTGTTAGGTCAACTGGTTGCTGTGGTCCTCTCTACTTCGGAATTTTTTTTTTTTAAATTACGCATTAAATCAGTAAATGAGCTGTATGGTTACACTTAAAGTATAATATTCTCGCTACAAATGATCTTAAACGTACTATTATAGAACAACGACAAAAGAAAAGAGAACTTTTAACTGTTGTTGCGCCGATTTTCTGGTCCTGATACCTGGCTGTGCAATATCGGCCGATACCGATACCATGCCAATACCTTCTGTTTGAAATTGATGTGTGTATATATGAAGAACTGCAGACTACTTGGATGTAAAATAATTGCCATCATGGCTTCATCAAGCTGCTGCCTACCTTTGCGAAGCAGGAAAAAGACTAATACAAAGTGAATCCAGTAGAAATTTTTATTGCCTAACTGGAATGGATGACAATAGTTGAAGAAACTTTTGGATCTAAAAATGTTATTGGTGTCTAATTTGTTGTTGGTACTCGCCGATACCGTTACCACCGTTTAAGTGCAGGATCGGGCCCCTACCCAATACTAGTATCGGTATCAGTGCAACACTAAATAAACTGTGCTGTTTGTTTTTTTCAATCCATCTACATAACTAATTAAATAAAAAATGTACATTCTAAAGTCCCAGCCATAATATATAAAGTGAAGATATGACAGTAGAACTGCTGAAATAGCCACTAGTATTAAATATTAAATTATTAATCCAAATACATTTGCATGAATGGTTGATTCAGTAACTAACTGAACTTTGCTTCATATTAACATTCCTACACCATATTATATGAACTAATTATGCCTGAAGGTGTGAACATGGGCTGCTGTATTTTGATGTGTCGGTGTGAAAGAAAAAATATGCCAAGAAAGTCAGTTTAATTTAACGATGTGTCGAATCAATCAATCACACCTTTCATCTCATCTGCTGCTCAGCTGCAGGAGCCACAAGTTGGGAAATGCAATTAATTTGAGTTTATTAATATTAATGCGGTCCAACAGAAATATTTGTGGACTCCTGCCCAGCGATACAGATCAGAATATTTCCCTCATTTTTAGATGGTGAGAAGTATCTTTATAGTTTGAATGGATGGTGAGATGGCAGTGATAAAGGCAACAACATAAAAAAACTTGAACCTGAAAGGAAACAAACAAAATCTTACATTTTTGTAAGGAGTAATAGTCGAGCAGCTGCAGTGATGTCTGTCCTGTTGTCTAAAGAATCTGTGAGCTGATGTTTCTTATACCAGCAGTAATCGTTTTTTATTCAGTTCTTTTACCAACCCAAGGAATTTTACCTCCAGGCAGAGCCGTCCCTGATGTCCTTAAAGTGCTCTTGATCTGTGACAGCTTTACCACTTCTCTTGTTCATAGGCTCACTTCTTCAGAAGTCCTGTTCTGTCAGCATAGATGCATCAAACACAGAGCAGATCTGAGATGAAGGTAACCTAAATACACAAGTGTGACACTGAATGTTTCTGTGCTTTTCACGGTGCATGTCCCCACTAGGACGGCCAGCGATTCAAAATGTTCACAACTTAGATGTACGGAGGTATGTTTGTGTCAAAAATCCCTCCACACATAGACATCAACTCACTCTATTTCTCACCTCTATAAATGTTTAATGTATTTATGACCTGAGATTTAAAGCCAGTTCAACAGTTGATGCAGTCTGTAATGCGTTAGTATGGAGTGAATTCTGTTCAGTTATTGTTGCAGTGAAAATGTTTTGTGAATGGAAAAGAAAAATGCTACCCGGAAATGTAACTTATTACGTATTAAACGGAAAAAGGTTTTGAGAGAACAGCACAGCACAGTAGAGGATGCAATGACATCACAAGTGGTGAGCGTGCTCTGTGTTTATGGAAGTAACCATGGATGGCAGTGCTGGAGCGCATCTTTAATTTCTTTCCCATCCTCAGCCAGTGGATAAACAACAAAATCTTTTCAAGATG
>NW_015150586.1:949433-950746 GCF_000732505.1 Cyprinodon variegatus
CTTAATATTATCAGTGTTCTGATGGCATTTTAGCCAAAGGATTTTTATCAAAAACATAATTAATGTGCACAAATAAAGAAAAAATCTGTATTAATCATACATGTAGGTTATGTTGAATACAGGAGGTTAAGGGGGTAGGTAATTGCCTACTGTTGGGAGGAGTTTATTGAGTCACGAGGAACCGAGCAGGAACTGACATCAGAGCAGAGCTTTCTAACCCCGAAATCCCACATCCTCCGTCACCATCGTTCCTTGGTCTGATTAATATTTTTAGGATTTGGGTAAAAAAATGGAAGAAAGTTCAGATACCTGCATCAAAGCCCTGCCTGTTTGATCTGTGGACAGTTTTCCATCCTTGCAACAATACTAGCAGCAGTAGTGGAGTTTGGAAATGCAATCCACTTCTTAAATCTATCTTTGCGCTCCTCTAATTTATCCTGCAATCGAACTTTTTCTCTCACTCCCAGCTTGGTGGTGGGCTTCAGATTTAGCCTTCCCTGGAAATGCCTTTCCAAATTTTTATTTTTATCTTTTGACAACCTCATTACAAAGCAAAAATGCAGGCAATCGTTCAGCATTGATAATGAAAGCAAATGAGTCGGCCTATTTGAATCGTCTTTTCTCATCAGCTAATTTTCTTTTTTTTCCCTTTGGGATTCATATTCCAAGACACACCTGCAGCTTTGTTTGCCTGGCACCGTGCCACACTGGTTCCAAGTTATGACCATTGATCTCTATGGCTTTGACACAAATTATTGTTTAAATTTATTTATAATACAAATGTTTAAAGCATTGGAAAACTTTAATTTTTGTTTGCAACCTGCACACCATATTAAAACAAAAAATCGATTTTCATAAATTTTTGAAAAAGCTCCAGGGAGCCACAAGGGGGAGGCTAAAGAGCCGCATGCGGCTGAAGAGCCGCAGGTTGCCGACCCCTGCTCTAATGTGATAACTAAAAATTAACATAACACAACATCGTTGGAAAGGTGTCTACTGACCTAAAGACTCTGTGTCTGGTTAAAGGGAACGTTAGGCTACAGAGGCTACACCATCCTTTATGATCATTTTAACCACTTTTTCACAAGCAAAATGTTTGATTCATTTCTTTGCTGCAGCTTTAAAGTTCCCTAAATATTACTCAGGATGTGCTTTAGCTTATTCCAAAAACCTTGAACCATATTTACCTCAGTGTTAGACAGACCGAAGCTGGTGAGGAGCCCAAGCTGTGCTGGAGTAAAACTCTGATTTCACCAACAGTTAGAAACGGTCTGCAGATATAGATGCTTCATTTAGCTCAAAACAATGACCGA
>NW_015150586.1:956162-957368 GCF_000732505.1 Cyprinodon variegatus
CATATTTTTGGTTCAATGATGGAGGATTTCATCAAGAGGGAGAGAGAAAAAAAACACTGTGGTAATAAGAAATCTCCACGTTTCCTGGAGCTTTGATTATTTTGATCAGTTGTAAGTTTTACAAAGCTAATATTACTCTGAATTAAAAAAAAATACTCTGAATTAAACACTTATAATTTCATATTTCATAATTTCATATTTAAAGTACTTTCAGAAGTTTGAATTCTGAATATGACCAGACTTTTCCTTTAAAAAGTTAATCTCAGCTTAAATTCATCAAACCATGTACACAACTCTACCAAACACACTATATAATAAGTGTTTTTTTTACCCAGTATTTCTGAAAATTAAGCAGTTCTATATAGGTTAACCTCATGGGTTGCATCTTTTGTGGCAAAGGAGGAACTGTTAGTGGGAAATGTATGTGGGCGTTTTTCCTGGCAGAAAAGGTGGCGTTTGATGGCTGCAGAACACTTTGCCTGTTTCATCGTCATCTTGTCCTGTTCATCAATGAAAGCCTGTCTTTTGTTTACAGTTCTTTAGAGACGGTGTGGGAGGATGTTTTTAAATGGTCCATCAGAGGAATCAATATAACGCTGAGCTAAAATGGACGTGATAGAAGGATACAGCTGCACTGGTGTTTAATGGCTTTTAGAAATACATAAACTCTGAAAATGAAGGGTTTTAGGACATCAACTTTTGCTCATTAATTGGCTGTAAAAATATTATAACTGAAATATTATTTTAAAATCTGAAACATGTTATCTGAGAGTTTTTTCTTTTTGTAAATCCTTCCAGGTTCTGTCCTTCAGGATCTATTAAACTCTGCTCTGTGATGAGTTTTCTCACTTAACATTTTTTTTAAAAAGTAAGGTGAAGTGAAGATCGACCTTATCTGTTAATCTTAAATACTTCCACCATTGTGGAATACCAATGACTCAGAAATTAAGGGAATAAAATGGAATAATTTAGGTGAAAATAAATGAGATTATTTATCTAATTTGTCAGGATTTGGTGTGGATTGAGGACCCAAAAGCAGAGGCAAGTAGGCAGAGGTGAATTTAGGTGGGTTTAATGAGGTTCTCAGGTACGGAGGCAGGAATCAAAAATCCAACAAAAATAACAAACAAACCAGAACCAAAGAGACATCAGGGGAAACCAAACTCAGGGAGCCAGGGAGAGACGAGGTAAGCAGACAGACGTTAG
>NW_015150586.1:960053-961584 GCF_000732505.1 Cyprinodon variegatus
GAACTGAAGAGGCAGGGCTTTTAAAAGGGGACAGAGACAAAGAGAGGGCTAACGAGAGGATTGAAAACAGGTGAGGAAAGAGCAGAAAACAGAGCTAGGGAAAGAGGACACAAGAGGGCAGCAGAGGACAACAAATGGAAAACCTGGAAGACAGGAACTAACAAGAAAATAATAATTAAGCACTAAAACAAGAAGCAAAGTAAAGCAGAATACTCTAAATAAACATAACAAAACCAAGACTGTGACATAATTTCTGCTAAAAAAAGCTACTAAAAGTTTAAAAGTAAATAAAGGGAGAAAAAAAAAACTGAAGGAAGAAGTAGTTTTTTTCCTGAAACTTTTAGGACACTTCCTGAATGAAGAGTCGTCATAACCCACCGGTCAATGCAAACAGTCTTCAGATCTTAAAGGGGCATAGTGACGTTATACACCTCAACAAAAAAGACCAAAAATAATGTGATCCTGATAAAATCAGGTTATATACACCAAGCATCTGTCTTGAGAGTGTTTAGATCATTTTAGCCTAAAGATAATTTCAGCATTGAATGTAATAAGAATAGATAAAAGGATATGGCGCCATCTGCTGGCAGCAACAGAACTCCCATAAAGCCAGATGGTGGCCAAAGGCAGCTACTAAACAGATATAACTTTTTTAATATTCCATTATGACTTAAAAAGCTTTGTCTTAGCTGCACTTACGTAACCTACGTCACAACTAGTCCCTGAATGGTTGAAGCGACCCGATTTCACAGAAAACATTAGATATTTCATCTTCAGTATCACCGCTCCGCTCTCTCCGTGTGGTGTCGCTGTTTAACAACCTCAGTTCTGTCAAGCAGCATGATTCGAGAGCGGAGTCCTGAATGCTCTCTATGTGATGAATTCACCTCTGGTAGCTTCAGTGCTCTCATAGAGATATGTGCAAATCCACGTCTCTTTCCACAGACAGCGCTCTGTGTGGGTCCAACCTGAAAATATCATTGTTATCACTATGTTATATGACCATTTTACTATCCAGTCCAGATCCATGGAGGTATTGCTTCTCATTTAGTGAACACAAAGCAGGAAACATTTTTAAGCATTAACAGAATATATTCCAGTTATGTTTAACAAACTCACTGGTACAAGCACAAATTGCAGAGGAAGATCTAACCTTCTATTAGGCCCTAACATCTCAACCATTAAGAGGGGAACCAACTGAAAGGCAGGGGCTTCTGCCTACTTTCCCATTGTATCTAAAAATCGGACAGGAAGTGTCTTTCCCAAAATGCCCCCAGTCAGCATTCAGTCTTTCTCTCATAGCTACAGAATTACCATATAAGGTGAAGCAGGAGCCACAGCATAGCAACAGATAAAGAAATTAACAGATGAAAAGTTATTTAAAGGAAAGGTCAGTCTTATTCAGAATAACAAACTTCTGAAAGTACTTTAAATATGAAATTATTCAATCCTGTTCAATAAATGATCAGTGTTTTTAATTCAGAGTAAGAGAATGTGCTTTACTGGAGGCATCCATGTTTGTCAAAGAACA
>NW_015150586.1:962438-963828 GCF_000732505.1 Cyprinodon variegatus
TAAATTGGTTTTTACAGGGCAGCAGCAATAAGGCAGTAAAGCTGAACAGAAAAGTGTAAATAAATTTAACGAAAGGCTTAAATGATTTTCCAGATAATTAAAGTCCCCCCCCCCTTTTGAAACAAATCTTCTTTTAAAAAAACATTCAAATGATCTTTCTCTGATGTTAATTTTTGTTGATGTGAAACATGCAGACGGTGAAACAGGAAGAACATGTTTTAATATTTTTATCAATTAATGTCTGACAGAGTTTTGTTGAATGACGTTGATGTTCCTGTTATAGTTGGAGGCAGCTTAGGTCGTCTCTGGGTTAATTAGAGCTGTCACAAATGTTTTCCTCATTGACTGCATTAATCCCACGTAACAAAATGTTCTGCATGTTTTTCTCTCCACTTCTAATCTTTTTAAAGAGGCTTAGTGGAAGAAAACCATCTTGTTTTTAGTGCTGTAGTTTCTTTCTGTTCAGTAGAAGCATGTCTCCTAAACATAAACTTAGTCTAAAGCTCTGAGTCCTCCTCTCCTCACTCTGGTTTCTGCTCCTTGTCATTTCCCTAATTGTGTGATTCTGTTAAAGTGCAACTTTACTGGGTATTTTGGCAACAGATTTGCTGTTTTCCTTATTAAACTTGTGTTCAGACATCCAGGAATGTGTTAGAAGGTCTGCAGTGAAGATTGCTGGTTTGGATATTCAGCCATCCGTGTGTACGGTCTAGTTAGGACACAGCAAACTAGTTAGATGCTTAATGATGCTGGAATACCGCAAATTCACTGCTGGTTGTAAAATAAACCTAAAACATCCACTCCAAGTTTCTTATTATTTGGAATAAGAAAATAAGGAGAGCGGAGACAGAGGGAACTCTATGTAATGGTATGCTGGCCTGACGTAGTATGTTGAGCTGACAGAACACCAGACCGGAGTTGAGCAAATAGTCATGCCATTTGGAATACTTTCTTGTGATTGGCTTATACAACGGAGCTCTGTGATTGGTTGCAAACCATCCCCTGTTTAAAATAATGCATTTGTGTATCGAGGCACGTCAGGGGAGTCTCAATAATCAACTCACAAATGTAGTGAAGTTTAAAGACTACTGGTGCTTTGTAATTTCATATATAATTGTTTATGCAGCAGAAATGGTTTGGTCAATCATGTGCTGTGCATGTGTGGATCTTCTACTGTGTGTGTGTGTGTGTGAAGTTTTGTGTGCTTGCGTGGAGCTGCTCCTGTGCATTTATGAATCACATATGTGAGTTTGTGAAAACTGAGACCGATTTATTCATATATGACTGAAACACTCTGCAAAATATTCTTAAACTGGATAGACTAATTTAAATGTCACCCTTCAAAACAGTTCTATCATACTTGTTCACAGATACTTGCAGCTGCTTCTCT
>NW_015150586.1:964798-967405 GCF_000732505.1 Cyprinodon variegatus
AAGGATATCCTTGACTCTCCTCTGACAGATGTTTTCTCTTACAATTCAGCATTTAAGTTTAGTAGGAAGCTGTTTTCTTTACCGTCTATTCTCTTGTAGTCTGAATTCCATCCATGTTTACTTCTTCCTCTGTGTGTGGCGCTTAAACCACTAACCCGGCTGTCTTTGAGCCGCCCTTCCCCGTCTCATTTAATGTCAAGATTCAAGGTGATCCTAGCTACCAATTGGCTGCATGTTGGGTCCGCCTGAATACTCAGCGGAGCTGAGCAGGAGTGAGTGGCGATTCAACTCACCTTGACAGGAGAGAAGTTCACTCTTAGAGCTCACTCACTGCTGATCAGGAGAAGCTTGTGCAACCCCCCCCCCCTTTTACATTTTTTGCTTTACATTTACTTTTAAAGTTGATCTTTTAAAATGTATTTTTCCCTTTTATTGTACTTTCTTTAACTTATCTTTTACAAAGACATGTAGAATAGTAGCCATTAAAAATTTGCTGGTCCCCTGCAGTTCCTTTTTAAACATCAATCTTTGTACTAAAATATTCTTTCTGTCATGATTTGTGGACATTAAGATATAAAGAGAAGCGCCATCTGCTGGTCAGACCCTGTAATTCAGTGAAAGGGGGTCACTGCAGTGGCTGGAAGTTTGAGGGGAATTTGCTGGGAGTTGCAGGGGAGTCTGCTGCCATTCGGCTGCTCTTTGACTGGGAAGAGCTATTTTGAATGGCTGCTACTGTAGCTGGACTGTTAGCTAAAGGAGTTGATGATGTCATGAAGCCATTTCAATTGCGACACTCGGGGGTGGATGTGCAGGGGTTAAATTTCAATAATAATGTTTCGAAAAATGAATACAATGATTAAAACGAATAGATTTTTTATTTGATCCTTTTCAGATAATTTTTTCCCCTTATCTTCTGAGCCTTCTTAGCATCTCATGGTGGCAGCGACCACTTTTAAAACCACGATCTAGTTATCCTTATTGCAGAGAAGTAATAGATTTGGATCTCTTTGTGAAACACTTTGCTGCCCAGAACAACCATCGTCCCCTTAAGCTCTAATTTATGTTCTTTTTCTACTATCTTCTTATCTTATTATTATATATTTTTTTGAGTATTTATTTTACCTAGCCTAGAAGTTGTATAAAAAAAAAAAAGAAAAGAAAATGTCAATATCAATATCTAAATTAGATGGCGTCGACCTAAATTAACCCTTTAAAGCTGAAACCATGAAATCATTGTCAGAATATTCAATTTCTTTTTAAAACCAAATGAAAATAAAATAACATCGATTTGAATAACTTACATTTTAAAGTGATTGTATAATTTCTGTTACATTTGTTTTTTTTTTGCAATTTATTATAGATTTTGTTCTCTACATGATTGTATATGAGCGGTCATACACTGCAGGGTATTTTTATTATTGTTCTCGCAACAGGTCAAATACTGTAATTATTAGCAATAAGATATTGACTGTACTGAGCTGTGGTGGAGGCATTATCCTGATTGAAGCCAGTCTGAGTCAGAGGGAAAATGAATGGAGCTAAACCCGGGACAATCCTGGAGGAAAACCTGTTCGAAGCACTGCACCTGGGACCGAATTTCATCTTATACGAGGATATCAAGCATGAACACCCAGCTAGACAGCAGTTAAGATTAGAGAAGATTCATGTGCTAGAACGGCCAAGTCAAATTTTAGAACCAATCCAGCTAAGAATCTGAGGCAAGATATAAAAAAAAAATGGTGGAGAAACTGGTTGAAAAAAAAAAAATGTATTTATTCCACCTGGACCTGCAGCAAAAAGTGACTCTGGGTAATGACTTTCATATGCTTTTAAAATGTTAAGCATATAATAGCCCCCTTTAACTCACACGGAAAGACAAGA
The DNA here is from genome assembly GCF_000732505.1 of Cyprinodon variegatus. Taxonomy (NCBI): domain Eukaryota; kingdom Metazoa; phylum Chordata; class Actinopteri; order Cyprinodontiformes; family Cyprinodontidae; genus Cyprinodon; species Cyprinodon variegatus. The sequence continues at coordinate 966,680 of NW_015150586.1, forward strand.
CAATTAGAAGAAATTTATTGATACAATTACTTTAGTCTTTGGCGCTCAGACCTCAGCAGGAAACATAGCACTGATTGATATGCATGAACAGGAGTGAAGATAAGGGATGTTTCCCCCTCAGGCCTGAAACTGGAGGTGGAGTGGAGATAGATGAAGTTGGTCAGTCTGTAGACTGCTGGTTGGAGAGACGGTCTGCTGAGCTTTATGGGGAGATCCAAAGGACTGCGTGAGCTGATACTAGAGCTTCACTCAGGGACCTGGAAGATGGAAGTCCAGTTGGATAACACAGGTTGAGAGAACCTGTCCAAGATGAGCAAGCATGAAGCGACAGTGGAGAGAAAAAACTCCCCGTTGGGAAAAAACCACTAGCAGAACCCAGCTCAACATGGCGGTCTTCGACCAGTTAAGATGAGACAGGGAACGCAGTGAGAGTCCAGGAGGAATGACGCTCTGATGAAGCTTTAGCTACGATGGTGGAGGAGGGGCTGGAGGGGGGTTGAAACGGGGTCATCTGAATGAAGTCAGACATAGCTCATCCACCGCCTGCGCTTTGGGCAGACGAGTTGTTGTTCAAAGCTGATTGGCTGTGTCATAGGCGGATGAAGGCGAAAAAACAGTTTTTTTTAGTTGAACTCCCGCCTAGGTTCCACAAAATGAAAAAACTACTTACCCACCCATACATACATATTTATATTTATATATATATATATATATACAAAACAGTTT
>NW_015150586.1:970762-971867 GCF_000732505.1 Cyprinodon variegatus
GGACCATCCAAGGACCATCCAAGGACCATCCAAGGACCATCCAAGGACCATCCAAGGACCATCCAAGGGCCATCCAAGGACCATCCAAGGGCCATCCAAGGGCCATCCAAGGACCATCCAAGGGCAATCCAAGGGCCATCCAAGGACCATCCAAGGGCCATCCAAGGACCATCCAAGGGCCAGCCAAGGGCCATACAAGGACCATCCAAGGACCAGCCAAGGGCCATCCAAGGACCATCCAAGGGCAATCCAAGGGCCATCCAAGGACCAGCCAAGGGCCATACAAGGACCATCCAAGGACCAGCCAAGGGCCATCCAAGGACCATCCAAGGACCATCCAAGGGCCATCCAAGGACCATCCAAGGACCATCCAAGGGCCATCCAAGGGATCATCAAGGAAAGTGGGGAAACTGAATGGCTACTACTGTAGCATGTAGAATCAACCATTTTTTGTTTTTCAAAAACAAATTATTTACAGTTAGACTGTCTATCTTCCTCTATATTTCTCCCATGTATTAGGTGTCTTCTCTGTAGTACTGATTATTGATAAAGGCCTAAATCCCTAAAGAAAACAGTAATATGAGAAAGTGATGCACAGCATGACTTAGCCCATTAAAGTTTGAGGCCAAAGTCTGAGGAGAGTCGACTTTATTTCACTACAAAGGCTCAGCCCTGTCAGGCCCTGCATGCAAAGAAGCAAAGAACACAAACAGCTCATTAGGAGAGCTGCTGATGACACTGAGCATGTCAGAAACACCAGAGCATTTTTGCCTTTGTGTTGTCATCCAGTATCCCCCCCCCACACACACACACACACACACTCAGACACACGCAGTCAAAATAAGAAACAAATTACAGATGGACAGAAAGAAAAAGAAGGGAAGACCGTGGAGCAGCGAGAGTGAAATCCTGCATTAATAAGAAAGCTCAAAAATGTGATGAAATTCCTCAAAGAGCAAAGGTGCTGTCATTAAGGAAATATGCAAACTCTAGAAACTATTTTTAGAGCACATCACCGTCATTATGAAGGAGACTGATACAATCGACTTCCCAACAGTGGAGAAATCATTTTGGGCTTCAAAGTATTTCAGACTCATTCAAATGA
>NW_015150586.1:973730-974884 GCF_000732505.1 Cyprinodon variegatus
ATTACACACTGTAGCTTTAAAAATTTAATGTTTAACATGGATGCATAACCACCTCAGTTTGTTTCAGTTTTAAATTCTGTTGAAAATAACGGATTATAACTAAAAATGTCTCCGGACCTTTACTGGTTGATGATTTTCTTTGATTGGTGGAGGTGGAGCGCATGACCCACAAGCCGGCTGCCGTAGGATCGACTCCTGGACCTGCTGACCTTTGCCAAATGTCTCTCCCCACTCTTCTAGCCCTCTTTCCAGTCTCCTTACTTTAAAAAAAATAACAAAATAAAGGCCACTAGAGCCTAACAATATTCTTAAAAAAAAAAAGATGACCTACCGCTTTGTTTTATATATACTTGATGTTAACCATAAAAAAAAACAGGAGACCCTCCCTTAACTACTTTTTCTTTACAGTTCTAAAAGAAAAGCCTGTCAGTTGTCAGTTGTGTGTTTACAGCTTTTTTGTTCCAAATCAAATTTATAAGGAACAAGAAAGGGATTATATTGAAAGCCCTAAACCTCGCTACTGTGAAATAACTCCCTTTCTTTAAAGACAATGAGCTTGAGAATAAAACTGAACACTGGAAGAGCTTCAAAGAATCCATTTCAGATCCTCGGTTGCCCACAGGAGAAAAATGAAAACAGACAGACAGCGCTCTTAAAACCTGTAGAAGGACGGGATTAGCTCCTTTACTGGGGGGAACACAACCTTCACAATCTGTTTATGTGGAAACAGTTGTGCAATTATTTGGTGACTGATAAAAAGCTGCAATCTATACCTTGCAAAAACAGACTATGGTCAGTAACTGGATTTGAATTTCTCTGAATCTGTATTCATATAGTTTGATATTGGATACATTTTTTTAATTCAATTAAAATTAATGTGTTTATTTTTTCTTTCAGTCAAATAACTAGTTTGGAAATTTTGTTTTTTTGGGAAAGAAGCTACAAAGTACGTAATCAAACACAGAATCAGGGATTGATTTTTTTTCACATCAGGTAAAAATGTTTTTTCTATCAAAAATAAAGTGCTAAAACACCTGAGCTTAGATTCGTTGGTAGATATCATAACCATATTTATCATGTTCTGATAAAAAAATGAAAAAGAGAGATCATATCTCTCCTATCCTGGCTTCTCTTCATTGGCTTCCTGTTAAATC
>NW_015150586.1:975842-979621 GCF_000732505.1 Cyprinodon variegatus
GGAGGGGTTACTATATTTAGGCAAAAATGGCCGCTCCCAGACTCTGTGATCGCAACGAAAATTATTGTATTTCCTTTTTACTGATTACGTGATATTAAATAAATCACTGCAAACGTATTAGTTTTAGGTATAAATAATGATCCATTGATTATTTCTGGCTGACTGGACTTTTCCTTTGTTAACCTAGTTTTCAACAAAGACTGATTTTTTAAATCTAAAATAGAATTTTAGAACCGAATAAAAAAAATAAATAAATATTCAATTCAACAAACTACATTTTCAAACCTAATGTGTCAAGCTGCAAAAAATAAATACAGTTTTAATGAATTCAATTTATTCAAACTAACACATTTAATTTAAAATTTCATCAACAACTGTACATTTAGCCAGAGCCATTGCCCAAATACTATAAGGTATTTCTTAACAGTCTGATATCCAATTCAACAAACTTCCTGTTCCTGTTACGATTAAAACATTTTTTGCCGTCTATTTAACGAGTGACATTTTCACTTTTATATATCCTGTATAAAGAACTAAAAGTAAAATACAAAGAAGGAAAAGGACGTTATTCATAAAACTTAATCTGAAAAAGAAAATTTTACAAATAAATGAAATATAAAAATATAAAAAAAAACTAAAACATGAAAAAGGAAAACTTTAAAAAAACATTTTTTATTTTTATTTTGGAATGTGTTTGTTTCAAATTTCCTTTTACACAATCTTTGCTTCATTTGAAACAAAAATGGAACACATTTCATTCCATACGTTTACTTATAATCTTTAAACTGGAAGAAAATCTTTGAATGAATATTGTTTCAACTTTAAATGTGAGCAGCTGGTAGATTTGAACTTTGTGTACCTGTCAAAAAAAAAAAATATATAAAACAAGTTCTTTCACAACATAGAAAAAGTTGAGATGAAGCCTGAAGTCTTTTGACACCGTTTGGTCTCTGTATAATATGCTTTAGTTGTTTTTCCCTTTAGTTGCTCTGAACAGTCATGACACCAGTTTCTGACACCTGGACTTGAGTCCAGATAATTGGATGCTTCTGAGTGTTAACTGGAGGAAGGTTACGGCAGAGTTATCTCTCTCCATCGGCTCACCGGCAGACCGCAAACAGATGCCATCTGTATTTTTTAGTTTCTTGCTGGAGCCCAGTTCCACCCAGGATGAACGATCCGAAGCTTTCCAATCAGATCCCATAGTAAAGCTGCCAAAGGTTGGCAGGAATTGAATGATTTGTTCTTTACAAAGAAGCAAAAATGCAGAGCCTGGATCACTGCACAGGCATTTTCAAAAGCCAAAAAGATTTAAAAAAAAAACTGTTTCACATTTCACAGAGATTAGAGCTTCATACATAGAAAGGAGTCGGTTTGCAGAAGTCTGCATGTGTGATCAGGATGCCTCCATGCATATTCCTCTGGGTGGAAGAAGAGATCTGCAGAAACAGAGAGAGCAAAGGCACAGATTAGCTTTAAGATTAAGAAAATAAGGAAAATCATTCTGTCTGTTTCTACTGTAAAGCTAATTTTTACATTTTCTTTCGTCTTTCTGATTCCCCAAAGATTCTGGTTAACTAAAACAAAACGACTGCCAATCCTGTGAATGCTCGGGTTCACTGGAGGTTTCCTGATGCCCGAGGTCTTCTGATTCATTCAAGATTCTGGAAAAAAAAAAGGTCTAACAACTGGGCTCCTTTAAGCAGTGTTACTAAAGTGAAGCTGGACCCAAATACAAGAACGAGATAAAAAAGATTATCCTAAATGGACTTTGATGAACAGAAACATCTAAAACATAAAAACTGATTAAGAATTAAGGTGCAAAAACCAACCTGGAATTTACCAGCACTCATTGTCGAGCTACTGGAACTACCTTTTTGGCAAAAGTGCCAATAAAGTAAGAGCTGTGTAAAAAAGCACTTGCTGCTGTGTAATTGAACTTGAGCAAAGACATGGAGCAAGTTATTTTTCCCCCCAGGCAGCTCTTACTTTGACAACAAACAAGCCTTTTTTTTCGTTTCTGTTCAAAAGCATTTTTATTTTTTGTTTTACTGAAATGGAAAATGAAATTCAAATCATTTGCAAATGTTACGTTTGCATTTTTGACTCTGAAAAAGAGAAATACTTTGAATTTCCATTTTCCCTTTTGTATTTTCAAACAAAAATCTAATCGGCAATTTTTTTTTTTGAATTCCTGTTTATGAAACGTGAACCCAATGACCAAAAGATACACAGACTTACATGACGTTGTTGGATTTATTCTACTTTTATTTCCTTTCAGGTTTGTGACACTGGGAAATACTGAGTTTCCTCAATGTGTATGGAATTAGTTTTAGTTTTGTCAGCATTGTGCAGTAAGCCCTTACTATTGATTAGGCAAAAAAAGTCCACTCCACTCTGAGTTGCTGGAAATTGCACACTTCCTGCAGGAACAATCTAACCAGCACATGATGCTTTATGGTTGTAAATTAATGCATCTGAAATGCATTCAAGCTGGCTTGGTGGCGTCCCGAAGAACTGTTCAGTACCTTCTCAAAATCCTAGATCCGCAAGGAGAACAGTTGAGGCTTCAGAATCATTTAAAACGACAAGGTCCCAACTTCATGCTCCATGTCCATTCATATAAAAAACCAAAACCCTACATAATCTGGATTAATGGAGCTGTTGACGGATTTTGGCGTATGGTCATAAGGCTGAATGCTTACTGCACAAGTAGTAATCCCAGGGTTATAGCTGCATACTTTATTGATGAAAAGGAATAAAGAAGCGAAGCTCCAACGCGCATCAGGTCAGACCTCGGTAAAGAAAACTGTTCAGTGGAACAGATGCAGAGATTTTTAAGAAGTGATCATGAAGATCACTTTTCTGAGAGATGCTTCATTACTGGCTCAAGTAATCATGACCAAATATAGAGATAAGATCTCATAATTACGAGATCAGCATCTCGTAATTATGAGATCATTGCAGTGAGATGGAGGTACTCGAACTCGTCTATCTGGAAGCCAACGAGTAGAAGAGGAATATGAAGCTCACTAGAGTGAAATGCGCTGCCTTGGCTATTTGGGCAATTTTCTGCCTAAAGCCCTAAAAAGAAAAGGCAACAACGTATTTGGACGTAGATATGGCTGAACAAACGTGGCTACTACGGTCTGTCAATTTAACAGAAAGAACTCCATTTCACTCGTTGCACTCCCGCCATGCTTCTGGGTTTTCCTCTGAGAGGAAGAAAACGAAGAATCCTTGTTTGCACACTGAGCGATTTGCCCACGACCATCTTACGACGGCCAACTAAATTTCAAACATGTTTTAATTTCTCCTCACCCTAACGATTCCTAATGGGGAGGAGATCGTTAGAGGCTGATTGCCCCTCGTTACCCCCTGTACACTACACCACACACCATCAGGCTGAAAGTCGGGCTGATCCAAAAATTCTCGCACGACTGGAAAGTCGGCCTGAAAAGGGCAAAGAATCGTACAGCGTATGCTCGGCTTTGCTGGCCCAGTCTGTTCTGTAAATGCACTATGGCAGAGGTCACGGATTAGCGGACCGCAGTCCAGATCCGGACCCAACCTGATTTAAAACATTTATAAATTCGACGAGAGTGCCTAATTTTTGACGCTTCTCTTGTTAATACGGTAAAGCCCTCCGGAGCGTCCGGCTCCAAGCTGCACGTGATCTAAATGAGCCAATGAGCTGCTGTCAGTCTGGGTTGCTGCTGCTGCTACTTTTAGGAAGAACTGCGGTGAACTGGTGAAAGAAAAGTGAAATGGCGTGCTCA
>NW_015150586.1:980101-987908 GCF_000732505.1 Cyprinodon variegatus
AGCAGTGACTCTACTCCGAGCTCCTCCCGGGTAACTGAGCTCCTCACCCGATCTGGAAGGGTGCGCCCAGCCACCTTGCGAAAGAAACTCATTTCGGCCGCTTGTATTCGCCATCTTGTCCTTTGGGTCATTACCCAGATCTCATGACCATAGGTGAGGGTGGGAACGTCGATCGATCGGTAAATCGAGAGCTTTGCTCCCTGACTCAGATCCCTCTTCACCATGACAGTCCGATACAGCGACCGCATCATTGCCGACGCCGCACTGATCGCCTATCGATCTGACGCTCCATCCGTCCCTCACTCCTGAACAAGACCCCGAGATGCTTGAACTCCTCCACTTGAGACAAGAATTCCATCGACCTAAAGAGGGTAGACCACACAGATCCATGGTCTTCATCCATGGTGCTGATCTTCATCAGAATTATTTTTTTTTTTTGTTAGTTTTATTTGAAAATTTGCTGTTTTCTATTTTATCTTGAACGGATGCGGTTTTCTTTTTTTGCTGTATGGTCTTTTTTTTTTACTTTTTATATTTCCTGTTCCTTCCGGATTTCCTTTGTCGATTACCATTCTCACTGACACACCAGAATTTTCTATAATATCAAAATTCTGCCAAAAGAGCAGATGTATAATGAATAATGATACGAGATGGGCATCGGTTAATGCTCCTTTTTCTGGTTTAAACATCATCTTCATTCCTCCCTCCTTTCCTTCTGCCTTCCTCTCTGTTTGCCTTTAATGATTAATTTGCTTTCTAAGTTTTCTGTTTCAGCCTTTGCAAAAAAATAAATTAATTAATTAAATAAATAAAAACAGAAGAAACAAATCAATAACTGTGAGAGGACTGAGCCAAAGACCAGACATGAGGAGCAATATAAAACACTCCTGCAGAGAGCCGCTGACAAGAACATAGTTCAAGTGTCTTTTCTATTTGTATATACAGCCATAAATCAATGGCGGTTTTGGAGCCAATGAGGCAGAAACAGACATCAGGTGAACAGGACAACGACTGAAGACACCAACACACTTCACTGTTTGTCAGAAAACCCTTCAAGCTTAGCCCTCTGCACACAAGACTGTCCCTTTATCTGAGAGGCAGGGGGAAATTGCAATAATTGTTGCAGCATAAAAGGAGCCTGCACCTCAAAAACACGCATGGGAAGCTGCTCAGCATGCAGGCAGCATCCCCGCCTTCTAGCAGCACCTTATCACTATTAGGGGCCATCTTTCTTCCCAAACACAAATGGCATACAGGTGACCTCTAGCGTGGGAACCGACGCTCAGGTTCGGTCTATTCCCCAGGCAGCCTCTGCTCCAGGCATACTGTATTCAGGTGGGTACTTGCAGGTCCTGCATGGTGATGACTGGCTGTGCATCCCAAACTGTGGCTGGGGGGGGGAGGCAGCTTATCCTGGATTCACCCTCCCGAATCTATTTTCCAGCCCTTACCCTATGAGGGTGGGGGGACGTGTCTGCAGGGATGTTATTAACGGCATTGCTTCAGCACAGGGCACCGTGACACGTTTCATACAGACTGAATGTCTGCAGAATCACAGTGAGAGAGACTTTCTGCCCAAACCACACATGTAAAATCTTTATATTACGCTGAAGAACCCCTAATTCACACTGACTTGCTGCTGCAGAGCTGAGAAGCCTTCTGGAGATCTGAAACGGAGGCCAAGCAATAGATGTCCTGACATAGCAGAGCATGCTATCAGTGTTTGCTCAGCCTGCTGGGTGCACTGCAGCGAGCAGACAGAGTTAACAGGTTGGCAGAGGCATGAGGGATCCAGGCCAACCATCCTGCTGGTGGCTCTGTGAGGCTGCATTGACCTCAGGAAGGGTTTTATCAAAGCAACCACAGACCGGCCCACTGTCTGCTTCAATAAAAATCAGGCCAAAAATATACATTTTTAAATAAACACTTTCAGCTTCTTGTGCTAAATCTCATAATGAAAGTTAGCCGCAGAGCCGATACAAATCCAAGTTACTACAACTGACTTTCTGGTAGAAAGAACAATTTTATTTTGTAAAGAGAGATATAAATTCCATTATTATCTTTATTATTATCTTTTTTCAACATATTCTTGTTTTTATTATGATGCAAAACAAAACAATTTAAAAAACGTAAAAATAAAAAACAATCCACTGGACTTTGTTTCCAAATTTGAAGACATCTTCCCATCCAGGAAGCTTTTTCAATTCAAAATGTCAGAAATAGCATTGAGTTCCAGGCTTTATAGGGTGGACCAAAAACAAAGCCTTGTCAGACATTTAAAGACGTAAGGAAATCATATTTAAATGTCAAATCATTCTGCCTTAAACATGTATATAAATGTGCTCTTTATCAGATAATACTGTCTCAAAAGTTAGGAAAGAAATCCTGTCTTATAGGCTGGGTTCAAATTTATAGGCTGCGTCTTCCAGGGACCTCAAAGTCTACCTGAACTGGATCCTGCAAAGTCCTTGAAAATAAGGAGACCGGAAGAGTTTTGGCCGAGGATTAAAACAGATCCAGCCTTCGACGGCTTTTACCACTGTATGCTCTGTTGCTTAGCAACCATGACAGTTGACACACAAAGCAGGAAAACAATGAATACTTTTCAAAACTGTTTCTTTTACTTTTTTTTTCTTTTTTTATTGTAAAGTGAACAAAGACTAAGCTCATGAGAATCCAGAGCGGAATAAAGGTGACAACCACCGGGAGCATTAACAAATAAAATGTAATTCTGCACATCTCTGATGTTGCTGCTATTTTCAAATATCCAGTACTGTAAAAATGTCCATAGCTGCATATTGGTTATTTATTCTCCAGGTGAACAGTTTTGTATTGTTAAAACACTTTACAGTATTTGATTTTTTATATTTTAACTCTTTACTGTTATTTTATTCTTATACATTTGTCTAAGGTCCACATTTGTGTAAAAAATTTTCAATAATCCTTCTGCTGCTGTAAATTTGCCCATTGTGGGACAATAAACAGATTTTCTATTCTATTCTATTCTATTCTATTCTATTCTATTCTATTCTATTCTATTCTATTCTATTCTATTCTATTCTATTCTATAAAAGGGGCAGAAAGATATAAGTTAATCTAAACAATGTATATACAAAAATATATCTGCAAAATCTCTTATAATCAACATGAAAAAAATACTAAATTAAGCAAATTTTGCAAAATAACAATAAAAAACTATAAATCCTATCAGATTTATAGTCCCCACACTGCAGATATATTAGAATCTGTCCTTAAAATACAGCCAAACCTATTTACACAGTAACAGATAAAAACCTTTAGATAAACAAACTTTACCGCCACATATCTGACTCTATAACCATTAAAACAACTATTTTCATTCATTTCAGATGGAACTATTCACAGAGTTGAAATATATTAAACTGAACTTTCAGTATTCAACACTGCTTGGCTCTAAATACCATTTCCTCTGATCATGGAACAGCCGGCTTGCTTGGACTTGCAACGAATCCTGGTAAAACCAAGAATAGTGAGGATACATCGGACCCATCCTATAAATGAGGCAAACAGAAGGACGGATTTGTAGGCCGCATAACGGGGACTCTTGGAATCCGACCAGACCTGAGCGCCGCCCTATGACGTAATCATCCTTTGAATCTGGCCTTCGAAAGTCCAGGAATTCAAACAGAGCCAAAATCTGGTTTTTTTTCGTTATCTTTTGCAGGCCAGTTAGTTATACCTCAGCCTGAACACCTAAATTCGACCAATCATATATCAACGATCATCTGTCAATAAAATTTTTTCAGTCATAGCATCTTGATTCATATGTCGCAGCTAATATACGCAACGGTTGAAATGAGAAATCAGAATCATTTCCTTTCCCATTGAGTTCCGTCCCAGTATTCACGGGGATGGACGTCTGTGTCTTCAGCAGGCGTAGAGCTAACAGAACTGGCAGCGTTGCGANAGCAGTGACTCTACTCCGAGCTCCTCCCGGGTAACTGAGCTCCTCACCCGATCTGGAAGGGTGCGCCCAGCCACCTTGCGAAAGAAACTCATTTCGGCCGCTTGTATTCGCCATCTTGTCCTTTGGGTCATTACCCAGATCTCATGACCATAGGTGAGGGTGGGAACGTCGATCGATCGGTAAATCGAGAGCTTTGCTCCCTGACTCAGATCCCTCTTCACCATGACAGTCCGATACAGCGACCGCATCATTGCCGACGCCGCACTGATCGCCTATCGATCTGACGCTCCATCCGTCCCTCACTCCTGAACAAGACCCCGAGATGCTTGAACTCCTCCACTTGAGACAAGAATTCCATCGACCTAAAGAGGGTAGACCACACAGATCCATGGTCTTCATCCATGGTGCTGATCTTCATCAGAATTATTTTTTTTTTTTGTTAGTTTTATTTGAAAATTTGCTGTTTTCTATTTTATCTTGAACGGATGCGGTTTTCTTTTTTTGCTGTATGGTCTTTTTTTTTTACTTTTTATATTTCCTGTTCCTTCCGGATTTCCTTTGTCGATTACCATTCTCACTGACACACCAGAATTTTCTATAATATCAAAATTCTGCCAAAAGAGCAGATGTATAATGAATAATGATACGAGATGGGCATCGGTTAATGCTCCTTTTTCTGGTTTAAACATCATCTTCATTCCTCCCTCCTTTCCTTCTGCCTTCCTCTCTGTTTGCCTTTAATGATTAATTTGCTTTCTAAGTTTTCTGTTTCAGCCTTTGCAAAAAAATAAATTAATTAATTAAATAAATAAAAACAGAAGAAACAAATCAATAACTGTGAGAGGACTGAGCCAAAGACCAGACATGAGGAGCAATATAAAACACTCCTGCAGAGAGCCGCTGACAAGAACATAGTTCAAGTGTCTTTTCTATTTGTATATACAGCCATAAATCAATGGCGGTTTTGGAGCCAATGAGGCAGAAACAGACATCAGGTGAACAGGACAACGACTGAAGACACCAACACACTTCACTGTTTGTCAGAAAACCCTTCAAGCTTAGCCCTCTGCACACAAGACTGTCCCTTTATCTGAGAGGCAGGGGGAAATTGCAATAATTGTTGCAGCATAAAAGGAGCCTGCACCTCAAAAACACGCATGGGAAGCTGCTCAGCATGCAGGCAGCATCCCCGCCTTCTAGCAGCACCTTATCACTATTAGGGGCCATCTTTCTTCCCAAACACAAATGGCATACAGGTGACCTCTAGCGTGGGAACCGACGCTCAGGTTCGGTCTATTCCCCAGGCAGCCTCTGCTCCAGGCATACTGTATTCAGGTGGGTACTTGCAGGTCCTGCATGGTGATGACTGGCTGTGCATCCCAAACTGTGGCTGGGGGGGGGAGGCAGCTTATCCTGGATTCACCCTCCCGAATCTATTTTCCAGCCCTTACCCTATGAGGGTGGGGGGACGTGTCTGCAGGGATGTTATTAACGGCATTGCTTCAGCACAGGGCACCGTGACACGTTTCATACAGACTGAATGTCTGCAGAATCACAGTGAGAGAGACTTTCTGCCCAAACCACACATGTAAAATCTTTATATTACGCTGAAGAACCCCTAATTCACACTGACTTGCTGCTGCAGAGCTGAGAAGCCTTCTGGAGATCTGAAACGGAGGCCAAGCAATAGATGTCCTGACATAGCAGAGCATGCTATCAGTGTTTGCTCAGCCTGCTGGGTGCACTGCAGCGAGCAGACAGAGTTAACAGGTTGGCAGAGGCATGAGGGATCCAGGCCAACCATCCTGCTGGTGGCTCTGTGAGGCTGCATTGACCTCAGGAAGGGTTTTATCAAAGCAACCACAGACCGGCCCACTGTCTGCTTCAATAAAAATCAGGCCAAAAATATACATTTTTAAATAAACACTTTCAGCTTCTTGTGCTAAATCTCATAATGAAAGTTAGCCGCAGAGCCGATACAAATCCAAGTTACTACAACTGACTTTCTGGTAGAAAGAACAATTTTATTTTGTAAAGAGAGATATAAATTCCATTATTATCTTTATTATTATCTTTTTTCAACATATTCTTGTTTTTATTATGATGCAAAACAAAACAATTTAAAAAACGTAAAAATAAAAAACAATCCACTGGACTTTGTTTCCAAATTTGAAGACATCTTCCCATCCAGGAAGCTTTTTCAATTCAAAATGTCAGAAATAGCATTGAGTTCCAGGCTTTATAGGGTGGACCAAAAACAAAGCCTTGTCAGACATTTAAAGACGTAAGGAAATCATATTTAAATGTCAAATCATTCTGCCTTAAACATGTATATAAATGTGCTCTTTATCAGATAATACTGTCTCAAAAGTTAGGAAAGAAATCCTGTCTTATAGGCTGGGTTCAAATTTATAGGCTGCGTCTTCCAGGGACCTCAAAGTCTACCTGAACTGGATCCTGCAAAGTCCTTGAAAATAAGGAGACCGGAAGAGTTTTGGCCGAGGATTAAAACAGATCCAGCCTTCGACGGCTTTTACCACTGTATGCTCTGTTGCTTAGCAACCATGACAGTTGACACACAAAGCAGGAAAACAATGAATACTTTTCAAAACTGTTTCTTTTACTTTTTTTTTCTTTTTTTATTGTAAAGTGAACAAAGACTAAGCTCATGAGAATCCAGAGCGGAATAAAGGTGACAACCACCGGGAGCATTAACAAATAAAATGTAATTCTGCACATCTCTGATGTTGCTGCTATTTTCAAATATCCAGTACTGTAAAAATGTCCATAGCTGCATATTGGTTATTTATTCTCCAGGTGCACAATTTTGTATTGTTAAAACACTTTACAGTATTTTATTTTTTATGTTTTAACTCTTTACTGTTATTTTATTCTTATATACTTTTCTAAGGTCCACATTTGTGTGACAATTTTCAATAATCCTTCTGCTGCTGTAAATTTGCCCATTGTGGGACAATAAAGAGATTTTCTATTCTATTCTATAAAAGGGGCAGAAAGATATATGTAAATCTAAACAATGTATATACAAAAATATATCTGCAAAATCTCTTATAATCAACATGAAAACAATACTTAATTAAGCAAATTTTGCAAAATAACAATTAAAAAACTGTAAATCCTGTCAGATTTATAGTCCCCACACTGCAGATATATTAGAATCTGTTTTTAAATTACAGCCAAACCCATTTACACAGTAAAAGATAAATACCTTGAGATAAATCAAACATTACCACCACATATGTGACTCAATAACTATTAAAACAACTATTTTCATTATTTTCAGATGGAACTATTCACAGACTTGTAATATATTAAACTGAACTTTCAGTATTCACCACTGTTTGGCTCTAAATACCATTCCCTCTGATCACGGAGCAGCCGGCTTGCTTGGACTCGCAACGAAATCTGGTAAAACCAAGAATAGTGAGGATACATCGGACCCATCCTATAAATGAGGCAAACAGAAGGACGGATTTATAGGCCGCATAACAAGGAGTCTTGGATCCGACCAGCCCTGAGCGCTGCCCTATGACGTAATCATCCTTTGAATCTGGCCTTCAGAGGTCACGAATTAAAACAGAGCCAAAATCTGTTTTTTTTTTTTCCGTTATCTTCTGCAGGCCAGTTAGTTATCCGTTAGCCTGAACACCTAAATTCGGCCAATCATATATCAACGGTCATCCGTCAATGAAATTTTTTTGCTCATAGCATCTTGATTCATATGTCGCAGCTAATATACGCAATGGTTGAAATGAGAAATCAGAATAATTTCCTTTCCCATTGAGTTCCGTCCCAGTGTTCACGGGGATGGACGTCTGTGTCTTCAGCAGGCGTAGAGCT
>NW_015150586.1:989007-991469 GCF_000732505.1 Cyprinodon variegatus
AAGAGCCATATGTGGCTCTGGAGCCGCAGGTTGCAGACCCCTGACCTAGCACAATTATATCAATGAAGTTATTGCATGTTACGTTGTATTATTTAATATCTATGTTTAAATTGAACAAATTGAAGATGCAGTCAATAAATAATGTAAACATAGATTATAGCATTGATGGCAGCAGCACAGCTGCCCATCATTAGCGCTGCGGATGAAATAAAAAAAAAAAAAACGTCAAAACAACAAAGTTTGTGTAGAAAAACAAAAAGTCCAATTTAACAAAACTTGTATGAATGTGCAAATTTTTGGCTCCATGAAAACATGATTCATTTTAAATGAAGATAAGAGCAGCATCATTCCCTAATGATACTAAGGACGTAAAAGTAAACATTACAGTGCTCCTAAAACTATATTTTGTGTAAAAGGTTAATTAAGTGATTATAATTAATTTCTACCTTCCTCCTGATTAATTGAGGACAACCATTAGTGCTCCGTCCAACTGATTTAAGGACATGAAAAAATTTATGAACTGGTCAAAATACTCATTTTGAATCTGCATTATTTTTCATTTAGAATAAAAAAGCAAACAGCATCAACAGTACGCACACAGCAACACATGCATTCATTCAATTAGCTTGTTTGTTAAGGATTTTGGGGGTTAGGAAATCAGGCTGCCATCTATTTCTGCAAACTGTGTAAATTGTCCCCATTTTAGCAGATTTCGCCAATATTATTGCATTTACAGTGGCTGCAAATTCATTCCAAAATGGGTCTATTTGGTTTTCAATCGCTCATTGATTTTTAGGCACCTCGGTTTGATGCGTTTGGACCATCGGGTTGTTTCACATCAGTAGCCCAGAGAGACAAACTCTGAGCTGACTAAGATTTTACTGCTGCAGCTCTATAAGCTGTGGAAGGCATTTCCATTGCTCCACAGGCGGGCACCTTCATCTGCTGAAGATAAAACCCTTTTACTCCTCAGCCCAGTGTGAGATGATGATTGTGACCTGAACGTTATTTTACTCCTTATTCTATGAGTCGCTTTCATTTTCTATTGCTTTAACTTCACATATTTCTCTGTATTTGTGCATCTTTTATACTCTGTCCTTTATTTTTTATGTCTTTTGCTAAGCCCTGATGTTCATTTTTAATCATAAACAAATTGGAGAAAATTCCTTTATTTAGAAAATATCTACTTAAAACTGGTCCCTAATTTTCATGTTTGAATAGAAATAGTTTTATCCACAATCAGGCAATCATCGTCTAACTGGTGGGAAGACTCAAAGTGCATATCACAGTTAGCTGAAAGATATAATTTATCTCCAAGGAAATCTTCCTGGGCTTTAACAGTCAATGGCCCTTAGAGAAAACGACACCATCTCATTTCAGAAAAGCCTTAATTTCAGCAGGTTTGTCAGCGTTGAGTTATTTCCAGCAGACGTTGCCTCCGGTGTTGCAGTTTCAGGGACTCTGAATTTAAAGTGTTGATGTGATTTGATTACTGGAGTGAAGCCTTCCATTTAGCAGGACACCAATCAGTTCTGCTTAAGATGGTAATTTCCCCTCTTTTTAGCAGCCGCAATAATTTCTCGCTTGCTCATGTCTGCCAAAGACAATTTGTATTCTCGCCACCCGTCCGTCTCCTGTGGATGGGACAATTATTGTAGGCTCCAATCAAACGGGGGCGTATCCAATGTGAGAATCGGTCATTAGATTGATTTGGGAAAACCTCTATTGACTGTAAAAAATCTGGGGAATACAAACACACACAGCTGAAGTTCATCTGTTTTGTCTCACATGATTTAAAAACTCCAAGAAATTAGATGTAAGACAAACTACTTACTGGATCCTCATTTCTATCTGCATAAATATGCAGGCGCCTCGCATTTCCTTTTGTTTTAATCTTGTTTCATGCTCAAAATTGTTATTTCTATAATATACAACAGGATACAATTACCAACAAGCAAGAAAAAATACAAACTTTTGCTGCATGAGGCCCTGTCCACATGTTAAACCATTAAAGATTACACCCTATCTGCAGAATCCTTTAGTTTAATCTCTAACGTCTCTCTGCTTTTTTCTCATAGTATTTCTCATAGGACGCACAGACCTATACAGGGTAGAAAACGGCAGCCTGACTGCCATTAGGTATCGGGATGAAATCCTTGCACCCATTGTCAGACCCTATGCTGGTGCAGTGGGTCCTGGGTTCCTCCTGGTGCACGACAATGCCCGGCCTCATGTGGGGAGAATATGCAGGCAGTTCCTGGAGGATGAAGAAATCGATACCATTGATTGGCCCCCACGCTCGCCTGACCTAAATCCAATAGAACACCACTGGGACATTATGTTTCCATCCATCCGACGCCGCCAGGTTGCACCTCAGACTGTCCAGGAGCTCAGTGATGCCCTGGCCCCAGATCTGGGAGGAGATACCCTAGGACTAGCCTCGTGAGACCATCCTGATCTCG
>NW_015150586.1:992380-994620 GCF_000732505.1 Cyprinodon variegatus
AAAATTCCTGCCCCCCTCTCACCACACCATAAATATTTTTCTAGATCCGCCCCTGCTGGATGGGAAGAGAAACAAATGTTGAAACAGTCCAGCGGATTGTTTTTTTTTGTTTTTTTTTTTACAATTTTAGAAAATATGTGTTTAGTATGAACAAATGGAAAGAAAAAAAACCCAAAAACGTTTCTAAATATTTCCTCCTGCACAGCAGTGATAATAGACGTCTTTAACCCCCTAACAGTCGACCTTCTGGCTCCTTCAGCCTCAGCAGGTAAGCAGCGTTCCTTCAAGCAGTGAGGCAGAAAAGCAACACTTCAGACCCCAAAGCAACCCCTCCCTGAACTCAGAAAAGTGTTAAGGAATCCGCTATATTGTGATGGGATTTGTCCTTTTTAAAAGAATAAAAAAAGAAAAAAAAACTTTAAGTAAATACATTTTGATTGTTTTTTGCAGTTTTGTTCTGTTTAGATTAGAACCATTAAGATTCAGCTCTCCCCCACAGGAAGCGTCTATAAGGCAGGTTTGAAACCATTTCTCTGATCAGACAGATCTGCTTTTCCTCAAACTTAGAGAAGCCATAGACCGTCTCCCCGCCACATTCGCCGAATAATAAGGTAGGTACAGTTGCCACAGCAACCACAGCGGTTTTGTCTTGGTTGCTGATAGTCAAGGTTATGAGCAGGCACTACATGACACAGATAAGACTTTTTTTTTCATTTCAAACAGTTTTATTCCCCGTAACCTTGAAAAATCTGCAGGTTTTTTGCCTTTTTTATTCTTCACTCTGTGCTTCTTTCTAACAGCCGCAGGTCTTATGGAGATGTTCCTATTTGGAAAAAAGGTAGAACAGAAAAAAAAAATCATCTTAAATGTATTCAAAAAGTGGCACACACATTAGCATCACCAAAAAGTCACGGCATATGTGATTTCTTCCCATTGTATGTTATTTGTGATGCACATAATCATATAGAAGAAAATATATTTTAAAATCCTTTCAGAGGCCCGGCTGCTTCAGACTTAGCCTGATTATAGTCAGTAGCTCAAATTGCTGTGCTTGTATGCTTGTGATTGTGTGAGGGAACAATAGAGTCTGATTATCCAACCATCCCCTTCCTGCAGGTCTCTGGACTCCTTGTAATCACGTCCAGAGTCCCGGTAGAACCTTCATTACCTTGGAATGAAGTTGTGAACCGTTGATCTGCTTCCTGCTCCGTAGTTATAATAAACTAATGAAGCATCAGGATGATTCATTATCACCAACAGTTCTTACAGGTATTTTGATTTAAGAACAAAAACAACAGCTGTGAGTTTAATAAATCTGTTTAAAGGAAGGAGAAAATGAAATTAATGAAAAAAAAAATGTTAATCCCTTAAAGAGGTAATAAAATTATTCTATAGGGTATCTAGTTCTGGTCCTTAAGGTCTCTGAATAGGGTGATTAACATTGGTTAAGCTCATGCTGTTCTATGAGCCCTAATGCAAGCCTGGTTAAAAGCCCTAGAATGAAACGACAGGTTTTCTTCCTTTTATGGTATGATCATGAATATTTAGATGAGCTGTGCTCTGATTGGTTGGTTTACAACGAGCAAAACTGCTGAGCAAAGACGCATCATAGCAACAAGAACCCACTCACTGAAACATCAAATTGTTGTGGTAGGGTGACCACACGTCATCTTTTTCCGGGACATGTCCGGGGCGAATTTCAAAATCGCCCTGGATTTTGGTCGACTACAGTGCAGCAGAACCAAACCGTGAGCTCCAGGGCCGGTCGGGTTCCCGGACGGGTTTTTATCACAGAAAGTCCGAAACAGGAAGTCCCAACCCCCAACACAAGTTCACTCCTCTTTTTTCCTGTGCTTCTTTTTTGACATGACATGCAGAGAGGGAATTTGCCCATTGTGGAACATTTCTCTTGAAGGGAATCAGTTTTTTAAGAAATGGACGCTAAATCAATTAATTAGTAAGACCAATCGAATTCCGATTAATTCATTCAATTAATCAATAATTTGCATCCCTACTTACAATGTTCTATCTTTTCCCCGTGTTAACATGCATTCATAAATGTTTTTGTGAATCATAACATAACAAAGTTTCTCTTCTGTTCCAACAAAAATAAAGTACCAAAGTTTCCAATGAAGGCCGTGGGTGGTAACAGGTGGTTTTGTTTTTTGTACACACTTCCAGCTTGGCTTAAAAGGCAAGAATAAAAAATATATAAAAAAAAGAAAAAATACTTCAAGTGT
>NW_015150586.1:995949-1007067 GCF_000732505.1 Cyprinodon variegatus
AAAGTTTCTCTTCTGTTCCAACAAAAATAAAGTACCAAAGTTTCCAATGAAGGCCGTGGGAGGTAACAGGTGGTTTTGTTTTTTGTACACACTTCCAGCTTGGCTTAAAAGGCAAGAATAAAAATTACAAGAATTTAGCATAAATGGCCACAACAGCCTCACTAAAATATTCCTTCACCAAACAATTAAACTGTTCCCTAAAAGCTGAAATAAAAACTCCCAAAAAGCTAAAAATAAGACGCCTTTCTCTCTGAGGGAATCAGAAACTCACAGAGGAGTCACTGGGTAGCTGCCACTGCACCCGCCGCAGCATCTGGCTTAACTTTCCCCAGTCACAGTAAGCTTGTCTTTGTCCAGCATTTCGACCGGACCGCAAACATAAAGGTCAAACAATTACTGGCCCACCTTTCTGATTCACATTGCTCTTTTCAGTTTGCTATGTGTGACGGTGGACAGTTGGCTTGAATGTCAGAGTAGAGTTCGCAGATTGCTTCTATACCGGTATTAGAAAGTGGCTCTTCGGCACTCTGGGCAGTTTTCTCTGGTGTCAAACATGATGGAGATTTCGCAGATTCTATGCTCGCTCCCACAGTCCAAAAACATGACTGTTAGGTTAATTGGCTTCTCTAAGGGTGGACCCCGCCTCTCACTAGTAGACAGCTGGAGATAAGCACAAGCACCCCCCCCCCGCAACCCTGCTTGGGATAAGTCTGACAGAAAATGGATCGATGGAAAAGTCCATTTATATTCAGAATTCAAACTTCTGAAAGTCCTTTAAATATGAAATTATTCCATACTGTTCAATAAATGATAAGTGTTTGTAATTCAGAGTAATTTTCATCTGAATGTGCTTTACTAGAGGCATCCATGTTTGCCAAAGAACACTACTGCCACCTACTGGTTTGTGACGTCACAGTGTGGTATCGGGTGTTGATCAAGTCCCAGTGCTGTATCTGGTGTTTGTCACAACGCGATATTATCCAAGCCATCTTGAAAACATTCTTCTTCCAAATGTTGGCTACACACAAATCCTCCCTCTTCAAGTTGGCGATCCAACAACCAACCCGTCCGTGGAGGATCAGGAATCAGAAAGGTGGAATAACTCTTTTTTTTCACTTTTACCCGATGTATTCCAACATCCAGCTGCCATGCACGTGGGCATTGTCAGTTTCACTATAGCTCTGGTGAATTTCAATGGTGAAGTCCTCTGGAAATCTTCAATAATTGTTGTTGATTGCAGATGTGTCTAGTAGTTCCCATTGATTTTGCTTGTAAAGCGGGAAGAATGGCGCTAGACTGTTTTTTTTGTAGGCTAGGACGTCACTGCTGGAAGATGGCAGGAGGGAGGGGTTACTATATTTGGGCAAAAATGGCCGCTCCCAGACTCAGTGATCGCCATAAAAAATATTGTTTTTATTTGTTTCTGGTTAACGTTAGATTTATTAAATCACCGCATGCGTATTAGTTTTAGGTTTAAATAATGATCCATTGATTATTCCTTGCTGACCAGACTTTTCCTTTTATTTAGATTTCTGAGGGAGTGTCAGAGAGTTTGAAACAAAGTTAATAGATAAAAGACAGAAACTTTGGGTTTGATCTAATTTTCAAATAAATATGTGTGGATAAGAAAACCTCTATGAAGAAAAAAATGATTTAGAAATCCAGATTAAGAGTTTTTTACGACTCTGTTGTTTGAAGTGAACAATTGTTTAAGTTTCCCAATAATGTTTATTAAAATGGTATAACTGAAATATATATAAACTGATAAATATATATAATAATCATATAAACATTCATATTCATACCGTTCCATGTCATTTCTTTTAGCCATATCGCTTGTTTACTGACAGCAAGTTTTACTGTTAGTTGAGAAATATTATCTTATAATAAGCAGGTGGGAGATTTTCCATTAGGCAATACTAGGCAGTTGCCTAGGGCCTCTAGTTCCTGGGGGCCCCATAAATCTCTGTTTACATGTATGGTTAATATGACTATTCCTTATTTGTGCGCATTAATTATGTTTTGGACAAAAATCCTTTGGCTAAAATGCCATCAGAACTCTGATAATATTAAATGTGTCTCAGGCAAACTTGTCTGGCATGTCTACAGTGAAAAGAAGGACTGGGTTATTTACTTTTGCCTTTTTGGAAACACAGGAAGGAGCAATCAGCTAAGTGAGCTTAGTGCTTGGAAAAAATCTTTCATTCCTTTAGAGACAGCATGAAAAGTCAGCTGAGTACAAAACATAGAGAGGAAAACAAGAAGAAAAGGGACAAGAATAGAGGGACAAGACCTAGAACAGATAATAGATGTCTATTCTATTAACATTTCTCTATCTGTAGAATGGGTCTGTTTTATGTGTTGTCTTGTCAGTTCAGAGGGCCCCCTGCCTACCTTTGCCTAGGGCCCCAAATTTCCTTTATCGACCCCTGCTTTTGACAGATATTTCAATCTGGGTGGTTGAAATGGGGTCATCTGAATGAAGTCTGACACAGCACAGCTACAGGTCACAGTGAGCTTGTCACAGATATTTTTTATTTCTGCCCAGTATTGAAGGGTGGTCTGAGTATGTTATTCCACGCCGCAATGCCAGAGGGACAATCAGGAACTAGCTGTGGTTCTAGATACGGTCGAGGCGGAGAGGAAGTGGGGGCAAATTTGTGCGACAACAGAGGGACATGAGGGCCAAAAAGAGCGGGGACCCAGGTGGAAAAAGGGTCCAAGCGTTCTTGCGTACCTCGCTCTTCTAGCAGGTCCATCTTCTCCAGGCGTTTTCCACAATGGCGGTCAGACAAACAAAACAAGCCGGTAAGGAACCAAACAGGAAATACGCATAGTGTAGAGCAGATGTAGAATTGACCAATCAGAGGCCTCTTGTCTGTGGTTACCTGCACATTTGCTGTCACACACACACAGGCGACCTGGTTTCTGAGTATAAATCAGCCTTTAGCTGCCTTCTATGAGATGTGGATTGAAATCCCTTTTTGTCATAGTTCTGGTTCTGTTATGTTTTCTTTTGAGTTTTCAGTTTTAAGTTGCTCCATGTTTTCTAGTTTTTGTGGTTTCATTCTTAGAAGACATTTTTGTTGTCTTCTCTGGTTATTTTTCAGTTTTCAGGTCTTTATTTGTTGCATCTGCTGCCCTCTTGTGTTCTCCTTTTTCCCTAGCTCAGTTCCTGTTCTGCTCTTTTCACACCTGCTCACAATCTGCTCGTTAGTCCTCTCTTTGTTTCAGTCTGCCATAAATACACTCTCTGTTCAGTTCTTCAGTGCTGGTGCCTCGTCAAACTTCCTCCAACTCCGTCTCTCTAAGTCTTCCTCCTCGTGATAGTCTTCTCCCACTGATTTCTCCATGTTTTCTGGTTGGTTTAACTTTTTTCTTGTTGGATTTATTTTTTGGATTTTTGGATTCCTGCCTCAGTTGTTTGAAAACACTTCTTTGAATAATCACCACTAAATGCTTTCTGTATTAAATATATTATGTACTTTTCATAGATGTTGTGTATGTGTCACTGGTTTTCTTTTCCTGTTTCTTCTACTATTTCTCTTTATCTGCAGGTGTAAAAGCAAACTCAATGATTTTATCGTTTAGTCTTGTTTCCTGTCCTCTTCTCTTTTCTGCTTCTCTCCCTCATGTTTCTTCCCCTTCGTTTTACTGGTTGGACATGATTATAATTGAAAGAACATACAGGGTCTGCAATCAGAGGCATCTGTACTAAAAGTGCTGTATAAATAAGGCTGATGTTGATAATGACACATTTAATGACATTTTTATCCAAAAACTATATTGTGATGAAATGATTAACCTTTGAAATTCAAAGGATTATTAAAATCAATAAACATATGTGCACAACAACTTCCTAACAATTAAACGTATTGTTCTAAATCCATTATTTCGGTTTTTCACCATCAGATTGGTTGAAAATCATAATTATGTAGCTTTATTTAGAAATCCCTGCGTAAGTAAGCAGGGAAAAAAAAGGTTTTCTTAAAAGGCCATTGAAAAGGATATTGAAAAGACTATTGAAAAGGCATATTGAACCTGTGTGTCTTTAATCGGATCTCGTCACGACTCGGATTCCTGCTGGTTTTGATTCTTTCAATATAATGAGCTCCGGTTTACCACAGTTACAATTATTTCCTTTTTTCTTATTTTCTCAGTGGAAACTTCCTTTCCATTAACACCTTGATAAGCTTTAAAAACCACTTCTTGTTACATTTGGACGCAGTAGGAAGGCTGTAGCTATAGACAGTGTTCTGGTGCTTTCGGCGGCCTCAGTCTCAGCCTGATGGAAATCCTAAATGACCTTTAAAATACCAGAATATTCTACGTGAATAATAGACTTTGGAGTCGGTCAGCCACAGTTTATTTGGCTTGCTAAATGAAGCAGAAGTCTGCAGAGTGCATCCCACATCCTGACACATAGACTCACACTCTGTGGCCCAGTGCTTCGCTGTGTAATTGACTGACTGTCTGCTTGGTTGAAAATGTAAGGCAACTGTTTGGCTGAGTGAGCGCCTGAACAGGCGGCTGGTCCAGTAATTGTGTTGCTTAATGAGGGAGCGACTGTTTGGATAAACGATTTAGCCACAGCTTGATGCTGGTGTACCTGACTGCTGTGGTGATAAAACCAACAGAAACTTTTTGTATACGGTTTATATCTAAAATACAAACTTATGAGTAATGTAAACATGTTGCTTGGATAAAGTATTTGCCCTCATAAACATTTATAATGTTTTATTTTTTTCTTTTTGTCACATTTAAGTCTGAAACAGGTGAGACTGAAGCCAGTAGCTCTTTAATATACCCCCTCTACACTACCTCTTTGAAAGCGCGCTGAGATCGTTCCGATCACGTCAACCGAGATAACTGTTGAGTGTAAATGGAACACGACTGACCTAAAGCGCGCCAGACACAACTGAATCGCGCTAAATCTAGTACTACACTGGAAAATTATCTAGGAATAAGTAAAAAATATCTCAAATTAAGTGTATTTACCCTTTATTTGAGTAGGTAAATGAGATAATTTGCCAATGGAATTGGTATTTTTACTCTTAAAATAAGATATTTGTTGGGATCCTGAGGCTTGCCCACCAGAGGGCGCCGAGGATCCCTTCCTGAGGGGTTGTGTCACTGTTGGGATCTGGGGGTCTTTCTACCTTTCTCCACCAGAGGGCGTACTGGATCTCCTGAGGCTGGAGCTGACTTCACCAGCTGTTCTTCATCAGCTCATCAGGAGACCAGCATTTAAGTGGGCTGAGGACCACACTCCAGTGCCAGAGTGTTAGTCAGTCACGGTTAAACCTGCCAGAAACCAGAAACCCCCCTGAAGAGTTTCTCTGTTGGAAATCTGTCTGTCTGATCTCAGAAGAACCCTGGAGAACCAAACCTGCTAAAGATCTGCTAGCCTGCTCCCTGAAGAATCAGGAAGAGAAACTCAAACCTGGTTATCTGCAAGCTCTGAACCAAACTCGCACTCCACCAAGACCTCTGCCTGCCGCCAGCCTGTGAACCCCCCTGGTTTTCTCCTTCTGCCTGCTGAGCTCCAACCTCAGCCCTCAGCCTGCCGTCAGCCTCTGAGCCCTCCTGGTTCCCCCTTCTGCCTGCTCAGCTCAAAACCTCTGAACATAGAACCCAGTTGCTACCAGCCCCTGGACCTGATTACCCCCCCCCCCCCATCTGTTTATTCTCATTATCCAATATACCTTTGAACTTTTTCCCCACTTTCCGAGTGTGTGTTCTGCATGTGGACTAGAAACTCGATACCCATCATGACAATATTTACATAAATTTCACTTAAAATAATACAATGCAATTGTGTTTTTTTTATTTTATTTTAATTGCCTTGTTCCATTGGCAAAATGTCTCTTTTACCTCCTCAATCCAAGAACAAATGCCCTTTTTTTTTAAGAAAAAATGAATTATCTAGATTTTGAATTTTTCCAGTGTAGTTGATCAGTAAGGCTCGGCATGGTTCATCTGTGGCTCGGTTCTCTGATAACAAAGATGAGCATACCACATCATCTCCTATTTACAATCGCATGATTTATTTATTTGTTTTTCTGCTGTGTCTGGCTTTGCAATCCACAGATCTCTTCACAACACTAACGTCTTCTCAGTGTGGAGTAAAAAATATTGAGGTATGTCTGTTCTTAGCCTCACAGGCTCCAAACGAAGATAAGGAGAGATACACAGCCTCCTTCATGGCATGAAGGGGAGGAAAACTGTTATTATTAGATCTATCTGGCCAGTGAAAGATATATTAACCTAACAGGGAACAACCTTGATGAACTGAAGTTGTTTTGCTTCAATGTTCAAGAGTAAGAAAGTTCTTTATGCAGGGGGTGGGTTGGTTCCCCTGGGGGAAGTTTGTGCGTTGGGAAATTGTAAGGTATAATGTATGTGCTGAAGATGCCTCAGTCAGAGCCTTGCTCTCCATCTGAGAACGTTAACTACATTTGAACCTTATATCTTGCATGAAATGCCTCAGTCTCAGCGTTCTACTTCACATCAGCCTATTAAATAAATGGCATCAAAGGGCGTTGATGATGCCGAGACCGAGAAGGATGCCTTCTCAGCCTGACATTACACAAACAACGAAATGTCAGTAATATCAACTAAACATAAGTTCATGAATATTATGGCCATTTTAGTTTTTTTGTAATTCTCACCTTGAGAGCTGTATTACACTGGAAAAAAAAATAGTGTAACTTGAACACCTCTAGTGATGAATATAACTCTGTTTTAGATGAAATTGTTTATAATTTTCTTTACACACATTTTGTATCAACACTTTGAGAAGTGATATGAAATAGTTTACATGTTATTAAATCTGCAGCTCCCTCATCATTTCAGACACTTCTCTGTTTATTGCTGCTGTTTGTTTCTGCAGGATGCAAATGAATAAAGATAGATTCAAAAGAATCTATGTTCAAATATTGACTATGGTAAAACATCCAGATGGCATCTTGTCTGTTTCTTCCTCTTTGCTGTCGTCTCCAATTAAGGCATAAAGCTGGACCTCTCCCTGTCACAGAAGGTATCATCTTTGTTTTCTTTTTATGATAACGAGTGATCATAAAATCCTGCATTGTCTATAAAATACATTTAAAAACAGAAGAAAATAATAGCCATTATTAACTATATTTATTTTGTTTAGTATATCACTTCTCACTTGAACAGTTAAATTTTTTTTATTATTATTATTTAACTGTGAAAAACAAAGCAATCTGCTGATTTTTCATTCAAAAGACCCTCTAGACATCTGGCCCCTATTTCTTCTAAACCTGCTCTGTGATTCTTGTCTGTTCAGCCTGGACTGCATTGACATTTCCCCAGAAGAACAGACGCTGATTGTTAAGGGTGCTGGAACAGGCCGGCGCTGATTGTCAGCAGGTCATGAATACATGCAACTCAACACAGGTTTATGTAGCCAATAAAAATGTTCCCACACAGGGTTCAAAAAGAAAGTTTCTCTTTCAAAGTTGGACTTTAAATTCACGGGACTGAGTTTTACTGGAGGGATCCCAATAACAAAAAACAGGATATGTTGGAGGGCCAGAGAATCCAGCTGTAAAAAGATGAGTGACAGATAATCTACTGCAGACCTTTCTCCGTCTGACATTATAACACCCCCCCCCCCCTCCCTGATTTGCATTTCTTCATTTTGAGAGATGAAAAGAAAGAGACAGAAATGGGAAATGAATGAAAAAGCTGATTTAGTATGCAAGCGCCACAACAGCACAATGGGGAAAAGCTAAATTGAAATGTCATTTTGTATTGGTGATAAAGCTGTAATAAGCCGTCGATTCGCTGAACGCGATGACAGGAGGAAGGAGGGAGGCGGTTTTCTACCTGGTCAGGAATGACTTAGCAGAGCTCTCCGAAACATTTCATAAAGTTTGAGCCGAACATCCAACCAGCATTGTGTCATCGGTTCGAGTCCCTTTCTATTCTTCTAATTTACTTTGTTAGTTTTCTGTACTTTTTATTGTGAGCTTTAGGTTTAATGTTTGCGTTGATTATTTTACGGTTATGGAGGTTTTCCTCATTAGGTTTTGGTTTTTAACTTTAATAATTTTATGTTTTGATTTTGCTTTGAGACTATTTTTAGTTTATTGTTTCTTTCCATATGCAGTTCTTTCACTATTATTGTTCTGGTTTGTCTACTTTTTAAGAGGTTCTTTTCAAGTTCATTTCTATTCATTGCTTCTCAGCATTTTGCTTATTTCTTCCAGTGTTTTTAGCACTGATCTGTAGTCACTGGATTGCTGATTGCCGGTTGGTAGTACAGGGTTGAAGTGAACCCACCGGCCGCCATATTGCCACTATATTTATGGTTCAATCTTCAACCTGATGACGCCTGCAGAGCAACTTGCATTTTTCCAGTTTCTCTAAGCTTCTCTGACCTTGGTTTTAATCTGGTGTCCACTCTGGTATAGATTAGCTCCACCTTTAAACGTTTTTCACTTCTCGGATTTCAGACAGTTTTGAAATCTCATCTCATAATGAGGTCATTGCTGGTGTTTCTCCAGCCGAGCCTTGTGTTAATAGAAACCTGTGTCTTAAACTCCCGCCACCCAGCAGTTCCTGTTCTTCAGCTTATCTTCATTCTTCATGTGTTCAATCAAACCTCTTTTAATGTTTGATTTAAATGCTTTCAGAAACAAACATCCTGTGGATCCGCTGAGGTTTGTAAACTACAGATTTTCTGTGGGTAGCAGCAGGAACAGCAGGACGTTTTGCTTGTTGGCCCTTTCTGTTTGCATGTTTCACTCTTTGCATATGTGGGCCGTCTCCAGGCGCCGCCTGTGACGCTCGTGATGGACTGGCAACCTGTCAAGCATGCACACCATCTCTCTTCCCATGGCAGATTGGATGAGCTCCAGATCCAAGTGACCCTGAAGGGGATAGAGTGGGTGTAGAGGCAGCGAGCGGCAGGTGGGCAAACACAGCTCTGTTATATTATCACCATCAGATGATTTATGGGAGGGGATTAGGAACCTAATTACACTTTCACTGCAGTAAATCACTTATTGTTGGGTGAACTTCCACTGTTCCTGTCTCTACTGGGGGTGTTTTTCTTTAAAAAACGACCACCCAAGACTTTTCTGACTCTAATAAAGCCAGTTACACAGGTTGAAAAAGAGAGACATCTGTACGGCTTCTTTTCACTCGTGTAAAGCATTCTGTTCATTTACTTGGAAAAACAAACAAAAAAAAGAGGAGGAAAACAACTGNAAAACATCCCACCAGCGTCCAGCTGTGCTTAAAAAAGGCAAATAGAAACGTTAAAATCTGGTGAACCTGACAGGGAAAATACATTTGTATTCAAAAAACTTGTATTTCTGTCTTTAAATTTGTTTTTTTTTTCTCTTTTGTCTGATGTTATAATGTCTGCTCAGTGAAACAGTGGGTAGCACGGCTGCCTTGCAGCAAGAAGGTTCCAGGTTTGATTCCCACACTACAAAAACAATCATAAAAATGTCTTAAATTAAGTGTATTGACCCTTAATTTGAGTAGGTAAATAAGATGATTTGCCAATGGAATGGGTATTTTTACTCTTAAAATAAGATAATTCGATAATATGCACTTGAGATAAGACAATGCAATTGTGTTCTCTTATTTTAAATGTAAATTGTCTTGTTTCATTGGCAAAATGTCTCTTTTATCTCCTCCATTCAAGAACAAATGCATTTATTTTAAGAAGAAATTACTTATCTAGATTCTGTTTTTTTCCAGTGCAGGGTCTTTCTGCATGGAGTTTGCATGTTCTCCCTGAGCATGCGTGTGTTCTCTCCGGGTACTCCGGCTTCCTCCCACACTCCAAAAACATGACTGTTAGGTTAATTGGCTTCTCTAAATTCTCCTTAGGTGTAAGTGTGAATGGTTGTTTGTCCTGTTTGTCTCTGTGTTGCCCTGCGATGGACTGAAGACCTGTCCAGGGTCAGACCCACTGATCTCTATTTATTCACTGGACTAGATTGGGATTCAAGTGAAGCCACTGGCCGCCATATTGGTACTCCCCAGTTAGACCGAATTCTCATTTTCAGGGGAATATAAGACTTTTAAAGCCCACTGCTCCCCAAGGGGATTGGTTAAACGCAGAGAGTGAATTTCTCCAATGTGAGATCAATACAGTTCAATTAAAAGTAGATCAGGAACATCTACAGATGCAGAGGGTCTCCAAGTCCTCCCCAGGCTTGGATCCTTCTAGATCAAAGGTGAAACAAAGGTGATGGACAGAGGAGCAGTTTGATAAGAAAGAACCATCAGAAAGTCAGGATGTGAGGAAATAACCTCACTTAACTGCTGAGTTTGAAAGTAAAAGTTCAGTTTAACCTAAATACCAATGTCTCTGACAACAACCTCTGTCAATATATGAGCTTCTGTTTTGTCCCTCAGTGATTTTTATGCACTGTTTCCCTCCCAGGCTGCGAAAAAAAAAAAAACTGCTACATCACTAATTGTGTTGTGTGTGTGAGACTCTGTCAGTGCAAATGCCAGCTGCATCATTCAAAGTGAAAGCCAGACTTTTCCCTGACCTTTAGACCCTCATCAACCTCCCTGTGTAAGCGGTCGCCCACGCGCTCGCACGCCGGCGTCTGGAAGCCGGTAATCCGCCTGCGTTTTTACCTCCATTTAACCTGGAGGTAAATATCACTTGTCTCCCTCCAGAACTCCCTCATCCTTTCCCTCCGTTTCTGCTCACTTCGTTAAAATTCTGCTTCAGCAGCTCTGGTGCTAAAATATCATTTATGGCAGAACCGCCTTTCTGATCTACCAGCAGGAGGCTTTGACAAGGCGCTGAAATAAAGGAAAATAATGACCAGTGACACCTGAAGAAACTTCTGTTATTATTTCTTTTGATCTTATACTTAAAGCCCTGTTTTGGCACCAATAAAAGTCCATTTGGTGAGATAACTGTGTATAAAATCGTCTGCGTTGGTGTCTGCAGTATTAATAATGTATTAATAATGTTAATAAATATAGGCCAATTAATGTGTTTTAAGATAATAATTGTATTTGCTTGTTGTTGTCAACTTTTTAGCAGGCATTCAAAATGGCCCTTCCCAGTCAAATGGCAGCCCACTTCCAGCCACTGGAGTGACCATCACC
>NW_015150586.1:1008079-1013140 GCF_000732505.1 Cyprinodon variegatus
GATTTCACAAAAAAATCGGAATTGAGCATTAAGGCCTGCAGTGTGAACGTAGCCAAAGACACACTCAAACATTTTTCATTCAGGGAAATTCAGATCTCAGACGAATCAGACATCCCATCCCACAATGGGGACATTTTGACGTTAACATCTGTTACTCAAATGTGGACCTTACAAAAATGTATAACAATACCTTTCAATCTGAAAAAATCACACAAAGAGAAAAGACAATTAAAGGAAATTTATTGATACAATTACTTTAGTCTTTGGCGCTCAGACCTCAGCAGGAAATATAGCGCTTAATTTTGATAGATCTGCATGAACAGGAGTAAAGAACAGAGCTGTTTCCCCCTCAGGCCTGAAACTGGTGGTGGAGTGGAGATAGATGAAGTTGGTCATTCTGTAGACTGCTGGTTGGAGAGACGGTCTGCTGAGCTTTATGGAGAGATCCAATGGACTACGTGAGCTGATACTCACTCGGGGACCTGGAAGATAGAAGTCCAGTTGAATAAAACAGGTTGAGAGAACCTGTCCATGATGAGCAAGCATGGAGCGACAGTGGAGAGGAAAAACTCCCCGTTGGGAAGAAACCTATGGCAGAACCAGGTTCAACATGGCAGTCTTCTGCCGGACCGGCTGAGATGAAACAGGGAATGCAGCAGGAAGCCGATCCAGGTCAGGGAAAGACAGAGCAGGCAGGAATAGTTCAGGGATCCAAGAAACCTCCACTCTATCAGAGGTTTTCCAGCCACAACAGGAACAGAAGGATCCAGACTTTCTGGAATCCACAGATCGTTCAGGCGGGTTCAGAGTCCAACTTCCGATGTTTGCAGAAGCGTGCCCACAAAAACACACACACACAGATGCAGACAGGCAGGCTCAGTGGTTGAGAGAACAGAGACAAGACTTTGTTCCAGGATTTCTGCAGGACTTTAAACTGGTCTCCTCCTAGGAGCCAGGCTTACGGGAATAAAACCGACCCTCCCCGCGTTCTGAGCTAAAACCCTGAGGGCTCCTCAGAGAAGGGCCAGAACAGGATCAGAAGATGACCCAAACAGGAAATCCCTCAATCTACTGGCGGCTGGGAAACAGGACATGAACCAGGGAATAAGCTAAAACTACCAAACAGACAAACGGAAAACAAATAATGATCTGGCCCCGATTGCTCAGGCGGAACCGAATATAATATGAGATTGGGGATAATTAGAAAACCTAGGAAGAGTTAGACAGGTGAGTGAAATGAACAATCAAGCTGAGCCATCAGGGCAGATCCTGACAGATTCAACTGATTCAGTCCAAATTAGCTTCAGTTATAGTCAAGATGTGGATCTATAAAGTCTGAGGGTTCATCCAGAGTTTCTAATGGGCTTTCAGGGTGTGTTGAAGTGTTTTGTTTGGAAAAACATTTTTGCAAGGGTTAAATATTTTTCTGTTTTTTCTTTGTTTAATCACCTATAAATCAGACAGTGATATTTAAAATAGTGGTTCCACCTGAAAAAATATTCCTCAATGCTTTTCTGTCACACAAATACAAACAATTTGATTTCTAATTTATAGTTTGGGAGTTCAACTTTAATTCACCCTCATGGCTTAAGGGGTTAATTCAGGATGATCTCATCAGATTATTTTGTGAGCCTTCCTAATAACCTGTGCCTGTGCAGATCCAAGCAACAATTGTATGAAAAAATGGGACTCAGACTGGTTGAACTGGTTGAACTGGACTTTATTTAGAAATCAAAGAGCCTGACTTCATTTTGTTCAGATTTAGATTTTTAAAAACTAAGAAACCATTTGTCGTCTCCTGATATGCGTTCATCTTCCAGGCTTCACAGCAGTTACATTCTGCAGAATCCTGACATGGAATGCAATTTAACCTGAAAAATCCAATTACCCAGGCTTCTAAAACCAGGCATTTCAAGATTTATGTTTTCATTGTTTAAGATAAAAAAAAACCTTTTCAAGCTGTGAGATTGAAACAGCAGAAAATCTGCCTGCTGCTAAAAAGCAGGGTTTAAAATCCTCAAAGCAACTTTAAACATACAGAGCATGAAATAAACCCACTTATTTGTTTCACATCATTAAAAGCTACTTTAGTTGTTTTGATTATTTCAAATTAAAACCCTTGGAATTCTGATGCAGCCTGAAATTATTATATTCATGTGGTTGAATGTTTATTTCTTTTTATTTCTTTTTTTAACATTTTCCTTTTCTGCTGTGGTAAATTTTGCAGCTTGTTATGAAGGGAAACAGTCAGAATCAATTAGCAGAAGTGTTGCTGAGAGATTATTTTGAATGTTGACAGTCGAGGAGCTGGACTCCAGGACTGAGCTCACGGTAACGCTGGGCTTCACCGCAGGCGGGGACAGCTGTCCAAGTACCAATCAGCTCAGTGGCAGCAAGCTAAAACATGCAGGATTTGAAAAAAAAAAAGAAAAAGCTGAAGTGTTTCTGAAAAATTTAATTTTGTTCTCTTTTCATGTAAAATACGACCATCAGCGAGCAAAGGTCAGCATCTCATTTGGCTCTGGCTCAATAAATTACATCTACCTTAAAAATGGCAAATTTAAAGTTATGTAAAGCCTCCTCTGCAGTCACTGAGGATTCTGATGTCTGTTAGACACATCAAACTCCTCGTATGATAACCAAGCAGCTTTCTGCATTTTCTCTTTAATGTTGATGATTTATGTTTTGAGATTAAAGATAACATGATGGTGTTTTATAGTTTCCTGGGCAGCAAAATGTGCAGTTATTTTTTATGAGCTTAATATCTACAAATACATGTTTTTTGAAAACTAATGTTTAATTTTATTGCTGTAGGAGGCTTTTGATAAAACAAGCAATTAGTAATTGAAAAGATTTTAGGGACATTAAAGTATGGGGGGAGGATGGGTGCATATATGCTGCTATAGGCTTAGCCTACTAGAAGACATAGGGACCCCTTATCCTCATTCTATCTCTATTCTCCCATTCTGTGGTTGTCAGGTTTGGTTGAAGTTAGTTGAGGATCCAAATGCAGAGACGGAAGGAGACAGAGATGAGTTTTGCTGATTTAATAATGACCCAGAGGAAACAGGAGCAAAATACGGAAAATCATAATTCAGGAATTAAACCAAAAACTGAGGAGACTCTACCAACCCACCTCAGTGCTATCAGAACATCCACATGCTTGAATTACAGTCTGTAAAACTGTATAAATCTTGACACCATTTAGGGTCATTTTTATTGTTTTTACCTTAAGCTTTTAAAAAAATAATAAGAAAGAATTATCAGGAATCAGAAAGGTAAAATAACTCTTTTTTTTCACTTTTACCCGATGTATTCCAACATCCAGCTGCCATGCACGTGGGCATTGTCAGTTTCACTATAGCTCTGGTGAATTTCAATGGTGAAGTCCTCTGGAAATCTACAATAATTGTTGTTGATTGCAGATGTGTCTAGTAGTTCCCATTGATTGATTGTAAAGCGGGGAGAATGGTGCTAGGCTTACCGCACCGTGACGTCACTGCTGGAAGATGGCAGGAGGGAGGGGTTACTATATTTGGGCAAAATGGCCGCTCCCAGACTCAGTGATCGCAACGAAAATTATTGTTTTTATTTATTTACCAATCGGCACTAAATTAATTAAATCACCCCAAGTGTAATAGTTTTAGATATGAAATGATCCATTGATTATTTCTTGCTGACAGGACTTTTCCTTTAATTTAGTTTTCAACAAAGACTGAATTCTTTATTCCAAAATTAAATTTTAGAACTGAATAAAACAAATAGAAAATTCAATACAAGAAAGTACAATTTTAAAGCTAATGAGTCAAATTGCAAAAAAATGAATAAAGTTTGAGGTGAGGGGTTACTATATTTGGGCAATGATGGCCACTTCCAGGCTCAGTGATCGCAACAGGAATTATTATTTTTATTTTTTAAATCACTGTATTAATTTTAGGTATAGATTGATTATTCCTTGCATTCCTGACTTTTCGTTTGAGTTTTCCTGCTTGTTTTGTTTCCCACTATAACAACGAAAAGCGTATTTTCCTCTTTTACTCTGATGCTCAATTCAAACAGAACAACAGAAAACAGGACTGAATGTGTCTGTACTTCACCGCTGCTGCAATGACCAATGCTGCTACTAAAATGGTTAAAGCCTAAAATCCTGGGGGGATTGGAATTACAGGCATCATACACCGACAGAAAAAGAGAGATACGTTTATGTGGAATTGCTTAGCTGCTGAGTTGTGAAACTGATTTCAGGGTTTGCTGTTATTTTTCATGCACAATGACATGTTTGAAAAAAATATCACTATCTGCATCTTTGTTAATGACATAATGTTATTTTATCTATCCAGGATATGAAAGTAAGTCTAACCTGCTGTATTTAATGAGAGGATAGTTTTTAATTAACAGATGGCTGCTGATCTTCTACTGGAAACCTTACTGCTGTTCAGGGGATTTCATCTAAATAAATCACAGGAGGGTTTAAAGTTTAATTATTTTTAGTAACATCGAGTGAAGTTTTGATATTTCCAAGGAGATAAAAACAATACCTGAAGGTTTTTATTTTTTATTTTTATCTCTTTAAGCTTTTTTTGTACAAGAAGTTTCACTGAGATCCTAGATCTAATTTTCAAGAAAAATCTGTTTGATGACACAAAACATAAAAGAAACTTAAATCTTACGTCCCAAAAAAGTTCAAAAACAAAACACTGGACTTTATTTTCCAAGTTTGAAGACCACCAGAATGTTGACATTTTGGACAAAGAGGACAGGTGATTTGAAAGGGGTGTGAAGAAAAGCAATTTATGTTAAACTTGTAGGGAAGCGGTTGTTCCATCGTTTGCATTTCCGAATTCTCCCAATTGGTGCCCAACTTTACACGAGTGATTTTGGTTATCAAGGGGCGGGATGGTTGTGGCGGAAGGTTCACAAGCAAGTTTGGTTGTGGCCGCTGTCTCGGAAGCATCTTGCTAACTGATTAGCAAGGTGCTAACTTGTGCCCAGTTAGCTAGTAGGTTCCCAATGGGAAATTCCATTGGGACCAAGTAGCGCTAAATTGGTGACTTAGAAACG
>NW_015150586.1:1015760-1017269 GCF_000732505.1 Cyprinodon variegatus
TTTCTATAGAACCAATTCACAACTCAAGTCACTTTCCAGTTCACCAGATCATCCAATCAAATTGATTCAGCGTTTTCTATCTAAGGTAAACCAGTTGATTGCATCGACTCATTGACTTGAAGGCAATCCCTCACACTAAGCATGCTTGTAGCGACAGTGGAGAGGAAAAACTCCCTTTGAACAGGAAGAAACCTCCAGCAGAACCGGGCTCAGTGTGAGCGGCCATCCGCTGAGGCCGACTGGGGTTCAAGGAGACAGAAGCAGACATAGAAAAAGAAGCATAGATATAAAAGGCAACTGTCAACCAGCTCCACAGGCAGCCCCGTCCAGGAAACACACAGCCAGGAAGACGAGCTCTGAGCCAGCTCCAATGTCAGGGGATTTCTTAATAGAATCAACCCACCAACCTGCGCTAAATGAATAGCGAAAATAAAACATCTACAGAGAGGCTATCTAATGATGAAAGGGGACGTTTATGTGCAGCAATAATTACTCCAACAATTGCTGGAAAGCTTGAGCCTGATGTT
The DNA here is from genome assembly GCF_000732505.1 of Cyprinodon variegatus. NCBI lineage: Eukaryota > Metazoa > Chordata > Actinopteri > Cyprinodontiformes > Cyprinodontidae > Cyprinodon > Cyprinodon variegatus. Next base: position 1,016,288 of record NW_015150586.1, read on the forward strand.
ACACTTGTTACATCATCCATCATAAAAAGGACCTGATCTGTTCATGAAGAGTGGCGAAGTAGGACTCCTCACAGCACAGCACCAGGCCATCCGCATCAAGCAAAACTAAAGAATGATGAAGTCTGAGTGAGTATTTAAAACCCTCAACATTTTTAACTCTTTATAAGGCAAAATAGTGGTTTTGATCACTTATACCCCTAACAAGGTCTAGAAGCACAAGATCTATATCCACCCAATTCAGCAGAGATCCTGCTACATGGCTGTACATTATTTTGGCATTTGACCAATTAGATGAGCCCTTGAATGATAGATTATCTACTGGAAATTAAGTTCATAAAAAGGGGAAAAGAGGGAAAAAAATCTAATTGAAAATTTAAAAAATAAAGTTCTAAACTTAATAAGCCTAGTTAACAATTACATTTAGGTTTATAAAGCATTAATGCCTCTAAGTTTACGTTGGACCAAAAAAAGGTATTTCTTTGACTCTCAGAGTGTTTTTTATGAATTTCTTATAGAAGCACTTTTATTATTTTTCTTAATATATTCGGGTAAATCGGCGTTTCTTTATATTACATTGACATCAAGGGTGTGACTTTGTAATGAAAGTTGGTGGGGACACTCTAAGGGTGGGGGCTGATGGAACTACAGTTTTTGGAACCAAACGCTCTCATAAGGTTTTGGTATTTTCCAAAAAACAGCTCAAAAATAAATTTATTGAATACTGTCCTATTGTTGAGATCACAAGAGAACCACAATATACTGATATTCTTTTTTTATAGATAGTTAGAGAGATGCCTTTTAGTGCATTATATATAAAGGGACAAAAAACATTCATGTATAAGAAAAAAAAAAGGAATAACAGCCGATGCCAAGGTCGATATACCATTAATCCCTAGAATGTACAGTTTCAATTCCATCCATCTAGAAAAGGATGGATGGATGGATGGATGGATGGATGGATGGATGGATGGATGGATGGATG
>NW_015150586.1:1017344-1019564 GCF_000732505.1 Cyprinodon variegatus
ATGGATGGATGGATGGATGGATGGATGGATGGATGGATGGATGGATGGATGGATGGATGGATGGATGGATGGATGGATGGATGGATGGTTTCCCTTTAAGCTGCATCAGTGATTATCCTCCCTCACAAGCACCAAAAATAAATTTAGAAATTTGTCTTACATATCGTTTACAGCCAAAGTCTATGTATTAATACTTATATTTCAAAATTAATTTTTATTATTTATTATTGATTTTTACTCTTTTTTCCCCTTTAATTCTTGTAGGTTTCTCATATTTTAATTTTCAGTCTGTGTCGTGTAAGTCTGGTTGTCTCTGGGTTGTTGGCATTTTCTGTCACTGTTTCAGCACCAAGCCAGCCGCATCAAGCAAAACTAAAGAAAGATGGAGTCTGAGTTATTATTTAAAATCTAAACATTTTTAACCCTTTAGAAGGAAATTAGTAGTGTTGCGCCGATACCGATACCAGTATCGGATGGGGCCCCGATACTGCCCTAAAATGGTGGTATCGGTATCGGCGAGTACCAACAAATAGGGCACCGATACCATTTTGAGAGCCATAAGTTTATTCAACTATTGTCACTCACTCCTGGTAGGCAATAAAAAGTTCTACTGGTTTCACTTTGTATTACATTTTTTCCTGCTTCACAAAGGTATGCAGCAGCTCGACAAAGCCATGATGGCAATTATTTTACATTATTATGGTATCGGTATCGGCCGATACTGCACAGCCAGGTATCGGGTATCGGTATCGGGGCCAAAAAATGGCATCGGCGCAACACTAGAAATTAGTGGTTTTGATCACTTGCATACCAGATCCGATGACGTTACACCGAAAGGCGGGACAAGGGAACAGCGAGAGAGAGAATAAAATCACAGACCTCTGTTACCCTTGGCTAAACTAAATCAGGAAAGGGGGTAAAAGTGGAAATTATTGGTGGGGACATGTTCACACCAGCCTTCATAAAGTTACGCATGTGATTGACATTTAGTTTTGCCATCAAAATATCCATATTTTTTTAATGTTGCAAAGGTAATAAGGTCTCATCCTGGATTCCAATAACACTACTGGATTGACATTTTGATTTTGAAGTATTTCACTGATTAGCCTATAAAGGGTTAAACTTAACTTTTTAGTTCTGTGATTAAAAAATTGACCAAACTGGTAAAAGAAAGAATTGAAGGAACTGGAGGCTTCAGACATTTACGCTGATGATCCAAAACCAAAGTGGACAGGAACACGTAAACACACTCTCCCCATAGCAGCCTTTCTGGCTTTGTTGTACATCAAAAATCCTTCAAGCGGTGACTGAGGATATTGGAAATGGGAAACCAGTACAGGGGACCCGAGAGATAAACTACATGATACAAAATGACACCAGCACACTCACGCACCACCAAACACACATCATCTTCTTAGAGTTTATGGCTCCTTCTTTCTACACAGCTCTCCGACTGTAAATATTTAATGGATGTCAGTCCACTTCTTCCTCCTTTCCATTATTTCCTTTTCTACAATTGTTCGCTGCCTCTCAAGCTTTTTTGCCTTCACCACATCAGGGCCCCTGAGAGATCGCAAGATCTTGTTTCTGTATTGTTTGTGTGAATTTCTATTGCTTGGAGGCAGGCAGTAAAAATGTATTTTTGGACTGATGTTTACTACATCACAGCTTTCCGGGAACAAATGCCACATCAGTTAGAGGCTGCTTACTCTTTGCAGCGGTAGCGTGCGTTTGCTCACCATTCTGCAGCTAGTAGATATGAAACACATGTTTTGCTTCGTTGAAGTTTTGAGGTAAACAACCTGTACATACTTGAAATAATGATATCGCTATAAAAATATCCACATGCTGGTAGTAATGCAGTGCTTTTGAAAAATGGAGGGGGTGAAAAGATCAGAATTGGCTTCTGACTGCCATGAAAAAGTCAGATTAAGTTACATGTAAGCAAAAAAAAAAATCTGATTTGTGTCTCATTTAATGTGAAGATAACCGTTAGCCTAATCTGAGCATGTTTGTCCAGAGGTTTGGTAATGACGTAAAAAATAATTACATAAATCTTTGAGCTCCCATAGCTACGGAAGCCCTGAAAAACAAGTGTGAAAAAAAAAATGTGTGGATAGGAAAACTTCTAACTTCTATTTACTTTTGCCTTTTTGGAAACACAGGAAGGAGCAATCAGCTAAGTGAGCTTAGTGCTTGGAAAAAATCTTTCATTCCTTT
>NW_015150586.1:1020995-1023321 GCF_000732505.1 Cyprinodon variegatus
GCCTGTGGATGCATGGAAGTCTGGATCCTGCCACCTGTCTCTGTTCCCGCCTGATCTGGATCCTGCCTGTTCTGTCTGTTCTGGATCCCTCACCAGGATCAGCTTCCAGCATCACCTCTGGGACTGCAGCACTGGGGACACTCATGGTCTGGACTGTTAAACCAGGTAAGTGACCAACACAGTTAATCTTCTGTCAGATGATCGTGGTCACTTACCTGTGTTTCTCCCCCAGAGTGTCTGAGATTGGGCGGTGCCCCGCCCCCCCGCCTGCCGTGTCCGCGAGCCACAGCTCCGCTTTCGTTTTTGTTTTATTTTAATAAACCTTTTGAACTTTCCTACTGACTGTCTCTCCTGAATACTTGGTCCATCTGTCCTCGTTTCATGACAGATACCATTAAGAAACAAACCTATTTTTTTCCTTTTATAGTCCTGATGACATTGGTTCTTGGAAACCAGGCCTCTGAATATACATTTGAAGAAAACAACATTCAGTGAAGGTCTATGTTTTTACTTCAGTTATTACAAAAACAAAGACTTAGCAAAATTAACCTTTATTTTTTTCCCTTTATTTTTTTCCCTACATGCCTTTCAGTGCTTCCGTAGAAAGCCTTCAATGAATATTTCACTGAAGAAACTTGAGATTCGGTTTCTTTCTTTGGGTTCAAACTAGGGCCGGGAATTTAACGTCTAATTTTTGACTAATTATACAGATTTTAACACAAAGATAAATTAATACAATTTCTTTCCTTGGTACTAAAGTCTTAAGCGGGAACATTTTGTTGAAGGTTAATTACTTTTTTTTTTTTTTCTCTATCATGTTAATGTCAGGTTGGGTGGAGGTTTCAAGAGACTGGAGATGGAGGGGAAGCTGAGGCTCTTGCAAAATAATGTTTACATTTATTTAACATCCTCAGATCTCAAGATAGAGGCAAAGCTCAGTACATACATTTATACAGCAACTCCCGACACACACTCTCCCTTGGAACTATCCCACCCCTACACAAAGAACTTTCTCACACTTGAACATTTGCTTATTCCCATGAATTCTCTCATGACCCTCAGCCTTGTCTAGAGTAGGGAGGCAATTGATTTCTGTCATCCCCAATATTAACTCCATAAGATAATTCCAGCATACAGACTGGGACAAGACTTCTAAACAACCACCACTATTTAGGCAGAGGAAAGGCACACACAAAAAAAAATTATCTCACAAACAGTCCAACAAAAAAATATGCTTCCACAGGACCCAAATGCAGAGACTGGAGCTGAAGGTGGTTTCTTGCAGATTTAATAACAAAAAGGGGTAAAAGAAACAAAAACACAAACATAACCAGACCCAGATTTATACTGTGTGCTCCCGTTCTCCCGAGTCCAGACTTTCCTGGGTTATTCTCAAGAACATACTTGGAGAGAACACGACTCCGTACTGGCATTCTAGTGAATTGACAAACGGGCTGTGTGTGTGTGTGGTTTTTCTTTTGACTGGTTTTTGCCAAACATGGAAACCCTGTTTATCCTTTTTTAACTGGTGTGCTGTGGCACAGATGGTCAAATGCCCGCAAAACCAGTAGATCCTTGATTTAAATCCCAGGACTGTTTTGCATCTGTTGAAACAAACATTATGAAAGGGTTTGGTGACCCAGTGGCGAAAGAGGCCAGACCTCAGACTGTCCCTGAGTAAAAGCTTACAATGCTCTCCAGCTCTGAGAGCTGCTCACTGCTCCCTGTGGGATGTGTTGGACACAGAGGTTAAACTGTTATACTGCTCATTGACAGATAAAGAGGATGACTCTATTCCCACTCTAAAGAATGGTTTTAGTTTAAAGGGTGAAATGTCTGGAAAATCTCTGAAGATACCTCTATTTGTTCAGATTTATTTTAATTACTCAAAGACAGAACAAGTGGTGGGACTCAATTAAATCAGTTGAGTTAATTACAGGGCTTTGTAATTAGCTAATCACCTTTTAATTAGAAAACATAATGACAAAATAAACAACCTTTCAATTTAAAAAGCTGTTTATGTTCCAAATTATTTAATAAATAAACATATCAGACTTCCTGATCCACACACACGTCCTCCAGCTGCTCCAGGGGACCCCGAGGCGAAACCAGGCCAGCTCACAGACATAGTCCCTCCAGCGTGTCCCCGGCCTATGAGGCCTCCTCCCAATAGGGAAGCCTGGAACGACCAGGAGACACCGAGAGGAGAAACATTACTGGTAGAATCAGGAAGTCTGGGCATCACTGCTTAGACTGCTGCCTCTGCGACCCGGTCCTGCATAAAGCAGAAGATGATGGATGGATGGATGGATGGATGGATGGATGG